>NC_091457.1:106085632-106395632 GCF_027789765.1 Dendropsophus ebraccatus | reverse complement strand
AGTTATTTTCTTCCTGAGGTCTCAATGCACCTTGTAATGTTATCAAAAACCTTTTTAATGTGGCGAAGAAATGAGACGTTTTCAGAAGCAGCCACTCACCTCTCACGCATGATACTCAGGATGAAAAGTCCTTAAAGAGCACCCATTGTCTACCCATCCAGCAGTGGCAGCTATTCCCCTCACCAGGGAGACAGCGTATCCGATCACTCAGGAGTTATTATGGCATGGCTCTTCTATAGAAACTGAAAACATCATGCCTCCCCCGCAAATCCACTGCTTGTGTATTACATATGGCTGCCAGTAAGCGAGGAGGGTGCAGGTAAAATCTCTCTAAGCTGAGAGAGGACATATTGCTAGGACAGCTCTACAAGGAAGCTTTTATCTTCTACTACAAAAAGGGTTCAGGTTCCCGTTCCCCATCAGTCCAAAAAATTCCAGAGAATAAGTTGATACAACAATACAGTCAGTTCACTTGTTTGGGGCAGTGACGAATTTCGTATGCTGTGGGCAGGGTATTTGCCCTCTGGTCTCGTCTCTCCCCGCTCCAAACCAACAAGTGTTCATGTTGGGCGCTGGCCGGGATACAAATCAGCCCTTTGCCAAAATAATTAAAAGAAGGTAACGTCTGAGACAGGAAATGATTCAGGAGCGAGAAAAACAAAAATCCCCCCCCCCCCCCAAATAAAGCTGCGATACGCTATACTAGATTAACCGAAATAATCCAGGCTGAATAATATCAATCTGCTGCCAAACCAGCAAAGACACGGCTCGGTGGTTACTGCGCCACCTGCCCAGAAAGCGACATGCTGCAAAGGCTGCCTTTACTTACGGTAACGGAAAGCTACATAAGTGCGCTGTTCCTGGAATTCATTTTTTGGGGCCAACAAAGGTTGAATATAATTACATTGTATTGTTAAAATGCATAATGGTTGAGTAACACTGCATCTATTTTATTACATATTATGTGTCTCCTACTCCAGTATAAATCCCCTATGTCACTGCTGTACTTCACCTAGATGCCATGCAGCACGGCAAGGTTACAGTGACATTAAAAATCATGGTCACAGTCAGGCTGTAACTTCTATTTGTAACCACCTGATTTAGCTTCGCTGAGACTTGAGATCCTGGAGCAATAAGTAAGTAACAACTAAGGTCACATACAGAAAAATGTTGGGCACCTAAGGATGGATGAGATTTGAGGCAAACTATGGTGCATGTGTTTAGTGGGTTACTGCAAAACTAATGTGTGACAAAGGTTCATCAATCATTGTAGTAATTCCCAGCAAAGGATAATATGGTAAAATTCTGGAGACTATATGAGGTTGTCGTTCTGCATGGGGCATCATTCAGTGTAGCCTCACATAAATATGAACAGCCCTTGAAGAGCAAACAGATCTGCTGGCTTCCCTATATCTGGTACACTGGAATTTAGAATGCAGCTCTAGGTCACCTCCAAGGGCAGCAAATACATATAGATCTAATGAGAGTCAAAATGCTGAACACCAGATTATAGGGTTAGGTGGAGTGACCGTTCCATAGACTTCTATATGATATCGATTAAAGGGCATTCATTAACCTTAGCTACATTTGGAAAAGAATGAGGTGCCCTACAAAGAATCTAAATTTACACCCTAAGGGTATGTGCACAAGGGCTAAAACCTTGCCCAAGTGTGATTCTGTGCCACGGTGAGTCCTGGCTAGTGTGTGTGTGTGTGTGCGTGTGTGTGTGTGTGTGTGTGGGGGGGGGGGGGGGGTAGGCTGCCCAAAAGTTCCCCAGAAGTGAAACTGCACAATTTTTAACGTGGATGTTAATGTTTCTACATCAAAAATCATATGCTTAGTGGCCGTGTGGGCTTGCCCTACCACCCAGGGCACATGCTTCCCCCCCCCATCTATCACTTGGCTGCGCCTATGTTATATCTGCTATATATTTGCATTCAAGAAATACATCTCAAGCTCCCATGAAGAAACGTAATGATGAGATTGCAATTTTTGAAAATATCTTCCTAGGTCTTAAAGGGATTTAAATTGATGTTCAATAATTGACAAGCGTCTTTAGCTTGAAATGGGACCAAGCATCGACTATCCAGGCAAGCAGGGCAGTCAGCAGCTCACTTTTGGCAGCCGTTCATTGTTTTCTGGCCAGGCAGCACACATTATTATTAACAAAGGAAAAAAAAAAGATAAAGGGGCTTGTAAGGAAAAACCTAAGGGGGGCATGGGAGGGGGGGGGGGGGGGAGTGTTGTAGTCATCTCCAACAGTCATTGTGCTCTGTTCAGATGTCTCCATCAGGAGTTACCACATGTAATAGCTCCGGGATGTATCCACCTGGGAGGCTTTGGTCTCCACAGTCCCGTCTTTCTCCTTCTCGCTGTCCCCCTCCCACAGGCTGATGAGTGGGGGGTATAACTCATTCAGTGGGATAGATGACGTTTTCTGCATGTACTTCTTCAGGGAATGGCGATAGTTTTTCCTCTGGAATCGTTTTGCTGCATAAACAGAGACAGAAGCAAAACTGATCAGGGCAAAAAGAGAACCCATCACAGCAGCCAGAGCTGCACTGGTTTCTTGATCGGTGACAGTCAATGAGTAGGATGTCCCTTTGGTGGTGACATTGATGCAGGCACGCTGTGCTTGTTGATGTAGACCAGATACCGTCAGACATACTTCATACTCTGTAGCAGGTTGGAGATGGGTCAAGTTGTATTCATGGACATCAGCAGGAACACGGGCCGTGTATGTGATGTGTGGGTTATCAATCTTCATTGTGGCAGAAGACCATTTAAGGTTAGAAGCTAAAATGCTGGAACTAACCTTCCAGGACACTAGGACTGAACTGGCTTCAGTCTGCTGAACATATAGGCGCAAAGCCTGTGACCCATCCAGAAGGGTGCCATTTATACGCAGTGTGGCCACCCTGGTGTCTGCTCCTTCAGAGTTTTGTGCCACGCATGTATATCGGCCAGAGTCCTCTACCTGTACATTGCTGATTTGGAGTGTTCCTTCCCCACTCAAGCGATATTTATCAGACAATGTTTCTGTGGTGACTTTATGTCCCATTGGGGTAACCCAATAGATTTCAGGCTCAGGTTCTGCCATTGCTCTACAATCCAAGGAAATGGTCATACCCAAGTCAAGGCTGAGGTGGCTGGGGAAAGTGTCTTGAGATATCATAGGTAAACATTGCTCTCCAGCAGGGTCTTGAGCCAAAGCCTCTTTCACAGACTGGCCTCGATATTCTGGGGGCAATGCACAAAACATGGATAGCGGCTCCATAAAACGGATAGTGGTCTGGTTGGAACCCATCCAGTGTAGGACACAGTCACAACGTAGGGGATTACTGTGGATACTAATTTCGCGCAGATTGGGCAGGGATTCTACCGTCCCCTTATACACAGAGTTCAGTGCATTATTATTGAGCATCAAGCTCTCCAGGGTAGGCACGTTACGGAAGGCGGAGCGGTGGATATAGGACAGTTTCGGATTGTTTGTAGCTTCAAGCTTTGTTAATTCAGGGAGATTGTCTAGAGCATGGCGATCCAGAGACACAAGTTCTGCCATGTTATTGATCCCAAGCTCCTTTAAACGTAACATGTTCTTGAAGTCACCTTCTTGAATCTTTCGGATGGGATTTTTATTAAGATCCAAAAATTTTAGGTTAGGAAGTTTCTGTAGGGCCACCTGGGGAACTTTACTGAGTTTATTGTCATAAAATGATAAACTCTCCAGATTATCTAATCCCAGAAAAGCATTTCCTGGAATGTCACTAAGATACATGCCAGCCAAGACTAAGCTCCGCAAATTGGTTAGTGGTTGGAAATTTAAATCCAGTATACCGATTACTGGATTCTCTCCGATCATTAGTATCTCCAAGTTAGGGGTGGACTCAAACCAGCGGCTGTCAATAATCCGCAGTTTATTAGAGTTTAGGTGTAGGCGGAGTAAACTGCGCAGTCCAGCAAAGGCACTAGGTGAGATGGAACTCAGCTGATTGTGGTTGATGTAGAGTTCCTCCAGGTTGATCAAGTCTTGAAGACAGTAGTCAGTCATTTCAAACACTTGGTTCTCCTCCAGGTGCAGAGTGGTGAGCTGGCTAAGATTTGCCAGGCCCACATCCTGAATGGAGGTGATATTATTCTGGGAAAGATCAAGCTCTGTAAGGTTTACCAGCTGCTGAAGTTCTCCGTTAGTCCGTTCAATGTTGTTGCTCTGCAGTAGAAGCACCTGGGTGTCTGAAGAAAGGTTTGCCGGGATCTTGGTTAGACGTAAATCGTTGCAGTCCACAGTTTTGGCCTCACGGTAGGTGGACTGTGGAGTAAACCAAGGGCGGTTACCGCACACACAGAGCTGAGGACATTCATTGGCTTGAGAGCCTGTTAACAAAGTGATGAGAAATCCAATCATCAACTTGTAAGACATCAAGTCAAGAAGCTTCCTATAGGCCATGGTCACTGCCTAAGAAGATACTGTTGTTGATAAGAATCTTGGAAAAGTGTTGATAAAAATCTTGACCCTGGTTTTCTGTTTTCTTCCTTTCTTGGAATCAAACTGAAATAGAAAAGAGATACCTTTTAAGTTTGATAAGTGAAGTGAAAGCTATACAAAATAGCAAAAATAGAAAAATAAAAAGGCACAATCAACCCCCCCCCCATCCCCAAGTCTATTAGAAAATTGCACAACATTCATTATACAAAGACTATGCTTTATTTTTGTAGATCATGAAAACCCCTTTAAATCCACAATGCTGGTCCTGGTTTGTACATTGTACTTTACATATACAACTGTGTGGATTATATTCTTTCAATATGTTTCCGGCCCTTACCTATTATCCTCTATTGAACAAACAATAAAAAGACGTAGAGCTTAGGGAACAATGCTGAAGAATGAGACCAGGACAGAGACTATCACAATTGCCCTCCATACTCACAAGCTATTCATACACAAATCTCCTGACAGCTGGGACTGGGGACTCGGGGTCACAGAATGACAGCTAATCTATATTAACTCTCTTCTTCCCCCAGGGGTCCACAGCTTGTGCTTCCAAGACCCAGGAGATGTAACAACTTTAGACAAAGAAGAGACATGGAGTGAGGTTTCTCTCCATTGAGAAATATGACCTACAGCATGTGTAACTGCATGTGGAAATACAGTACAGTAGATGTATGATTCCTGCTCTTGTTACTATGCAAAACGGATAGACTCAGTACATTATGGCCTAAAGGGTTTTTTTAGTCAGTGAAAACATCAGAGCAGCGGGTTTTCAACCTGTGTCTCTCCAGCTGTCGGGTTGACCTCCAGCATGGAGACTGTCAGATCCAGATTGTAAATATAGTTTTACAGCAGCTGGAAAGCCACAGGTTGGAGACCACTGCTTACGGGGAAACCCCACTTTTACAAAATTTCACAATATCTGTAAATAACTACACTATGTTTTCTTCTCTGTTCACATTCAAAGCTGCATTTAGAATTTTGTGTGTTTCTTGTAAGACATCTACTGTGCTAGAGGTTATATGAGACAGATAGAGTTAAAGGAAACCTGTCATCACTCTCATGCTGCCTGAACTGAGTCATTGGAGCAGTCCCCATGGAATTCCTTCTACCCCACCTGCCTTGATAGATAGATCTCTTCCTTTTTGGGTATAGGGGGAGTGATATATCAATTAAGGCTGGTGGGGTGGGCACAAGTCACCCGGGCCCATCCTGATGACTTATGATTTAGACAGAATGATGACAGGTTTCCTATAAGGCTAGCCAAAGATGTAATGGCCGTAGTAATCGATCCAACTGTTAATGATTTCTATAGTGCACAATAGGCCATTTCTAGCAGAATCTTAGTGCTCCTAAGCCCCATTGCAAAATCCAGATGAGGGCCCCCTAGGTATGATGTTATACAATAGCTAGGTCTAGTACTGCTGACCGTATGTGTGGTAGAAGGGCCCCTATCTAAATATTGTTCTGACCAGTCAAGAAGATAAAATTAGAGATATATATTCCTGTAATCTGGGGGTTACGGTCTCTACTTTTACATATTAGTTTTATAGACTTTTCTTTAATAGACCAGAATATCTGATAATCTTGCATCTTTATGGTCCTGTTGATGCCAAACTAGAGGAAATTCACTGTAAATGATTATAATGGCAGACAAGGAGTATACGGACAGTGCCAGCTCCCTACTAGCTGCAGAAAGTGAGAGCACAGGGGACTATATGACCAGGCTGTGTGTGGGGACAGTCCCTGGCTCTTTCAATGATGGGGACTGATGTGACTTCAGCTCTGCAGCAGGATGAATAGATTCTGCTTTGCTCTGCAGAACTGGGCAGCCTGACAAAGGAGAATGGAGATTGCACAAAGCATTTCAGTGCCAGCTCGGCTCACGCAACGCACCTCTTTGCATGCCCCCTGCTTTGCCCATCAACCATCCCGTACCCAGGTCCACACATATATAGACCCAATCTACACTCTCTTGTTCTGAGCTTTTATCAGTTACTTTGTTGCTGGAGTCTTTGTGCAGTAAATTCCTTCACGTTAAGAATGAAGGGGACATCTGGCATGAGTGCCTCATTGCCATGCAAATCACGAGGCTGGCAGGGGGTATGCCTGGTGTGAATCCACACCTCAGCTGGGAACACTAAATAACTTACTAACCCCCTCAATGGTCAAGGAAGGAGGGGGAGGCATTAGGGTACCACAAAGGAGATAGGTAGGAGACCTTAAGAAAACCAGAGACAAAAGGACACAAAGGAGGGACAAAGACAGAAGAAACTACAGAACCTGCCGCAAGCATACAGACAACCAGAGGCAGCACTGAATAACCACTATACAGTCATATACATTACATCATTCATTCATTCATATATACATATAATATATAATCATATCTGCATATTCTTTGCCTGCCTCTCTCCAGTTGAGAATAGGGTGCAATGCATTCACTGATCCTACTACACTCATCCACTCTGCAGTGGCTGATAACAGGGAGTAATAGATTCTATGCAGCTTTGGGGCAGATGGGAGAAGACATACACCTTAATTAAATATTCCCAGCATACAATGGACAATGGTTTCAGTTTCTCGCTTTAAAGGTTTTATTAGTATTTTTGGAACTACATATGCCATTGGCAGGTTCTCTAGATTCCTGCTGCTTTCCATTAGATGTGACTTCTTTATCCAGAGTGGGGAGTGGGGAGGGGGGCACTGGACAAGGTTACTGTAATGACTCAAATGTATCAGATAAATGACGTCCTTCAGCTGACAAGCCTGAACATTTAGTAGAGCCCCGGGGTCACACAGGGTGAGGGGGCAGCACCAGTCATTTTTATTGCAAAGCTGAGTATTCCCCTTGTGGCCTGAACTTTCCTTAGATCCTCGTATCACCTTACAGCTTCACCTCCAGCTAATGGTTTAGATGTTGCACAGCAAAGAATACACTGGTTGGGTGTTAACCAGTAAACTCTATTTGATGTAGCCGAGAAGAATTTGTCCAGTTACTCTTTGGGACTGTATTGCTTATAGCTTGTGATAACTCTACGGCTATGTTTTATATATGAGCCACCTTCTTCAGTGGATCTGTTTGGCAAATGGACTGCACTTGGTCTCAATTAAATTATATTCGGCCCAATAGGCTATGTTCACACAACGTCTTTTTGTGGCCATTATGTGGGTGTTTTCTTGGACGGCCGCCATTTTGGCAAAAAAAATGGCCATTTTATGCAAATGATGGACGGCCAAAAAAAATTGTGTGAACATAGCCATAATGTCAATAAGCCCAATGACAATGGTGAATGCAGCCTTACAATCCTTTCTAGAACTCTGGTTGGTTCAGTGGACATTGACTGCACATCTATCTGCTGAGATCAGAAACAAAACCGCTTCATTCTCAGGATCAGTAGGAGTCCCACATTCTAGGACTGCACAAATCCCACTTCTATGATCAGCCCTGCTGACATGCCCTGCAAGAGCTCTCTAGCAAGAAACTGTAAAGTCAGTCCTGCTACATAGAACACACAGCATACAATCCGCCAGAGCATCAAATAATAACCACCAGCAAGACAGCAGGCTGCTAAAGCGATAACTGCAATTATAACTACAGAAAATTCCAAATAAATATACATAATGAACATTATTATAATCCGCAATAATTCACCAAGCAACCATAGACTGATTCATAACTCCGCTACACCAGAGTATTCAACAATATTACTCCAGCAGAAGCTCCGGGAGCAAAGGAGTAATAAAATGGCTATAAATATTTTACTCCAGCTGTGGATTATACGTCTGTTGTTGTAATAATAACAGGACTCATTTGAGGCTAAGCACGGGGGTGGGGAGTAATAATAAGGGGTTAATTATTATAGAAAATAGAAGGGGTCAGACACTATACATATATGTTATGGGCCAAAAAAAAAAACTGACCAAACACTATGTGGACCCAGCCTAATGTTCACACTCAGTATTTTGAACCTCATTCCGAGATGTAAAGACTTAGACTTACACCTCAAAAAGTCCAAAAGACAAGCATTTTTCCAACCGAGCAGCAGTAAAAACGTCTTTCAGTTTACATGTGCTTTCATTTTATGGCTGTAATTATAACGGCCCTAAAATTAAGTGCCAGAGATTTGTTTTGAACCGATGCTGTAAAAAATGAATATTGTTTTGAACTTTTTGGGAACATTTACTGCCCATGGCTGGTTAGCAAATTGCATATTAGCATTTTCAGAGAAAACACCTCAAAATGTTCCAAATGTCAGGAAAAAAAATCTCAAAATAAGCCTTTACTATACAGTATGTGAGCATAGAAACCCAAGAAAAAAAACATAGTGACTTCAAATAGAAAATACCACCAAAACACCACTAAAATCACCATAAGGTTTTGTGCACACATTTTTTTGGGGGGGCCATTTCACGGACATATTTAGGGCACCAAAACGTGACTAGTTTATGCAAATTACACTTTGGCACAAAAATGACAGCTATCCAAAACACGGCCACGAAATGGCCAAAAAAGAGATATTGTGTGAGCTAGGCTGTATTAAAATAACATCATTTTTTGGCTGTATTTTTGGATGGACATCATTTTAAGGCAAATATACAGCTATATTTTAATAATATAGCCGTATTTTCATCTCAAAACGATGGCCATCCAAAACTACAGCCAAAAAATGACATTTTGTAAATATAGCCTAAAGTTATGGTCCCACGTCTTTTTTAGGTGAAAAACAACAGTTTTTTTTTTTTATAATGACGTTCGTCATTAATAATCATGATCATTAATAATGTCCGTCATTATTAAAAACAGCAGTTTTTTTCATAAAAGATTTGCTAAGTTTCTGTATTTTTAACCCACTAGTTTTGGTTAAAAAAAATACTGATCAATAGACTGAGTGAAATACTGTGTGTGAACATAGTCACACAATGCAGCAAAATCAATAAACTAGGGATGAAGATGCTTTCTGAGGGCACTAGGAAAAGGATCAATGGTATAAGCCATTAGGGCCAGTGGCACCCCCAGGGGCGTTACTAGAAAGGGCTGGGCCACATAGTAAACCTTTGATTGGTCCTCCCTTCTTCCCCATCCTACTTTAGGCAATCCCCCTGTTTGTTAGCCCTCTACCTATTAGATAGTATATGTTAGGCATCTTGTATGCCCCCAGTTGACAGTGCCCCCCATGGTAGAAATCTCCCCTACTGTACCCTTTGGAAGGCATCTCCCATTGTGTACCCTGTGGTAGGCATCTCACCTCGTAACCCCCTCCCCCCATACTTAGTGTCCTTCATGGTAGGCATGGTAGGATGATTACAGCTCAGGAGGCCCAGTGTATTGCAGGGATGGCCGCCTTGTCAGTTCCACTCCTGATTTTGGTTGTAAAAATACTGACTAAAAGATGGATGGCAATATGTGTGAACATAGCCTAAGACTACGCACACAATATGTAAAAACATATGAAATACAGCCTTTACATCATGTGAAGATAGCCTAAAGGTGGATTAACACGCTGTGAATTTGCTGTGAATTTTCTGCAACTGTTCTGCAGCAGATCTTCAACTAATTTTCAATACATTGATTTGTTTTGGTGCAGAAATACTACACATTTTCCACAGTGTGTGAACATATCCTAATGGCCATACTTCCTCAAGCAGAAAAAGGTAAGACTGTATCTTGCTCGCGTTTGGCTGGACAATAGAAATTGGGAGGATAATAAAACTATATATAATGCCTATATGCTGTCCATAATCTCAGGCCTGAGCATACAGGTAACATCACAGAAATGCAGTGCCCTCATGTCAATGTACAGTAATCCTGCGCTGCTGAGATAAACACTTGTATCCATGTGAGTTAAACCACCCAGGCATGAGATCACAGGGAGGAAAAATGGGCCACATGGGATTATAATCACTGCTGATTATTTATTTCTATGGGGATGAGAGGTTGTATGGTTTACATCCAAACTGTGCAACTATGTAACCAGCCAGGTGTCACTGCAGTGCTCTGAATGGTGTACCATGATACATGCTGCAGCTGTAGCAGCCACCCAGGCAGAAGAGCTGGGGTCACATCACATGGGATTACTAGGAAAGACCACAGAAACAGACCACTCCACATACTAATTCATAAGGGCACCAGAGCATTAAATCATCTAAAAATTTCCCGTAGCACATTAGATCCACTACAAAGGCCAATGGGATAGCACATACCAAGGATCTCTACCCACACACCAGAACACTAGCACTTGGGACAAGATCACAAACTACTCCAGAGCTGTCCCCTCCCGAGGGTAACATAGAAATTACTGTATTGTTACTGTATTGTTGGATGGCAGATAATTCTAGATGACTTTACTCAAGGAATCAATGTTGCATCTCTAATACTAAGATATTACATCACACTATGTGGCTGGAGCATCACACTAGGTCCTTGGGTCACCTATAGAGATTCTGCAGTGTCTAGGCTAAATACCATAAAATCAATACAATAAATAATTCTATTGATTAATACATTATTAGCACATGTGACCCTAGAAAATCATCAGAAATATTTGGTATTTGATAAAATAACAGATCTCTGAAACCTCACACTAAATCCCTTGGTTAATGGAGTAATCTAGATTACTAGGACAGGATCTTATGATGATCTCTAGTACAGTAATCAGATTACATGGACATAGCAGAATACGCCACTATATACTACTAGAGCTCTGGAATTACATACACCATCACTGTCCTGCTACATGGGACTGGATTACCAGTGATTTTAGTGTAATATTCTTATGCACTGGTGAAATCACATTGAATCCATCTACAAAGAAATCAGATCACAATAGGTTTCATTAGGATCTTACTAGGGCAGGGTCTTATTTGAGTTGATAGACTGCAGAGATTGCTGGGGAGGAAGATCACAAGAAGATCGTATGTAAATAGGGTGGAATAAGCCGTCAGCAGTCGGTGATCCCTGTCAGCAGCCTCAGCAGCTGAGATCACAAGGAGGAGGCTCCTGTGCACCTGTGCCTGATCCCGCTTCATGTGCCCCAGAAATATCACAGGCTGCTAAACTAACATCATTCCAGCGATGTCTCATATAGAGCTGGAGCTATTAGCCATACAAACCAGTGCACACCAGTCTGCCCTCAGAATAAAGCAAGTGCAAAAGTCACATAAACACCCAATATACACAAACACATAAAACAACCACACAATATACCAATAAAAGTAACCACCATACAATACAGCAGGCACATCCTCAATAGGCAGCTGCACTGGAGGAACACAACATACACCAATACTGTACAATACAATAACACACACTGACACTGCACACTCACCCTATACAGCACTGTATACATACAAGGCTAAGCAGCCCAGACCCAAAGATATACAGGCAAAGAGCACGATGCAACTAACACACAATTCACACTGTGCACTGAATACAATACACACTATGCACTGCACACACAATGCAAACTATATACTACACAAACACACTATGCACTGTATACAATACACACTATGCACTGCACACACAATGCAAACTATATACTACACAAACACACTATGCACTGTATACAATACACACTATGCACTGCACACACAATGCAAACTATATACTACACAAACACACTATGCACTGTATACAATACACACTATGCACTGCACACACAATGCACACTATATACTACACACACACTATGCACTGTATACAATACACACTATGCACTGCACACACAATGCACACTATATACTACACACACACTATGCACTGTACACAATACACACTACAGATTATACAAACTATGCACCACACACACACTGGAGAGAAGCAGCGGTGCCCTCCACATAGTGTACTGTACACATACTGTAGATGCAAACACAAAGCTTTACAATGAATAGAGAGAAGCATCTGCCTCCCTATACACAGATGACACAATGCTCTGCTTACAGTAACACACATAGTATAGTAGATGTAGAGCAGCACTCACCTCTTCTATGTGTTCTTCATGTCCCCTCTGTCCCCATTCCCCCCATATCACCTCACCCCTCTGCCTTCTCTCCAGGACTGAGCCTGCCTCCCTCCTGCCCCTGGGGTAAGTCCAGCACTGGTCAGCTGTGATTGGCTGCTGCTGGGAGCTCCATCTGCACCGGGAACAATGGATGGGGGAGGTAGGAGCCTGTGTGGCCGGGAGGAGGGGAGAGGACACAGGCTGGGAAAGTGGAAGGTGCTGGGAGGAGGGAGCAGGCAGGTGGAGGAGAGCAGCCTCCAACTTCTGCAGCAACCAAAATAACAATCTACAAGATGATGGATGTGGGATTATTTCTTGTCTGCCAGGAGAAACTGTAATACAAACAACAGCAGACATCCTCCTCCTCTTCATCCTCACCATCATCATCATCAGCACTGTAATCATCACCAAATGATACTTCGCACATTCTCACTATTATTATTATTTACAAAGAGAAATTGTAACACAAATAACATCAACCATCCTCCTCCCATCATCTTTGTAACCATGACCAAAGGATACCCCGAACAGCCTCACCATCACCATCCAATGAAGCATGTCCAGGACATTATGACTTTTATTATTTACAAAGAGAAACTGTAACACAAATAACAACATCAACCATCCTCCTCCTCCTCCTCCCCGTCATCAACACTGTAAACATCACCAAGGGATACCCAGGACATTATCACTTTTATTATTTACTAGGAAACATTGTAACACAAATAACAACAACAACCACCATCTCCCTCCGCCCCATCATTCTAACCATCCCCATCCAACAAAGCATGTCTATTATCACTACTGTTATCCACAAACAGGAATTGCAGTTTAATGTGAATAGTAACCCACCCTCCTCCTCTGCATCACTGTCATCCAGCCAGCAGAGAATACTGGCAGAATTAGCTCTATTGCAATAATAATAATAATAATAATAATAATAATAATTATTATTATTACTACTTTGATTTACTGGAAGAAATGAGAATTTAATACTAATAATATCATCATCATCATCTAGCAAAGTGTGACATTGTTGTGTCCACCATATGTCAATGTGTCATGGTCTTGTTCCCCAAGTGTCAGTGTGTCATTGTTTTGTACCCTAAGTGTCAGTGTGTCACAGCCCTGTACCCCCAGATCTCAGCGCTTTTGTCCTTTCTTCCAAGTGTCTGTATGTCATTGTCCTGTAGCCCCTGGTATCAGTCTTTTTTACCCCAAATGTAAGTGTGTCAATTGCTCTGTACCCCAGATATCACTGTGTCATAGTCCTGTACCCCCTAGTGTTAGTGGGTTAGTGTCCTTTATCCTCAATATCAGTGTGCCATTTTTCTAATTCCCTCTAATGTCAGTCAGCGTGTCATTTTTGTTTTACAATTGCGTTATGGTTTTGTACCTGAGACGCTTATCTCTTTGTTCCCCAGTTTGGTATAATATATCAGTCCAGGTAACATGTATCAGCCTGGATTGCACAAGGTTCTCTCATCTATGAGACACTAACCTGGTAAATGGAGTCAGAAAAGGTTATGTTCACCCACAGTATTTTTGGTCAGTATTTTTCAACCAAAACCAGGAGTAGATGAAAAATACAGTAAGGCTATGTTCACACACTGTTGTAATTTTGTGAAAAGCTATCATTTAATGGCAAATAATTGCTGTTATTTTAAAACAATGACCATTGCAGCTCCCACAAGTTGGATTGGTTGGATGGGCACTTCTGGCGTACCATACGGTCAAGCTGCTCCCACAACAGCTCAATGGGGTTCAGATCTGGTGACTGCGCTGGCCACTCCATTACCGATAGAATACCAGCTGCCTGCTTCTGCTGTAAATAGTTCTTGCACAATTTGGAGGTGTGTTTAGGGTCATTGTCCTGTTGTAGGATGAAATTGGCTCCAATCAAGCGCTGTCCACTGGGTATGGCATGGCGTTGCAAAATTGAGTGATAGCCTTCCTTATTCAGAATCCCTTTTACCATGTACAAATCTCCCACCTTAACAGCGCCAAAGCAACCCCAGACCATCACATCACCTCCACCATGCTTCACAGATGGCGTCAGGCATTCTTCCAGCATCTTTTCATTTGTTCTGCGTCTCACAAACGTTCTTCTTTGTGATCCAAACACCTCAAACTTGGATTCATCCGCCCACAACACTCTTTTCCAGTCTTCCTCTGTCCAATGTCTGTGTTCTTTTGCCCATCTTAATCTTTTTCTTTTATTGGCCAGTCTCAGATATGGCTTTTTCTTTGCCACTCTGCCCTGAAGCCCAAAATCCTGCAGCCGCCTCTTCACTGTAGATGTTGACACTGGTGTTTTGCGGGTACTATTTAACCCTTTGAAGACCAGGCCCAAAATGACCCAGTGGACTGCGCAAATTTTGATCTTAGTGTTTCCGTTTTTCCCTCCTCCCCTTCTAAGAGCTCTAGCACTTTCAGTTTTCTATCTACAGGCCATGTAAGGGCTTATTTGTTACAGGAATAGTTGTACTTTGTAATGGCGTCATTCATTTTACCATAACATGTATGATGGAATTCCAAATATATTATTTATGAAGATATAAATTGGTGAAATCGCAAAAAAGAATGCAATATGGTAACGTTTGGGGGGTTCCTGTGTCTACGTAATGCACTATACGGTAAAAGCGACATGATACTATTATTCTATAGATCAGTCCGAACACAACCATATACAGGTTTACACAGATTCTCTAATGTTATAAATTTTTTTAAATGAAATCCTTTTTTTTTTGGCAATTAAATATTAATAAAATGGGCCTATTGTGACGCTTATAACAGTTTTATTTTTTCACCTACGGGGCTGTATGGGGTGTCATTTTTTCCGCCATGATCTCTAGTTTTTATTAATACCATATTTGTGAAGATCGGACGTTTTGATCACTTTTTATAAATTTTTTTTTTATATATAATGTAACATAAAATCGGTAATCCGCGCACTTTTTTCCCTCTTTTCGTGTACGCCGTTTACCGTTCGCAATGACGCTTATATTATTATTATATTATATTTTAATAGATCAGACAATTACGCACGCTACGGTATATTATATGTTTATTTATTTTTATATGTTTTATTTATATAATGGGAAAGGGGGGTGATTTCAACTTTTATTGGGGGAGGGGTTTTGTGGTAGTGTATTGGTGTTTTTAACTTTTTTTTTTTACACATTTGAAGTCCCTTTGGGGGACTTTTACATACATTAGTTTGATTTCTACACTGATGAATGCTATGCCATAGGCATAGCATTGATCAGTGTTATCGGCGATCTGCTCATTGAGCCTGCCTGTGCAGGCTTAGTGCAGCAGATCGCCGATCGGACCGCACGGAGGCAGGTGAGAGACCTCCGGCAGTCCGTTTTACCGATCGGGACCCCCGCAGTCACACTGCGGGGGTCCCGATCGGTAAGGGACAGGGGACTCCCCCTGTCACTTACACTTAAACGCCGCGGTCGCGCCGCGATCGCGGCGTTTAAGGAGTTAATGACACGCGGCAGCGCGATCGCTGCAGCGTGTCATTACCGGTGAGGTCCCGGCTGCTGGTTGCAGCCGGCCCCCACCTGCTATGAAGCGCGCTCCACTCCGGAGCACGCTTCATAGCCGGAGAAACACCCAGGGCGTACAGTTACGCCCTAGGTCGTCTGGGGACAGACTTCCATGGCGTAACTATACGCCCTGGGTCGTCTAGGGGTTAATGAAGATGCCAGGGACCTGTGAGGCATCTGTTTCTCAAACTAGAGACTCTAATGTGCTTATCTTCTTGCTTTGTTGTGCAACGCGGCCTCCCACTTCTTTTTCTACTCTGGTTAGAGCCTGTTTGTGCTGTCCTCTGAAGGGAATAGTACACACCGTTGTAGGAAATCTTCAATTTCTTAGCAATTTCTCGCATGGAATAGCCTTCATTTCTAAGAACAATAATAGACTGTCGAGTTTCAGATGAAAGTTCTCTTTTTCTGGCCATTTTGAGTGTTTAATTGACTCCACAAATGTGATGCTCCAGAAACACAATTTGCTCAAAGGAAGGTCAGTTTTGTAGCTTCTGTAACGAGCTAGACTGTTTTCAGATGTGTGAACATGATTGCACAAGGGTTTTCTAATCATCAATTAGCCTTCTGAGCCACTGAGCAAACACATTGTACCATTAGAACACTGGAGTGATAGTTGCTGGAAATGGGCCTCTATACATCTACAGTCAGCAACATAGTAACATAGTAAATAAGGTTGAAAGAAGACAAGAGTCCATCAGGTTCAACCTAGGGGAACCCTACTGTGTTGATCCAGGGAAGGCAAAAACCCCTGTGAGGCAGACGACAATTGCCCCACCACAGGGAGAAAACTCCCCCCCCCCGACTTCAATGGCAACCAGAATAATCCTTGGATCAACGTATCACCGGAAATCTAATGCCCATAACTTGTAATATTTAACTTATTTAATGAATCGGCCATGACAACATCATGTGGCAGAGAGTTCCACAGTCTTACCACTCGTACAGTAAAGTACCTGCGTCGATGCAGATGATAAAATCTTCTTTCCTCTAGACGTAGAGGATGCCCCCTTGTCATGGTTACAGTCCTAGGAGTAAAAAGATCACTACAAAGATCTCTGTACTGTGCATTCATATATTTGTACATTGTGATCAGATCGCCCCTAAGACGTCATATGAAAAAGTTTGGGCACCCCTGTTAATCTTAATCCTTTTTAGTTATCAAAATTTGGGTTTTTGCAACAGCTATTTCAGTTTGATATATCTAATAACTGATGGACACAGTAATATTTCAGGATTGAAATGAGGTTTATTGTACTAACAGAAAATGTACAATATGCATTAAAAAAATTGACAGGTGCAAAAGTATGGGTACCCTTATCATTTTCTTGATTTGAATACTCCTAACTACTTTTTACTGACTTTACTGAAGCACTAAATTGGTTTGGTAACCTCATTGAGCTTTGAACTTCACAGCCAGGTGTATCCAATCATGAGAGAAGGTATTTAAGGTGGCCACTTGCAAGTTGTTCTCCTATTTGAATCTCCTCTGAAGAGTGGCATCTCCTCAAAACAACTCTCACATGATCTGAAAACAAAGATTGTTCAACATATAGTTGTTCAGGGGAAGGATACAAAAAGTTGTCTCAGAGATTTAACCTGTCAGTTTCCACTGTGAGGAACATAGTAAGGAAATGAAAGACCACAGGGAGAGTTCTTGTTAAGCCCAGAAGTGGCAGGCCAAGAAAAATATCAGAAAGGGAGAGAAGAAAAATGGTAAGAACAGCCAAGGACAAACAACAGACCACCTCCAAAGACCTGCAGCATCATTTTGCTGCAGATGGTGTCACTGTGCATCGGTCAACAATACAGCGCACTTTGCACAAGAAGAAGCTGTATGGGAGAGTGATGCGAAAGAAGCCGTTTCTGCAAGCATGCCACACACAGAGTCACCTGAGGTATGCAAAAGCACATTTGGACAAGCCAATGTCATTTTGGGAGAAGGTCCTGTGGACTGATGAGACAAATATTGAGTTGTGTGGTCATACAAAAAGGTGTTATGCATGGCAGCCAAAAAACACAGCATTCCAAGAAAAACACTTGCTAACCACTGGAAAATTTGGTGGAGGTTCCATCATGCTTTGGGGCTGTGTGGCCAATGCCAGCACCGGGAATCTTGTTAAAGTTGAGGGTCGCATGGATTCCACTCAGTATCAGCAGATTCTTGAGAATAATGTTCAAGAATCAGTGACAAAGTTGAAGTTGCGTCGGGGCTGGATATTTCAGCAAGACAATGATCCAAAACTACTCAGTCATTCCTGCAGATGAACAATTACAATGTTCTGGAATGGCCATCCCAGTCCTCAGACCTGAATATCATTGGACATTTGTGGGATGAGAAGTGGGCTGTCCATGCTCGACAACCATCAATTTTAACTGAACTGGAATTGTTTTGTAAAGAGGAATGGTCAAAAATACCTTCATCCAGGATTCAGGAACTCATTAAAACCTACAGGAAGTGACTAGAGGCTGTTATTTTTGCAAAAGGAGGATCTACTAAATATTAATGTCACCTTTCTGTAGAGGTGCCCATACTTTTTCACCTGTCAAATTTTGGTTGAATGCATATTGTACATTTTCTGTTAGTACAATAAACCTCATTTCAATCCTAAAATATTACTGTGTCCATCAGTTATTAGATATATCAAACTGAAAAAGCTGTTGCAAAAAAACTAATTTTGATAACTAAAAATAATTAAGATTAATAGGGGTGCCCAAACTTTTTCATATGACTGTATGTAGATATTGCACCAAAAACCAGACATTTGCAGCTAGAATAGTCATTTACCACATTAGCAATGTATAGAGTGTATTTGTTTAAAGTTAGGACTAGTTTCAAGTTATTTTCATTGAAAAGTACAGTGCTTTTCCTTCAAAAATAAGGACATTTCAATGTGACCCCAAACTTTTGAACGGTAGTGTATATATTAAATGTATGGGGCCTATTGTCTCCTCACCCTTTTCCCTTTTGCTATGTGTCACCTGTTGAGAAACAGGTGTGGCCTATCCACCATAATAGAAACAATAGATATCTATGTATCCTCCATGTGCCAAGGGAAGACATCTCCCCTTTCTTTCTCCATGGGAATTCCCAGGGTCTGTGCTGCAATGTGTATCTGCATATAATCACTCAGGGTCACAGGTCACAGACATGGCTGATGGACTTACCATCTGTCCTTGCAGGCAGTGATGCTATGACTAGCCTGATGTAAATGAGGGGGTGAGACCATGTAAATGTATAATACCTTCCTCATTACAGGAATGTGCCACTACTGGTGTGAAGTGATGCTTTGTGTCCAGCGACAAAATCCCAGCTGTCTAATAAAGACAATAGAGTGTTCCTGACATGACAGATTCCCCTATTGTCTGAGGCTCACATTGTATCCAGCAGCCCTCCATCTTATAGCCCAGAGCTGCCTTCTTCATTACAATTCTTCTTTACTTTATAATAACATCTTGACGGACTTCACAAGGTCAAAGAGTGACTCAAATTAAGGGGAAAAAAGAAAAACTGGGGGAGATTTATCAAACTGGTGTAAAGTAGAATTGTTTTAGTTGCCCCTAGTAACCAGTCAGATTCCACTTTTCATTTTTCAAAGAATCTTTTTGGAATCAAAGATAGAATCTGATTGGTTGCTAAGGGCAACTAAGACAATTCTACTTTACACTAGTTTGATAAATCTCCCCCTATGTGTTTATTTTAAAGGGGAACTATCAGCAGGTTAGAAGTATTGGGGCACTGGGTGATGAGGATGAAGGGAAGTTTCTTATCTTCATCTTCAGTGCCGTTTTCTTGACATTAGCAGTTTAATCCATATACTAATAAGTTGTTATGGTGCACTGGGGGGCTGGGGGGGGGGGGGGGAATCAAGCATGCTCGAGTTGGCCTCATCTCCAATGTCCACCTCTGATCACCACTTTACATCGTAAATTAAAGGGAATCTGTCAGCTGGGATGACAGCAGTGAGCCCGCCCGCCCCCACGGTGGAACCATGGATACTTACCCTTTCCTGAAAGTCCCGCTCCTGGACCCAGTCTTGGGGCAGAGATCTTGCCATTGGAAGCCGTGCGCGCGCTCAGCAGAGATAAGTCCGATGCCCATGGAGAATGACTGCTCCAATCTCTATGGGCATCGGACTCAGGTATCTCAGGTAATTAGTATACAGCACGCGCTCACCTTCCGGCGCCGATATTTCTGTCCGGGGACCGGGTCTAGGAGCGGGACTTACAGGAAAGGGGAGGTATCCGGGGCTTCACTGGGGGTCGGGCAGGCTCGGCGCCATCCTCCCGGGTGACAGGTTTTCTGTAAGGGTGAGTTCACACAACTTTTTTTAGGCAAAATATGCCCATATTTTTTGGCTGCTTCACAGAGGTTTTTTTTGGATGGCTGTCATTTTGGTGCCTAAATGCAGACATTATATGGAAATTACAGACGTAATTTGCATGAACAGACGCGTTTCACAGCAAAATGACAGCTGTCCAAAAAAAAACTCCAAATATTAAACATGATCATTATTTAGGACCTACTTTTTGCTAAATTATGACCGTAATTTGTAAGAATTTTCTTGTATCTTAACACATCTAGAGAAGCTGTGGGAGTTTCTAAAGATTTGTAGGGTTGTAGTGTGGGGAAGTGAAGTATTAAGTTCCTTTTCTCAGGCTCCAATAAAAGATGGGGCGAAGTCTGCCTCCTTAGTTAAAGGGGTACTCCAGCAGGGGGGGCACTTTTTTGCTGGGACCGGGGAGGAGGTGGCAAAAAAGTGCCCCCCCCCCACTGGAGTACCGCTTTAATAGGCCATTATATATTTTAGAGACTAAACCTTTAGAAAGTCCATCCATGTTCAGATAGTTTTCTAGCCATGAGGAATCTCTATAGGAAGGAAATTCTTTTAAGAATCTCTGGCACAAAATTTCAAAAAATGAGGTCACTTTATACATTTATTTGATTGTATTTTTCAGCGGGGACCTGCGTGTTCCTTAAAGGAGATGTCCGGCCTAAATGTTTTTTCTGAATTCCTGCCCACAATCAGAAGTTAAATAAACTTGTAATGTACCCCCTCCTTTGCTGCCGGAAGTTGTGAAGTTTAACAAAAATTGATTTTGTCACGAACCGCTCGGCGCCATTTTGATTTGATTTGATTGATTTGATCACGATCCGAGGCGTTCCTTATGCCGGGACAGGTACACCCTCTTCATTATTTGGGCGGTCTTAGGCAGGATGGAGACACCCCCTTCATTATGTGGGCGTTCATATGCAGATTGTCTATGCCCGCTTGCTGAGCTGGGTGTTCTTCTCCAGCCCCGCAATGCCCTCCGCTCTCGTCACAGCTCCTATCAGCGTGATTCCAGATAGGCATGCCCGCCTCTGTGTGTGACTACTGGTCCGGTCACATGGTTTTACAGGCATTCTACACAGCATGTAAGCTGTAAAACCACGTGATCGGGTTGCCGATAACACAGAGCAGGAGTGGGTCCTGAAAGCAATACTGATTACACTGCTCGCCGGTATGTTTACTATGATGATGGAGCGGGAGGTAGGACCGGGGGGCGGGACAAAGAGGAAGGCTGGAGGGAGTGGGCTGGACGAGAAGGTAATGGGGAGGATACAGTGAGCTTGACGGACAAAGAAGAGGATGCTGGGAGATGTAGGAACTGGGCTGCATGTGAATGCAGCTCAGACTGGAAGTCAGGACAGAACAGATGATGCTGATAAAGGGTTATGTGGGGGTCAGAGACCAGCGATTCTGGTCTCAAACGTTTCCTATATAGAAGGTATACAAAACCCCTTGATTATTATGCTATTGTTTTTTTTTTAGTAGATCCTGGAGTTGTTCTTTAATGCTTATGATTTTATGTGTACCTGACCTTTCCAATAAAATAAGTTTGGATAAAAAAACAATTATGACAGTATTTTGATTTTTTTTACTGTGTGTGAACTTCCATCTTTATACGTAGGAGTCCATGAATGTGCTATGAATGGGCTATGTTCCCACAATAACGGCCATAAATAATGATCAATCAATTGCTTTTTTTTTTGCCTAAAAAAAAAGTTGTGGGAACATAGCCTCAGTGTTAAGTCACTTTATACACATCCTGAGTTACAGGCTATGGCTAGGTTCACACATCGTCTTTTATTAGTAAAGAACGGACGCAGATTGCAATGGCCTCAGCGTCCTTTCTTTACTGCAGGGGCGGCATTCAACGCAATGCTGTGTTCACATATTGTTATTCTAACGCCAGTTCTTTAGAAACGGGCGTTAGAATAATGTGCCTGTCAATTATTTCCGGGGGCTGTTCACTGAACAGCGTCTGGAAAGATCAGCTGTTTACACAATGCAATGTGCAGCGGTGGCAATACATTGACTATTGAAAATGGCTAATTGATTTGCGGGCACACCCGACGGTGCCCGCAAATCAATTGTCAAGAAAGAACGTTCCTGCAGCTGTTAAACGATGTGTGAACATAGCCTCTGTAACTTTTGTTTTCACCCACATTTTTGGACAGCTGTATTTTTGCCTCAAAATGATGGCCATCAGCTGAGAGTCAATGGGGAAATATGAAACGCAATACCCGCATGAAGTTTTTGGGTTTGGCAGTTTTATCAGGGCCTTTTGCCGTTTTTCGACTCCTTTGCATTTTTGCTAAATTGCAGCAGACTTTAGGGGAGATTTATCAAACATGGTGTAAAGTGAAACTGTCTCAGTTGCCCCTAGCAACCAATCAGATTCCACCTTTCATTTTCCAAAGAGTCTGTGAGGAATGAAAGGTGGAATCTGATTGGTTGCTAGGGGCAACTGAGCCAGTTTCACTTTACACAATGTTTGATAAATCTCCCCCCATAAGTTTGATTTGGGTTTTTATCGGTGTTTTTCCCCAAAAGATTTCTGTAGGGAGATAAATACGTTACGTCTATATGTATATTGGCATTATTTATGGCAGTTCTCAATTCTCCAATAGAAACCTTGGAACACATGATGAAAGAATCACATGACTTGTACTGCAAAACAACACAAAGAATAAACATGCCTGTAGTAATTCACACGAAAATGAGAAAATGCCAGGAAAAACATAAACAGCTAAAATAACTGCAGCCATTTTTTTGGTGTTTTTTATGGCTTTTCCCCCCCAGTTTCAGAGGGAAGCCTTAATGTCGGTATTTTGCACTTACCTGTATAATATCTTGATCTATGGTTTTGCTATGGGTTAATGTTCTCTGAATCTTCTACATCTTTCTGTCTCTATTTACATTGTGTTCGAGTCGCCTTGCGGTAAATCTAAAGCTAACAGAGCTTGTAATGGCGCTGACTGGTTCCTGCACTGAAAGTACCCAGCTGTGAGAGGAGCATGATATGCCCAGGACACTGTCGGGATTGTGTTATTCCCGTGCTGCTCGCTCCCGCCCGTGTATACTTCTTGTAACGTTGTATCTGCTTGACCTCCCCCTGTGTAACACCAGAACTGTAGCGTTTGTGGAGAATGCTTCTGACACACAGTCCTGTAATGTCATTGATCAAGTTATGTTAACCCCAATGACAGGAAGTAAATTGAAGCGAATAATAATTCATTATAACTGACAGACATCAAGGAGCTTAGTGAGCTGGGATATTGTACCATAGCGGCAGCTCATATACAAATACACAGTTCAATGGCTGGTTAGGAATTATAGACATGTCTCTCCCCAGCAATAAGTCATCATGGAGCTTCTTAAAGGGATTGTCTACTTTTATTTATGTGCTTTTGATGTGCTTTTTACCTCACCTTACCTTACCTCACCTCAAATATATTAGCCTGTTTCCTGTAAACATGGATATATGTGCCAGGTCCAGTGTGGATACAGTGGCATACATCGCAGCCTTCCACTAGAGACATATCTAGTAGAATCATCTCAATGTATACTTCAGATGTGGTGTGAACAAAGCCTTAGAAAACTGCAAACCTTTTCATTAGACAAAGATTTACATAAAGCATCTTCTATACAAATATGGTAGCGGTGGGGTTGGTTCTAAAAATGGGTACATCCCTTTAAGTAGGTCTATATTGTGTTCTGCAGTATGTTAGCTTTGATTGACAGGAACAGGCTGATGTCTATGAAGCAGTGACATAATGGCAGATCTTTTAAGGGTTGAAGTGTTTTCTGTACATGCTTTTGGTTCGAAGCAGGTGGTGTCTGGGGTGTGGCAGGAATGTGGCCGGCTGTGACCACCTACCAGAAATACTCAGACAAATGCTGATATATATATATATATATATATATATATATATATATATATATATATATATGGAGCCAGATATTACTGACCAGTACACCCCTCCCTCCAGGGTGCTGTCTAACCCTATTTTATTGCCCTATTTAAAGGGGAAGCATCATAATTAAACTTCTATGTTTTTGTTTAAAGGGGGGTGTAAAGTTTTTTAAAAGCATCATTTCTGCATCATTTCACACTTTGGGTTACTCCACCTAAAAACCAAAGGGGTTGGGTATGCTCAGGGCTGCAAGGAAGAATTATACAATAGGCTTCAATAGATTAGGATTACAGAGCAACTTTGGTTGCACGACACACAGATCGTGACATGTTGCACATAATGTTAGTGAATTGCATTGAAATTGCAACAACATTTAAATAAATCCATCCTTGGCGTTTTTTTGGTCGCAGTTCACAACGGCAGGTCTGAGATTTGGATATGTTGTTAACAGCCAATTTAAAACTGTATTATTATTATTAATATTATTAACTGTGATTAGGCCGTGTGACATCAAGTCACCCAAAATGCTCTCCCAGCATTTGTGCCGCCCAAATGACTGATCACGAATGCTGGTGAAGAAAGTGAAGGCGCACTAACATGGTAGCCTAGAACAAGAAGCTTCGCAGCTTTGGATCGCTCTGGCGCATGCGCAGTATTTTAACCAGGACTGAATAGGAGAAATACAGCCAGGGGGCAAAACTAAAGACAAGGGGGTGGGAGGAAGAAAGAGGAGAGGCGTTGCAGGCCTAGGGCATGGATGCCATAGGCCACGCCTCTGTGTCACCGCTGCTTAAGAATAAAATATCTTTTTTTCCCACCAACCATGGCACCAGGCGGATATTGAATGATACCACCACGGTACCGCTGGTTTGGGGGCGTTGGTTGGTGAACACAGATTCAGTTTAGGCAGCAGGACAAGTGTTGCTACGAGCCAAGTACATTTGTTGTCTTGAGAATCCTTGATTTGGGCCCTAAACTTAATAGTGTTAAACTTGATCCTTTAGTTTTCTCCTTTAATAGGTGATAAGTTCCAGGGATCACTGCTGGGTTTTGGTCTAGATAAGTCATCATCCCGTGCCAGGGACTCTGCAGCCACATATGTCCTGTCTATGGCTGAATACACTGAGCACAGGAGCAGGAAGGAGTCACATGCACACACAACTGAAGGGAGAGATCTGTGACCTTGAATCTATGAGTATCTGATAATATTCTGTATGCAGTGCAGAAAAACTCAGAATCTCATTTCTCATATCGTGAATATAGAATGCTAATGGGCTGATGTATCTAAACCTATTGCATGCGATGCTGTTTCCTAAACCCCTGTATCTGAGCCTTGTGTGATACTGTCTGCTGAGCCCTTGTATCTAAGCCTTTTATGTGTGATATGGTCTACTAAATCACTGTATGTAATCTATTCAAGCATAAAAGTGTGCTGCTAAACCTGTGTACCTTACCCTATCATGTGTGATACCGTCTAATCCCATTGTGTGTGATATTGTCTGCTGAGCCTGTGTATCTAATGTATGTGTGATACTGTCTGCTAAGCTGCTGTATGTAATCCTATAAAATGTGATACTGTGCTGCTGAACCTGTGTATCTAAGCCTATTATATGTAATAGCTTACCATATCTTAGCCTAATATGTGTGATACCCTTCGTTGAATATTTGTATCTAATGCTATCATGTTTGATACCATACATTTTATCATGTTTCTAAAGCTACGTTCACATCTGATATGGAACCCACATTTGGTGTATACATCAGTAGACAGACTAAACAGTATGCCAGTATACCATGGCATAAACATGCTCAATGAAATTCAATTGTCTAAACATAGTACTAGTGACTATGTTGGGTCTATTTCCAAAAATATACTGTAAGTCCATGTTTGCCCATTAATTTTAATGGACCTGGCACAGGTACATTGTGGTATACATTGGCAAACCATTCTGCTGCAATGTATATCCTGAATATTCAGTCTTTATCAAATGTCAAATGTGAACCTAGCGTGAGCCTATCATGTGTTTGTGTATCTAATGCTATCATGTTTGATTCTGTCTAGGGATGGTCGGAACCGGCCGAGGTTCGGGTTCGTACAAACCCGAACTTTGCTAAGCTGTGCTTGTTGAGCTTCTGTATCTAAACCTCTCAAATGTGACACTATGTGATGAGCCATTTAATCTGAAACTGGCCATAGACATAATAAAAGTCTGACATGGGTAAACGCCAGTCTGATGTGCCAGCCATTGTGAATGAATGTTTGATTGTAATTCACAGATCGTGACCAACTGAAGTGTCAAAATCAGCCATCTCAGCCTACCAGACTGTCTTATTTATAGCTTAGTGCCCCACCCAGTACCATATTATACACCCCCCCCACCACCCCCCAATACCGAGTGCTTTCTATATCTCCAAATAATTGGAGACTTGGTAATGTATAATCTTCTTGTACTTGGCTGCAGAGATAGTGAAGCGCCCCGGAGACCTGCAGCCCAGAGAATCTGAGTAACCAGCCGCCGATGAAATGAGTTTTAATATTTCATACAGTCTTCCTGCCAGGACACATTTTGCTTTTAAGCTGGCAGGATGTCCAGGCGCCCTCTCCTCCCCCACCGCCCTCTCAGGAATATATTTTATTTAGAGACGTTGGGATGTTGGCTGACAGGATGCCATTGTCTGAGCAGCCATTTATCATAATTAACATTTTACTTGGAGCTGGAGGTGTAAGAACAAGGGAACGGGTGACCCAAATGTTACAGATGGCAATTCTCCTCAAGGTTGGTTAACTTGATGGTTCTGGGCTATTAAATCCCTGCTATACTGATGTCTAAAAACAGAAGGAAATAATGTGGTGCTGAATGGGGGGGTCATCCAGTCTGATATAAATAAAGGTGAATCAGTATAATAAAAAGTTTTGCGACTTTCTAATAAACTTAATCGTTTCATGCATGCCAGTTTTGTGGTGTATACATGTCACACATTTTTGTGCATGTCTCATTTAGTACAATTTATGAGTTTTCTCAATTTTGTGCAACTCAATCCACTTTTTTTTTTCAAAATGTGAACATGGCTTACCGGGAAGGGGTGTTGGACTCCTACGATCACACATTTACCTATTCCCATTGGAAAATTGGTGTGCGTTAGCTAGGAGCTGGTTTAGATTGTAGTGCACAGATGGCGAAAAATGCAGGAAATTCGGTCTGCACTCTGCACTTCTTGTACCGTGCCGGTTTTTAATAAATTTTCCCCCAGCTCATCAACAGACTGAAGAGTGGATAAGGTGTCAAGTGCTCTGGGCGGAGAGCTGTAAATATGCACACACACAAAGAAAAAGCATAGGCTAGAAAATAACTGGCTCTCAAGATCTCCTGTGTGACAGCAAAATATATTAAAGTATTAAAGTCTGACAATCTTGAGATAACAGTATTATATTGAACACTAAATAAAATTCTCGCTCAATAATAAAGATAATAGCAAGACAAAATAACAAAGAAAAAAGGCGAAAACAAAATATCAAATGTTTAAAGCAAAAAAGAAATGTAACGCCCGGAGTAGTGGATCCACTGGACCGGCACCAGCGATGGCACAAACCTCACCAGGGAGCGGAGTCTAAGGGGCCGCTGGTTTTCACCAGAGCCCGCCGCAAGGCGGGATGGACTTGCTGCGGCAGGCGACCCCCAGGTCGCTACCCCTGGCTTGGTTGCTGGTGTCGGCAGGCGAGGCGTGGCAGGAGATGGCACAGGCAATAGTCTGCAGATGAGAGAGCACGTGACAGGCTGAACGCAGGAACAGATGGAGTGACAGGGAAACAGGAACCAGGAACAGGGACTAGGGACCGGGTAACGGATAGGACTCAGGAACAGGGACTTGGGACCAGGTAACGGATAGGACTCAGGAACAACAGGGGGCTGGGCCAACGCTATGGGAAGCATGTAGAGGCTCCAACACAGGGGACAGGGCATGCTGGGATTTATAGGGGAGTGATTGGATGCAACTACCAATTAGGAGCGCACTGCCCCTTTAAATCTGAGACAGCCGGCGCGCGCGCGCCCTAGGAGGCGGGGACGCGCGCGCCGGCCGGCACAGACCGCGACATGCACGGAGGAGAGGTGAGGCGCCCCAGGGGCCGAAGCAGCAGCAGCGCCGGGTCCCTACACAAGGACCCCGGCGGCTGCACGGGACAGGAGGCGGTCGCGGCGGCAACCCGGAACGCGGGAAGCCGCCGCGGCCGTGACAAGAAAAAACCTAACAAAAGTCCCATAAGGTCAAAGGTTAGATATATAATATTAAAGATTCCGGCTGTGGTGCCCTCACAGCAACCATGTAATAATGAATAGAGTTGATATAAGATATTAATGTGAAACTGTGTCTAACATGACGCCATACCTCCCAACTTTTGCAAAGCGCAAAGGGGGACATGTCCGCCGTGGTCCCCATAGCAACCCTCCATAGCCACGCCCCCATAACAACCCTCCATAGCCACTCCCCTACAGTCACCACATGCTGCTGACTGAATAGTGCCCTATACAGTATCCAATCCCCAAAAAATGCCCTATATAGTATCCAATCCCCCATTATAGTGCCCCACATAGTAGCCAATGCCCCCATATAGTGCCCCACATAGTAGCCAATGCCCCCATATAGTGCCCCACATAGTAGCCAATCCCCATATAGTGCCCACATAGTAGCTAATCCACCCATATAGTAGCCAATCCCCCATATAGTGCCCACATAGTAGCCAATGCCCCCATATATGCCCCACATAGTAGCCAATCCCCCATAGAGTGCCCCACATAGTAGCCAATGCCCCCATATAGTGCCCCACATAGTAGCTAATCCACCCATATAGTAGCCAATCCCCCATATAGTGCCCATATAGTAGTCAATCCCCCATATAGTGCCTACATAGTAGCCAATCCCCCATATAGTGCCCATATAGTAGCCAATCCCCCATATAGTGCCCACATAGTAGCCAATCCCCCATATAGCACCCCACATAGTAGCCAATCCCCCGGAAGTGATTCATGACAGAGGCTGCAGGTCACTTCCGGTACAGTCAGTGTCTGTATACCCCGCTGCCCGCCCCGGAGGATGACGGGAGTGCGCGCTCTGCCGGGAGAGGAGCTGCTGGGACCGGCGGACAGGTGAGTTACTGTTTTATTGTTTTTTTCGCTGGGGCCACATATAATGCGGGACACGGGGGGCCGTTCCGGGACCGCAGGACAGCACCCCGAAAACGTGACTGTCCCGCGGAATCCGGGACGGTTGGGAGGTATGATGACGCTCAGATTATAGTATAAGCAGAGTAAGTAAGAGTAATAATATGCTGGAACCATTATACTGTTACCTTCCATGCAGGAACCATTAGCTGAGCGTCATACTTGAATGGCTCTGGACACAGTTAGGGCCCTATTCCACGGGCCCGATCAACAGTGTAAACGAGCGCCGATCTGCTAGATCGGCGCTCGTTTACTGGGCCTATTCCACAGCCCGATGATCGTTTAGCGAGGGCTGCAGGGACATCGTTACCAATGTCCTTGCAGCCCTTGCAGCATACATTACCTAGCAGGGCTTCTTCTCCGCTCCGTCTTCCTCCCTGGGTCCAGTGGCGCAGCATCAACTCCGGAGCGGCCTGACTGAGCTTTCAGACCGCTCAGCCAATCACTGGCCGCGGCGGTCCCGGCTAGTGATTAGCTGAGCGGTCTGACAGCTCAGTCAGGCCGCACCGAAGCTGATGCTGCGCCGCGGGACCGAGGAGGAAGACGGAGCGGGGGAGAAGCCCTGCTAGGTAATGTATGCTGCTTAAATGTCGGTTGCCCGCCGCGCACCGCTATTCCACGAAGCAATGCGCGGTGGGTGACCGACTGGTGGGTGACTGATCGTTTTCTCTATTTCACCGAGCAATAATCGGCCGAATCGGGCCGATTCAGCCGATTATCGCTCTGTAGAATAGGCCCCTTAAAATCTCAGCTTGCTCTGTGTATTACTGGGACATGGTGTATACAGCTTCTACAGCGCCATGTTCTAAGTAAGCACATTTTCATTTACTGTATATATTCCCTTAACTTGAACCATGAAGGACTTTTGGCATTGATTCTGGGTTTGTGATAGCGTATATTAACATTTGTATTATTAATTATTTATTTATATGAAGAAAATGTAAACTCTGCTGCCGTTGCTCTGTGGAATAGGAGTGGCGACAGCAGACCACCGCTATCTGCTATGGGCTGCCCAGACGATCTAGCGATCACCCGGGCAGCCCACCGGCAGCTCCCGGCAGCCCCCTCTGCACTTACCCGCACACAGACGCCCTGTGAAATAGGGGCTTTACTGTTTAGGCTGCTTTCTTAGTGACGTCACAAGCAGTGGCGGATTAAATGTACCCTGGGCCCCGGGCTGTCCGCCCAACCTGGGCTCCCCCCTTCCCTCCGCTCCGTCCACAACCGACCCCAACTAGAAAAAAAAATACACTAATTTCTTTGTAGTAAACTATTAACTTTTATTGTCATCCAAGCAATAAAATAAAGAGCAAATATTACCACCATACTGTTACAGACCAAACCCTGTATACTGAGACCAATACTGCCAATATCAGTATACAAGGGCCAAATAATATCTTCATACATATTACCATCACACTGTTACTGCCCAAGTCCAGTAAACTAAGCTTGAGGGGGGGAAAAAAAACTGTATACAAGGGGCAAATATTACCCCCGCACCATGACAACAACCATCACACCATACTGTTACTGTCCAAATCCTGCATACCGAGAACAATAATTTAGAGTACTGCACAAAAGAATTATACTTCCATCAAATGAACTGAAAGTAGTCACAAATTGACTACATGGTCAATCAGTCCCATGCCAGACTTCACATCAGGCTTATTTTAGCATCCTTTTTTCATAGATTGTTATTGTGCAGACTGGTGTGGGGCTGAAAACGCGATGTAAGGCTATGTTCACACGTAGCAAAACTAGCAGAATGCTGTTAGCCTCCCTCTCATAATGGGGGTCTATGGGAGGCGCGCGCTGATGCTCTCCCCACGCTGAAGAATGAACATGCTCATTCTTCAGTGCGAAGAGACCCTGTGAGAACAGCAGCGCGAGCCTCTCATAGACTCCCATTATGAGAGGGAGGCTAACGGCCAGTGGCGGATTAAATGTACCCTGAGCCCCGGGCTATCCACCCAACCTGCCCCCCCCCAGTCAATTCGCCCACATTATAATCCGCTACTGCCCCCCCCCACGCTGTCCCCAATAAACACTGCCTGCCTCCCCTCCCTGCTGGCCCCAATAAACATAATGTTCGGTCCCTTGCTGCTACCCCCAGTAAGCATTGCCCACCCCACCTCCACTGCCCCCAATAAACATATTGCCACCTCACCTGGTCCCGTGATGTTGCCCCTCCCCCCAAGGTCACAGGAGCACAGAGGATGTCAGCAGAAGTGGAGGGTGCTGATCTTATAGGGGAGGTTGCAGGTTCCCACAGCATAGAGGATGTCAGGAGAGGAGGGTGCTGATCTTATAGGAGAGGTCACAGCAGCACAGAGGATGTCAGGAGAGGAGGGTGCTGATCTTATAGGAGAGGTCACAGCAGCACAGAGGATGTCAGGAGAGGAGGGTGCTGATCTATAGGAGAGGTCAGAGCAGCGCAGAGGATGTCAGGAGAGGAGGGTGCTGGTCTATAGGGGAGGTCACAGCAGCACAGAGGATGTCAGGAAAGGAGGGTGCTGATCTATAGGGGAGGTCACAGCAGCACAAAGGATGTCAGGAGAGGAGGGTGCTGATCTATAGGAGAGGTCCGAGCAGCACAGAGGATGTCAGGAGAGGAGGGTGCTGATCTATAGGGGAGGTCACAGCAGCACAGAGGGTGTCAGGAGAGGAGGGTGCTGATCTATAGGAGAGGTCAAAGCAGCACAGAGGATGTCAGCAGAGATGGGTGCTGGTCTATAGGGGAGGTCACAGCAGCACAGAGGATGTCAGGAGAGGAGGGTGCTGATCTATAGGGGAGGTCCGAGCAGCACAGAGGATGTCAGGAGAGGAGGGTGCTGATCTATAGGAGAGGTCCGAGCAGCACAGAGGATGTCAGGAGAGGAGGGTGCTGATCTATAGGGGAGGTCACAGCAGCACAGAGGATGTCAGGAGAAGAGGGTCTCCCTCTTTCTCCCTCTATAGATGGCCCCCCTCTTTCCCCCTTTATAGATGGTCCCCCTCTTTCCCCCTTTATAGATGGTCCCCCTCTTTCCCCCCTTTATAGATGGTCCCCCTCTTTCCCCCCTTTATAGATGCCCCCCCTCTTTCCCCCCCTTTATAGATGGTCCCCCTCTTTCCCCCCTTATAGATGGTCCCCCTCTTTCCCCCCTTTATAGATGGTCCCCCTCTTTCCCCCCTTTATAGATGGTCCCCCTCTTTCCCCCCTTTATAGATGGCCCCCCTCTTTCCCCCCTTTATAGATGGTCCCCCTCATTCCCCTATTTATAAATGGTCCCCCTCTTTCCCCCCTTTATAGATGGTCCCCCTCTTTCCCCTATTTATAAATGGTCCCCCTCTTTCCCCCCTTTATAGATGGTCTCCCTTTTCCCCCCTTTATAGATGGTCTCCCTCTTTCCCCCCTTTATAAATGGTCCCCCTCTTTCCCCCCTTTATAGATGGTCCCCCTCTTTCCCCCCTTTATAGATGGTCCCCCTCTTTCCCCCCTTTATAAATGGTCCCCCTCTTTCCCCCTTTTATAAATGGTCCCCCTCTTTCCCCCCTTTATAAATCGTCCCCCTCTTTCCCCCCTTTATAGATGGTTCCCACTCTTTCCCCCCTTTATAGATGGTCCCCCTCTTTCCCCCCTTTATAGATGGTCCCCCCTCTTCTCCCCTTTATAGATGCCCCACCTCCAGTCAGTAAATAACACAAAAATAACAAAATACAACTCACCTACCCTGCGTTCCCCCGTCGATCCTCTCTCCTTCTGCTGTCTCCGGCTGATGCGCGAGTGCCGGGGGTGTCCCGTCCTCTCCCGGGCAGCGCGCGCATCACACAGCTCCTAGTGCCGCCTGGGCCCTGACTTCCGGTACACAGAGCGTCTGTAACGTGCGCTCCCAGTACCGGAAGTCAGGGCCCCAGGCGTACAGGGAGCTGTGTGATGCGCGCGCTGCCGGGGAGAGGACGGGACACCCCCGGCAGCCGCGCATCAGCCGGAGACTCTTGTGACCGCAAGCGAAACAATGCTTGCGGTCACAAGAGTGCAGTGGCGAGGGGAAGGGGGCCTCCCGGGCGGCATTATAATGTAGGCGGCGTTGCATGGGCCCCCCCGGAGCCTCAGGCCCCGGGCGGCCGCCCAAACCGCCTACATTATAATCCGCCACTGCTAACGGCATTCCGCTAGTTTTGCTATGTGTGAACGTAGCCTAAAACTAGCGTTGTATTGCAGTTCTTTTTTTTTTCCAAATATTTTTATTGGATTTTCAGAAATGATGATCAAAAACAACAATAAGGTATCGTGCAAGACACAAAGATTACAACACATATAAAGCAAAAATAGAGGAAAGATAGCCCGATAATGGGATCATAACAAAAGAGATCCGGACATATGAACATATGAAGAGACCCTTAGAAGTACAGAGTGGCCAACATACACGTACCATACAAAGAAAGGTACTCGCATTACAACATAGCAAAGGGGTTTAGTAAGATGCAAACAGAGTAACAAAGAAAGAGAGTCAATGTGGCAGCTGTAAGGCCCCCTGTATTGCAGTTCTACCCCAAACCCAAGTGAAAGACAAACAGGTATACATGGGCAGGTATACCTAATCATTTATGATGTTGGGAGCTCCTAGGCAGTTTAAAAGTTTGCGCTAGTGTACTGTACTGTGACCCCGGGGCTGTGTCAGTACACTAGCACAAACCATACACTGAGCCATTTAGACCCCAATGGTACACAGGCTCTGCACACTATATAAGTGATTAAAGTGCAGTTACTAATGACTCACAGGTGATGTCTTCTCTGACTGCAGTCACTCGCATTTTGCTTTCCTCTGGCAGGGCCATCATGAAGACTTCTCCAGCTACAGCTCGTCTGCAGGGAGGCTGGGGGTGACTGGGGAAGGGAGGCAGCTGGGGGTGACTGTGGAAGGAGAGGCAGCTGGGGGTGACTGGGGAAGGGAGGCAGCTGGGGGTGACTGGGGAAGGAGAGGCAGCTGGGGGTGACTGGGGAAGGGAGGCAGCTGGGGATGACTGGGGAAGGGAGGCAGCTGGGGGTGACTGGGGAAGGGAGGCAGCTGGGGGTGACTGGGGAAGGAGAGGCAGCTGGGGGTGACTGGGGAAGGGAGGCAGCTGGGGGTGACTGGGGAAGGGAGGCAGCTGGGGGTGACTGGGGAAGGAGAGGCAGCTGGGGGTGACTGGGGAAGGAGAGGCAGCTGGGGGTGACTGGGGAAGGGAGGCAGCTGGGGGTGACTGGGGAAGGGAGGCAGCTGGGGTGACTGGGGAAGGAGAGGCAGCTGGGGGTGACTGGGGAAGGGAGGCAGCTGGGGGTGACTGGGGAAGGAGAGGCAGCTGGGGGTGACTGGGGAAAGAGAGGCTGCTGGGGGTGACTGGGGAAGGGTGGCAGCTGGGGGTGACGGGAAGGGAGGCAGCTGGGGGTTACTGGAGCAAGAGGGGCAGCTAGTGGTGACAGGGGCAAAGGGGGGGCTGCTAGGGGAAAGGGGGGCAAAGGGGGTCACAGGGGGAGCAGCTGGGGGTCACAGGGTAGCAGCTGGGGGACACAGGGCAGGGAGAGCAGCTGAAGGGTCACAGGGGGAGCAACTGGGGGTCACAGGGACAGGGGGAGCAGCTGGGGATGACACAGACAGGGGAGCAGCTGGGGGTCACAGGGACAGGGGGAGCAGCTGGGGGTGACACGGACAGGGCAAGCAGCTGGGTGACACGGACAGGGCAAGCAGCTGGGTGACACGGACAGGGCGAGCAGCTGGGTGTGACAAGGACAGGGCGAGCAGCTGGGGGTGACAAGGACAGATCACAGCCTGATTGGGTGATGTCCCGTGTGCGAGCGTATGTGCGAGCCTCCGGCCACAAGAATGATTGACACAGCGGGGAGCCTATGACTCCTGCTCCTGGCTGTGTCAATCATTGTGCTTGCTGGAACTGTATGCGCTCATAGGTAGCGCGAGCGCATACAGTTTCACTCAGAGACGTCGGTCATGGGGGCAGCGACTGAACACTGATGCTGTCATCTGACTGGGTAAGTGAGGGCCCAGTCAGATGACAGCATTGAGCGGCAGCACTATATCATCATCAATCAGTGTGACAGGTGCGTTGGGGGGCGGGGCAGCGCGCCGCAGCACATCACTCAAGGGCCCCCTGGGCCCCGAAAGTGATGTGCTGCCATGTATCATCATGCATACTAATAATGTGGGCGGTGGCGGCGGCATGGGCCCCCCCGGAGCCTCGGGCAGCCGCCCAGACCGCCCACATTATAATCCGCCACTGGTCACAAGTCTCCTGCAATTGGGTAGGCTGCATCTTTAGTGGTGTCAATGTCAGTCTCTTGTGAATGGATAGGCTGTATTGTCAGTGATGACAACACCTGTCTCTAGTGAATGGATAGGCTGTATTGTCAGTGATGACAACACCTGTCTCTAGGGAATGGATAGGCTGTGCTCTCAGTAATAGATAGGCTGTGTAACGGCTGCAGCGGTGTTCCATGCTCCGGGCTACTGCTGCACCCTCACTCTTCCTCTGCAGCTGGTGTCTGTAGCAGATGCTGGAGCCCGCCACCGCCATCTCTACGGATGCCTCGCCCGGTCCGGCTCCAGTCTCCTGCCTGGAGGAGGGGATGAGTGCCTGCTGCTTTGGATGTAAAGGGACAGTGCATCCCTAATTAGTTAGTTGCACCAATGACCTATAAATAAAACACCTGTGCTGACATTCCCTGTTGGAGCATCTGCATGCTTCCTAGTGTGTGGTCGTAGCTTTTCCGTGATTCCTGCCTGTGGTTCCTGCCCGCGAGTGTTGCAGTGGTCCTGTCTACTTGCTCACATGTCTCCAGCTGCACCTCGCCCATCGCCACTAGCAAGCCAAGCAAGTGGTAGCGACCTGGGGGTCACCTGCCTCAGCAAGTCCATCCCACCTTGCGGTGGGTGCTGGTGAAGGCCAGCGGCCCCTTAGACTCCGTTCCCTGGTGCGGCTTTCGCCATCACTAAGAGTGGTACAGCGGATCCATGACTCCAGTTGTTACAGCCTGTATTCTCAGTGATGTCACTGCTGGTCTCTAGTGTATGGATACAGTGTCGGACTGGGGTATCTTGGTCCCACCAGAGAAAATGATGCTGGGGGCCCACCAGTGAAGAACCACTGAGAAACAACATGTCAGTCAGTGTTAGTGCAAGTTCTAAAGCTGGGGGCCCACCAGAGGATCCTCCGTTCCTCTGGTGGGCCAGTCCGACACTGTATGGATAGGCTGCATTCTCAGTGATATCACGCTGATCTTTATTGAATGAACCGGCTATATTCTTATTCTTTTTGTGAACAAAAACCAAAGCTGACCTCACAGGGTGAATACGTGGTTTGTAAAGTGCAAGGGTGGCATAAGGCAGCAAAATCAAAGTACAAGTTTAGAATAATAGTCCAGCTGTAGTGTACAGGAGTTGGGGGTTTCCCTTAGGTTGGGCAGAGAATGGACCCTATATTATTTTGGCATAGATTTATTAATGTTAGTTGGCCAGCTGGCCATGTAGAGGGATGTTAAGCACAAAGAAACTGTTCAAGTTATTTACTTCTTATGCTTCAACTTATGCAAGTAAAAGTCACTGTTGTTCCTCACTGCCTCGAAAGGGCTTCTCCTTTAAACCTCAGGCAGCAATAATAGAGAAGGCCCAGGGGGAACTACAAGTACCATAATCACCAAACAGCTAGCTGCAGTCCCTCTTTTTAACCTTTGTGGCAGTATTTACCTCACATAGAGGGAGAGAGTTGTTACCACTTGGCCTGTGACAGGATATATCTTTATTTATTCATTATAACCTCCATCCTCCCTGAGATCTTCTCACTAAAGACAACACATCAACACAGCCATGTGAATTGGTGTGTAAGAATAGATTGGTGTGTAAGAATAGATTGATGTGTAAGAATAGATCGGGTGTCAGAGATGAAACACATCAGTAGATATATAGTAGACATTTACTGGACCTAAAACCCTTAGTTCCACCGAGGGCAACAGTCCCACACTTTTTGGGACATACTATACAGTATAGAGTCTGACATTATAGGAAGTTGTTGCACTGGGTTTCAGCATATTTAAAAGATATGTCTGTGCAGCCTTTGCTTTTATAAGGTGTGTCTTTTTGATGTGATAAAAGTCAACGATCAGTCGACAAACGAGTGTTTGCTCACTGGTCCTCTGATTGCTCTCTATTACACGGGGAGATAACCAATCCGTGTAATATGGCTAATAGGCTCAGTGATGTTGCTCTCTACTGAATGTTTAGATCATATGGTCAGTGATGTCACTGTTGCTCTCTACTGAATGTTTAGACCACATGGTCAGTGATGTCACTGTTGCTCTCTACTGAATGTTAAGACCACATGGTCAGTGATGTCACTGTTGCTCTCTACTGACTGTTTAGAGTCAGACTATATGGTCAGTGATGTCACTGCTGCTCTCTACTTATTGGATAGGCATTGGATAGGCATCACTTTTAGTGAAGTCACCGTCACCTATACTGAATACATACAGTAGGCTGTATTCTCAGTGATATATCTGCCACTTTCCAGTGAGTAGATAGGCTGCAATCTCAGCAAATCACAACCACTGACTGTAGTAGACAACTCCTCACGGTTAATGTTGTTAAGTGTAGGCACTGACAATTATCCATCTGTGGATGATGAATGAGCTGAGGACACATACATACAATGGTGCACTCTTTTCTCTCTGCTACCAGATAAGCAGGAGACCCTGCTTAACAACATAGAGCAGTGAATATTCTCCCTAGAAGCAGATCTCTGTGTCCCACTTTTTCCGACTTTGATAAATTAGGCTGAGAGGAGAATATGGAAAGCTGCAATGGAGAGCGATATTACTGGTGCTCTGCAGCATGGGGGCAATATCGTATCCCTTTACATATATATATATATATATATATATATATATATATATATATATACACAAGAAGCTTTGTCTGATGATGTTGAGAGACTATTGGGCAATTTTAGCTGTAAACCTCTGTCTGACTTTTATTGTGACTATTCAGCTAAACAACAATCTATAATACAATGTGATCTCAGTTGGTACTGTTAGTTACTTTATTACTGAGCTTCAAACGGAAAATGGGAGTAATTCCAATCAAACATTATGTAAGGAAATTGATGTTTAATGGTATTATCCAGGGACTATTTCTTTGTGGTCAGGCAGGGAGAAAAAAAATCTGTACTCACCTGACCCGATCCCCCTGCCTTTTGCCTTTTTGAAGGTGCCTAGTCCAGTTGCTCCACACTTCCTGTTCTCTGTCTTGATAGAGGAAGTGAATAGTCAGCCAATCATGGGCTGTAGTGCTGATACACCTCAGCCTAAGTGATTGGTTGAGCAGGCACCTCCTTGTCAAGACCAAGATCAGGAAGTACTGAGCAGTCAGGCACTGTTGAAACAAAGTCAGGGAATCTGAGCCAGCAGGTATAGGTTTTATTTAGCCCAGCTTGGCCAAATTTAGTCATAAAAAATAGCCACTGGATAAACCCTTTAAGCAACCCCTTTCAATGTAGACTGCAAAGACCAAAAAAAAGAGAGGCAAGTTTACTTACCCGTCTCTGTGCTCCCGGGCAGTCCATCAGCTGCTGGAGGCCAGTGGATGACGAATATCAGAAAGGCATTGCTGCAAGAGCACAGGGATAGACAAGTAAGGGGTGTGCCAGGGATGTATGCCCCTGATTTTAAGTTTCATGGGACTTCTCCTTTAAGTAGAAATCCTTCCAATTATCTGTCAGATAAATCTGTATTTACACACCATAAGATGCTGCTCTTTATAACTTTCCCTCATAGTGTTGATGTCATAGAATTCTGTCTACCTGCAGCCACCAGTAGGGGGAGATTACTGCAGACTGTTTATACCAGTGCTTCTTAATCCCAGTCCTTATGGCCACCAACAGGTCATGTTTGAGTATTTTATTAGTATTTCACAGGTGATTCTACTCAGTGCATCAGGTCTTATCACAGGTTCTTTGTATGGGAAAATCCTTAAATTCTGACCTGTTGGTCGGCCATGAGGACTGGAATTGAGAGGCACTGGTTTGTTTATACCCTGAACTCAATAAGAACATAGATTGCAGTAGCTGCGCCTAGAGGTGACTACAGGAAATTAGACTATGTTATCATATATCTCTGTGTCTGTGCAGGGGATTTGGAGCTCTGTATGAGAAAATAAATGAGCAATAAAGATATATGAGCAAACAGATGTAACGAAGAAACAGCTGGCACGAGGATTTGGGCCGGGGGTTTAATATAGGGGAAATGTCATCTCTTGGAGCCTGAACTATGCTGCGGGTGCCCCTCCCCCTACCTGGCTATAATTGCATATTTGGAAAATCCTTGGTCGGATCGGCGCTTGCTATCACTGCTGGGTTCATGCTGACGCTTTCATTATGGCAAAGGAAGTCAATAAATAATAAAGTGATGTTCCCAGAAGGTAAGAATAACATTTATACCGTATTCTAATAGTAAATCTGCTTCACGGAGCAATAACTGACGGCACAATGACAACATAAAGCTGTCAAACATGGAAACTTACTGAAAATGGCTTATTGTCAATGATAAAGGACTGAATTTATGGGATCATCTATAGAAGTTTTTCTCTTATTCCTTACAGAGAAGTCTACTATACATTGCCTTTCAGCATTGGACCAAAAACTTGCCGCAATACAGGATATAATACATACACATGACTTATTATTGTATGGAGATCATTGCATATTCAACACTTGGCACAAATGACTATCACATTTTAAATGGGTATCCAGCTTTTTAAGCTTTGTAGCACATTGGGTAGATTTTCCCATCCAGGGTAGCTCACCACATCCAGTCACCGTGTCATGGCTGTAATGACGCCTCAGTAGGCATGAATGATACGCTGGACTGCACCTACATCAGCGTTCTTATACGCAGGAAATCCTTATTCCTATAGCCCTTACGCATGGTCTTGTGGTCCATCTACAGTATATGTGTATATCGTGTTTCTTGTTATATTGTGTTATATTGTGTTTCTGTGTATATATGTTTCTATATAGCATGTGGCTGTTTTAGGGTGCAGACTGGCTGATATCTTCCTCCATGTCAAGTACTTAAGGGTTTTTCGTCTCCTCATATATATGGTAATGATCTTGAGGCAGGTGGTATATGGGTTGTTTTATTTGCGGATTGTAAGCATTCATGGCACGGCCTGTGCTATGCTCGGGATTACAGCAATAACAACATACGCTGACACCACACGACTTATCCATGGAAGTCATCTGTAGGACGAAATTCTCACATTGTACGTTAAAGAAATAAAGAAGAAAGATGCAAGATCCTGTACAACGGATGATGGAAATTACTAGTATTCTGGCGATTATCTTTGTAAGTACAATACCATGTTTGTAGATTGGTACCAGGGAGAAAGAATAAAAAGTTGAGGGCATGAAGAGGAGGAATCCCAGCTAAACCTGTTAGCACAGTATATGGAGTTCAGCCTGAGATTTCTGTACATGTTGATTTTGTAGATGCCTAGTGTCATGTCAGAGCAGTGTTGTGTTTTCTAAACCAATCAAATGACCCTTTACTGCTAGTTTCAGAATACAGTCTCTTAAATACATGAAGAGAGGAAAACTTCAGCTGCTTCTCCCTCTTCCTCTTCTGTTCACACTATTATGACGGTATACTGTACTGTATTATGACTGTGACTAATGCACTTCAAATGAAACCTTGTTCTAAAATGTGGAGCATAAATAATAAATAAATTTATATACACTATAAACTATGCAGTAGCATTTTTTGCATAGTGAACATTGGCCCAGATTTACTAAGTGGGTTTCCCTTTTGACTATTTTTTTCCCTGACTCGCTTGCTGTTTTTTCTTACCTCAATTATTATTTGGGTGCCCTTCTGCTAATAAATGTGAGACTTAGACCATGTCCACATACTGTAAAATAACGTCCTCCTTTTGAATTTAAAATAATGTCCATCGTTTTCATTCTTCAGTGATTTCCATTGAAGTCTATGGAATTGCCATTAGTCCATATAATGTATAAAATAATGGCTATTGTTGAATTAATGTTCGTGTCAGTAACTCATGGCTGTTATTGCACAAACAGCGGCCGTTATTTTAACTTGTTTAAGCATACTACTTTTTTCCACCATCCTTTCTAATAAATTAAATGGACCTTTAAATTTAAGACACACCCAAAAGAGCCAACTGTGTTTTTGAACCAGAATAATGTTCCTAAGGCCGTCATTGCAATGACAGCTGTTGGAACATGCTAAACCACGGCTGTTTGGTACTCAAATAGTAAATCTGGGCCTCTGAGTATCCAGCGGGAAACTGTCTGCAGATGCAGAGTCTAGAGTCTGTAATTGGGTTGTAGTATATAGTCTGTTACATATCTGGCAGCATTCTGCAGGTGGATTAACAAGGAAGACATTAGAAGATGACAAGTCTTGTAAGTAGTTGAGGATGTGATGGTCTCCCAGTTGTAAGGTTTGGGTTGCACTGTGGCTTGTTATTGATGTGGCAGATCTTGCAGGGAGTTTTAGTTTACTGTAGATGTCACAGTATTCTTACATTCTGAAGCAATACAGGGAGTCCCCAGAGCAAACAGCCATGGCAAGCAGAGTCCATTGCAATCAATAGACTCCATTCTTTTCAGTGGTTGCTGTGAATAATGAGCAGCTGATTAAGGCGAGGGGGTCCTTGCTTGTCACTGGGGAAAGAATAATATAGAGAAGGATTTTCCAAACAGGACTACCCCTTTAAGAGATTAGAAAAAATACCCAGAGCTTGAGTGGTGATGGGGGTGAGAGCCAGGTCCAGGCAGAGCTTTGTTCTTCTTGTGTCAGCGGGGAGCTAGGTCTAGCCTTAGCCTCATGTCATATTCATGAGGATCTGCCTGCTAACATGTCAAAGCCAGCTGTATGGGCAGAGAACATAGACACATCTTTACATTTGAATAAATCTGTCTACGCATAACATGAAGCTTGATTATCCAACAGGAGCGCAAGAACAATACTAAGTTATTGGGGTGAATGGAGGGGTGGCAGTGTGAACAATCACTTCACAGCATTTGCAAATATGCTTTTTACACTTTTACATCATGTATTACACTCCAGTCACATCCAGAGCTGCATTTACTACTCTGCTGGTCACCCTTGGAAATAGACTTCCTACTGTCATCCACAAGACATGTAATCCTATAGTTTCATGTGGTGTCACTATCTGACAACTTCCACAACACCCTGCCCTTTGGTTAACAGCAAACTTTGAATGTGATTGAAGTAAAATACAGTGGTACCTTGGTTTAAGAGTAACTTGGATTAGGAGCATTTTGCAAGAAGAGCTCACAGTTTTTGTAACTTGTTTTAAGAGCATTGCTTTGGTTTAAGAGCTCCCTGTACTGGGTGGGAGTGGGAGAGGAGCATGGTCTACATAGCCCTTACCTCATGGTCCCTCACCTTCTAAATCATAGCAGATCCACTTCAGGCTGGGGCTTGCATCAGGGGACAGGACTGTGGAGGTAATCTCTCCATAGCTGTAACCCCTCTCTCTCTGGACAGAGAGTGCTGCTATACTGTGCCCACATATGCCCAGCTCATTCCTCCCTGCAGTCTCTGTCAGCCCTTGTGTTTACCATCCTCTCCATCCCTGCTATAATGTGCCTGCACTTACACTCAGCTATACACACTGCTGCTATAATGTGCCTGCACTCACACTCAGCTATACACACTGCTGCTATAATGTGCCTGCACTTACACTCAGCTATACACACTGCTGCCATAATGTGCCTGCACTATTCATTGAATAGCGGCAGCACAGAACTGTCAGTTCACACAATGGAAAGTGTGGCTTCGGCCTCACTCTCCATTGTGTGCAATGTTAAATCCCAATTCAACATAAATGAAGTTCATCTGGATGCTACTGCAGTACCAGTAGCGTCCGGATGATTTCCACTGACACCAGCCGTTCTTTGCCTTGGCTGGGTCTTACGATGTGTGAACCCTGCCTAATACTCTGTGATATAGAAAAATTTAGTTTGTAAGTATGTGGGTTATTGTGTTTTAGGAGAAGCTAACATGGATGTGCATGGGAAGTAGCATTTTTTCTGCCCGTTATATAATTTGTATATGGCATTATGAGATTTCTGCTCTGCAGGCTCTATTTCTAATGTTCAGTTGTCCCTGAGCTAGTAAGTGGAGACTAAAGTCTATGATGTCTCCCATACATTTCACAGACAGAAATGAAGATCCTGCTCCCCTGCATCATGATGATAGTATATGCTTAAAAACAGCAGCAGCATGGAAGGCATTATAGAACAGTAGTGAGCAGTCTCAGCTGTGATTCAAGCCCAGGGGTAAGATTTATTACTTACAGTTAACTTGTGCTGTCGCTTTGCAGTCTGTTTGAACGTGTCTATTTGTCTATCTCTGCTCTTAGAACTCACTCTCCCATTTCACTTTTCTCCGTACACTTGTATTGACAGCATATAATATGACCTCTCAGTAAAACATAGTGGATTAAAGTTTTATTGAAGAGGGAGAGCAAAGAAGCTTGGTGAGATAAGAAAGAAGCACTTTTCTCTGATAAGATACATTGCAAACTTTCTTATATTTGCTTGTAGTACAACAGGAGACATGCCCCACAGGCTTTCTATAGAAGTCCATGAAACTAAATATTCTCAAGGCAGCACTCCAAAGATAATATAAAGAAATTCCTTTATTTACACCGCAAATGCAACATTTCAACTCTTGCAAGTCTTTCTCAAGTAATAAAGGGATTTCTTCACATTATCTTGCTGCCTTGAGAACATTTTTTGTTCTGTGGATTGAACTGTGATCGAGTTGGATGAGGCATGCACCGAGCCTATAATCAGGTTTCTATGGACATTGTGCTGCTTTTTGTGCATTTCTATAAAAGTCCATCTCGGTTGCGAGGACAGGGCTGGGAGAGAATGCATTTAACACATCATTCTCCCCACTGTATCTAGCAATTGGTGGGGGTTTTAGCACTGAGATCACAACCTTTGCCGTGTCTACACAACATCAAAAGTTTGTTGAAGTGACAGCGCTCATTTAAAGGGGTATTCCGCTCAAACACAACTTTTCATACGTTGCTGCTCATGGTTAGACTAACAATTAATTCCACACTTGTTATTATCTATTGTCGCCTTCTCCCAGCTGCTACTTTCTGCTGAAGACACAAAAAACTGTGTGAAGTTTTCTCTCCATCTTCCCCCCCCCCACCACCTTTTCAAGATAGCTGATGTAAACAAGTCCCTGGCTGGCTTTATCTGCATCTTTGTAGCTTCTTTGCAATGCTGGGAGGGTTACTCTAAGGTCAAGTTGCTAATGAATTCACTGTGATTAATCCTCCAGTCATTACAAAGTTGCTATAAGGTTGCAGGTAAGCATTTGTTTATATCAGCCGTCTCTGAAGGGAGGGGGAGGAGGGGAAGACAGAGAAAAGCTCGCACACAGTTTTTTGTTTCTTTAGCAGAAATCAGCAGCTCAGAACTGGGGGAAGGAGACTGAATAGATATTAACAAGTATGGAATGAATTGTTAGTCTCACCATGGGCAGCAACATATCAAAAGTTATATTTGATCGGAATACCCCTTTACGCCAGCCAAAATATTATTACACAGTTCAGGCACTATACTAAATATGCCAGATAATGCCAAAAATATGTCAAAATAACATCACAACTGACTTCTTGACATTGACTTAAGATGCATGGAAAGTTCTGAATTGTTGGGTTGGGGTTATTGGTACAGACTCTGGGGCAATTGCACCTTGATTGATTGTCCGAGCTGCCCTTATGTTATTCGAAAACTGCATCAATTCTCTGCGTGTGACACTAAACCGCTGTCAGCAGATGGGATGTAGCTTGTATATAACAGTAATTATGGCAACATTGACATCCTGTGTATATCCACAGAGTCAGACAGGGAAAGCTGGCAATAAATCCTTCTGCTCCTGTATTATACATGGTTTCCAGTCCCCAGATCAGAACACGTCTGGCATCAGCAGAGGCGACAGTAGGACAGTTCTGTCCTAGTTCACAAGTGCCAACAAGTAAGAACGGATTATACCAGGGGGCGAGCAGCCAGACAGAGGCCACGTAATGTTTCTTTAATGACTCAGAGCAAAAAGCAACTATTTAAAATGATGGTTATTAGGACACAAACATTAACAGAACGTGCTAATTGTGGAGCTCGCTAATGAAGAGAAGGTTTTATGGGGCAGATTTATTAGTCTTCCAGCTGAGAAAGCCATAATAGTGGAGTCCAGAACCGGTCGTCCTCCCTTTGTGCGAATGTCACGTCAATTGTCATGGACAATTACACACAATGTGCCAGCAGAGCTATAACATCCATGTTATCATTTATGAGGAAGTTCCAAATATACATGAAATTTCATACTGAAATGTATACTTCCTAGCATTGGCACAGCTCGATATCTGTAGTCAGTCCCAGCACCATCTTACAATCTCTATATCCCTACCACAAGCTGAAATGAGATATTCCTTGTAGATATTCCTTTTTGCAGCAGTTTCCTGATAATCTTATTTTTCCCCATTAGTGGTTTAGTTGCTTGTAGTTTATAATTATTCTGCTCTTGTTGTAATGCTTATTAGCTTTTCATGTACTGACTTCCTGCTGTGCTTATGCAGCAGCCAATCTGAACAGACAGCGCTGCAGTGTGAAGCATGGGGGGCAGCTGCCTAAGCTACTGCTGAGGAGGAAGGTAAAAACAACGACAGACTCTTAAAGCTGTGTTTCCACATTCGCAATGTGTTCCAAATGTGGTAAAAACACGCCCCAATTTCCTGCCCAATAGCCAATTGATGTTGCCGATAATCTAATGGTTACGAAATGTGGGTGTGGTTTTGACCATGTTGGGAACACAATCCATGTCAAAAGTTTTGATTGGATATGTCTGGGTGTTCAGACCCCACCGGTGGCTAAATAGAGCAGTGTGTGCTGAAACCTGAACTCTATGGGCAGCTAAGACAGGTTTAGTATATCTGGGCCAAGCCAGTATTCCCATTCACTGACAGTAATGTATTCCAATACATTTAGATATTAGCTTTTCATTAAGGGTATGTTCACCTACATTTGAGTTTTATTGCAATGAAAGACAGCTGGACGGCGATGCAATGATCAATTACTGCAATTAAATGATGCATTCACATTGCATTTTCAATTCGTTACTTCATGTGTGAACACAGCCAAAGCTTTACTGACATAAAACTTGACAAAACCTTTAGATGACACCCTTGCAGTGGGCAGGAAATTAATCTCGTGAAAATGATTTAGGCAAACGGAGCGTTCCCGATAATCCCTTCAATTATTGGTACTAATATAGCAATGGCTGATGGGGTAGGGGAGACCTTGCAGCAGGATGGGCGTTTGTCAGGCATTGCCCTTATCACCCGTGCTGTTATATTACTGGTATAGACTGGCAGCCTGGATGCTATGAAACCAAATACACTCATCTAGAAAGCTGAACTGTGACTTCTCTTATGTGGCGCCCAACAAAACTCCTGCAGGTTGCAGCCCCCTCTGACAGAGATTGAGTTGGCATGAAATGTTATCACAGCATGCTTCGCTCTGCAGGACGGGGATTAGGCAAGTCAGAGGATTTAGTGAGTGTTTTATATGATTGGATCACATAGAGAGAGAAGGAAGGAATCAAACCAGCAGCTACTGTTACCAGGATTATAGGCAATGCTCCTGTATCCAGCAGGTCCCCACTGTGGAGTGACCACTACCCTAACCATGGCACCATGCTTAAAGGGCATATCTGTTTACAGCTGACAGTAAAGACTATGGACACATTTGCACTGATTATTATTATTATTATTATTATTATTATTATTCGTTATTATTTGTTATTTTAATGCAGCTGTGGAGCCTTCCTCTTACTTCCTTTATCCTGCTACCAGAGAGAGAAAAATCTGAGAGGCTTTCCATTCTCCATCTTCTGTTTTTCAGCATTGGACATAGCAACAGGGAGGGAGTTGTATCGAGCCAGGGAGTGTTGAGAGTTAGGAGAGCATACATGGAGGGCAGCTCACATAGGCTGTACATAGAGAGTAAAGCACACACAGGGCAGTTCTCTGAGAAGAATCATATGGGCTGTGTACAAATATAGAGAGAACACAGAGCTCACACAGCAAACTATAGACTCCTGATTACACGGATCTGACATGTATTACTGGGAGGACATGTCCACAGGAAAAGATTCTGAGCCTATACACATGCTGCTAGGGGGTCTGTCAATGAATGAAGGAATGAAAATTGCAGACTGAAATTTAAGGAATCCTACTAAACTTACATACTAAACATGAAGATATAGGTTTGGGTTATTTCCGTACACAGCCATCATATTCTCGTCATTGCGGAAGGGCCTCCCTGCTTAGTAATCTACTTATAAAATACTTATACTTACTTACTTATACTTATCATAAGGTTAAAGGTAAATGACAACTGCTCAGGGCTTATTTTTGGCTCACAATCATATGGTTGTCACCCTTCTGTTCCATCCTTACTGTGCCAGGGATAATGACAATCCCCACAGTTGTACCACTGACCGAAGGGTTAGATGGCTCCATATGTATACATATTAACAGAGATATTGCTATTTAACAGCTCTATTAACTGGCTTATTTTCAAGATGAAGGTAACGTGTGCCTTTGCCTTTAAGTGGCGGCACATCAGCCGCTACAAAACACTCCTGACATAATCAGCTCTTCACCTTAATGAATCTTCACACAGGTTAACGGCCCAGACAAGGCTTCTGGTTAATTAGAAGGAGATGCAATTACATGACGGTCTCTGCCTAATGGCTTCTGTAGATTTCTATTACCGAGGCCAGAGGAAAAGTGCATTTTTCTCTCCCTGGAGATGCAGGGTATGTCACCCTTATATAATGTCAGGGAAGGGGAGCAATGGATCAGAGCAGATGAGGCGGCTACTGGGGACACAGAGTGCCAATAATGGCTGCAGCTCTCACATCCAAGACTTTATAATGTGTTGCTGCATAACTAGATAGATTTGCCATTTAGGAATGTGAGAGAGATGTAGTGACAGGTCTGACAGTCATAGTTGTCCCCCAGCTCTCCCACAAACAAATGTAGCTAAGAAGCAGCTGTCGAGTTGTTAGTGCTCCATCATTATTAAAAAAAAAAAGCACAGATACCAAGCAGCGTACCATTTTAGAGGATAGCTCTAGTCAAAAGAATAAACGGAAGTTTTATGTGGAATTACTTGGATCTCCCATCCTGCAAAATATTACCCATCTGAGGTAGGACGTGAGCAAAATATTAGGGGGTCGATTATAAAAACTTCATTGACACTGCCTTATTTGTTCCCTGAAATGAATTTCACTTCAGTTGTGACAGGAAGTTGACACTCTCATAGGGAACCTGTCACATTGAAAATGCAGTTTAATCAGTAGGCAGCATGTTATAGCACAGGAGGATCTGAGCAGAGTGAGATACATGCTTGTTGGAAAAATATTCTGTCTAACCAGTAACTCTTTCATCTAAATTTCTGTGCATTCTGAGTTTAGGAGTCAAGTGGGCAGTTAATGGACTCTGATTAGCACCACCCACTGGACTCTTGTGACTGGCACTACTATACCAGAAGTCACTATGATTAGCACTTCTACAAGGGCATTGTGGCTTGGGCTTATTTATAGGCACTGTAATGCAGGAGCTTCTGTTGTGTTGTATTATTTGTACAGTCTGGCATTGTAACAGGGACACTGTATAAGCCTATCATTTGGGTACTACATGGCTGCATTATTTATGTGACACTATATGAACACTTTCTGGTGGTGTTTCACACCTTCAATATTTATGGTAATTCATATTAGGCGCATATCACTAATATTTGCAACTTATTTACATACGCACATGCAATAATGCTGCTGAATGCAGAGCATGGCTGGTAAAGTCTGCAATATTTTCCACTAAAGAAAAGTTAGAAACTTATAATTGTGTGTGTGTGTGTGTGTGTGTTTGTGTGTTGGGGTGGGGGGTAATTGTGTGGAGATTCCAGAGGGAGGGGATGAAAAGTGTGGATGCCAGGGCATCAGATATTATCAAATGACGCATTGACAACCACCATCCTTCAACCCCAGTTAGCAGTTTCATGAAAGGTTTAAGATTGGGGCCTGGAGCTAGAATGTCCTTAAATTGACAGATAATAAACTCATCATCCTCCTGGGGGTTAGGAGCCTATTGCTTTCAAGTTTTTTCCGCAGCTTCAGTTGTTAATAGGTTAATAGGTGCCCAGAGCATATGATAATAGGGTTTACAATGAGGCTCACTGCAGGGGCACTGGTTGCAGTGGGCACCTCTGGCTGTGTGTAGATGCCCGGTGGGCACCTCTGGCTGTGTGTAGTTGCCAGTCTCTCTTCTCAACAGAATAAGACTTCACCCCTCAGTTGCCACACGCAGGGTGCAATCACAAAATTTCCTCTTCTGCAAATTGGCTGGATCTTAATTAGCTAATTTCTCATCTTCCAGCAGCGCGTGTGTCTGCTTTTCCAGGCTTGTAATAAAACAACGCCTTCGTCGGCTCCATCGTCTCGCTCTTACTGGTGATAATGAAATATCAGATGAGTGAGTTCATAAGGGGATGGGGGATATAAAAGTCACCAGGAGGCCTCGGGGTTTATCCTCATTTAATGCTGCGAAAAAGACTATAACCACAAATATTACGATCATTAATAAACAGAAAATCAGAAACCTTCATTGCGTTTAGTGTTACACAAGTGTGCACATTGCTGGAAAATATAATAAAGAGAGGAAAAGAAACCGGGGCAATGACTAGTGACTATGCCCGTTTTCTGAGCATATACGTGTTGGGCCTAGGATTTAAAACTATGGATTGCTGCACTTCTGAGTTCTAGACAAAACACATATATGGTCAGAAAATGACTAGAGACTAGAGATGAGAGAACCTTGAACATGCTTGGAATACAGCTATTGGCTATGTTCACACAACGTAAGTTCTGTGGGAATCATGGCCGTTGTTACAACGGCCGTGATTCCCACGGGACCTACGTAGTGCTGCCTTCTGAGGGAATACCGGGCGGAGTGTATACACAGGGTATGCACTCCAGCCGGGATCCTTAGCGGCGCTGTAAAAAACTGACATGTCAGTGCACACTGTGGAGCGAGCGGCTCTGGCCGCTTACTCTATAGTGTGCTGTGGGGAGTTCTGATGCAGGTGCACACGGATGCACCCGCATCAGAACTCTACGGTGCTAAAAATGATCTTTTTTGAGACCGGACGATCCGTGACGGAACGGCTGGTCTCTTGCGTAGTGTTAACATAGCCATAAGCTGTATTCATGTTTTCCAGGACTCTCTAGGACTGCATCCAACTTCTTCAGCCATTGGTAATCAAATGCAGAGCGTTCAGGTTGAGACAAACCTGAGAGTGCTTGAGTTTTGCTCATCCCTACTCATAACTCGATGACTACTTTCAGGCCATTGAAGTCAATAGGGTCTGTGCCTGTCCATGCACATATACATCCTCATCACATTTTGAAAGGTTGACAACACTTGTGTGCCTTGGAAGACACAGTTGTAATGTGAACCCGGCCTAATGTACAGTGCGAGTATAAACCATGGATAGCTTAAAGGGAACCAATCACCCAGAAAATCAATGTAAAGACAAGGATATGTGCTGATAGATCACCCAGCACACTTCCCAAATATGCCCCTGTAACCTCTGTGCCCCCCTCAATTAGACAGTAATCTTACTTTGTTCAGGTCACGCGCTGTATGTAAATTTTTGCTAAGTAGTCCTGGTGGGCGTATGTAGTCCTGGTGGGCGTATGTAGTCACGGTCCGGGGGCGTATCTAGTCACGGTCCGGGGGCGTATGTAGTCACGGTCTGGGGCTGTAATCACGCCCAGAGGGGCGTGATTCGGAGGTTTGCGGTCCAGTGACGTCATCCGGCGGCTTGCGTTCCGCGTTGCGGCCGCGCCGACGTGTTCGGGAACCCGTGCATGCGCAGTACGGCGGGAGACGACGCTGACGTACTGCGCATGCGCGGGTTCCCGAACACGTCGGCGCGGCCGCGACGCGGAACGCAAGCCGCCGGATGACGTCACTGGACCTCAAGCCTCCGAATCACGCCCCTCTGGGCGTGATTACAGCCCCAGACCGTGACTACATACGCCCCCGGACCGTGACTAGATACGCCCCCGGACCGTGACTACATACGCCCACCAGGACTACATACGCCCACCAGGACTACTTAGCAAAAATTTACATACAGCACGTGACCTGAACAAAGTAAGATTACTGTCTAATTGAGGGGGGCACAGAGGTTACAGGGGCATATTTGGGAAGTGTGCTGGGTGATCTATCAGCACATATCCTTGTCTTTACATTGATTTTCTGGGTGATTGGTTCCCTTTAACCATTCAGGGACCAATATGATTATAGTCACAGTTGTCTTCCAGCTTTCCTCAAAACAGATATAACTAAAAAGCAGCTAAATCAACCTTTTACACTACATTTGGGGTGTCCATTTGTCCTATGGATCAGTAAATCTGATGCATGCAGCAAATGTACTCATAGATTCTGATCATCTGATTGAAGTAAAAAAAATGTGTCATTTTGGAGTCTGCTCAGACACTTTCTATTGGGTTCTAAAAGCTATAACACTTTTATTTTTCCATAAACATGGACTTGTTTTTTGCAGAACTAATTGTTCCTTGCATTGACACCTTTCATTTTACCATGGAAGGAATGGCAAAACTGAAAAAAAAAAAAGAATTTGTGACGATAAAATTTTAAAAACAAAACAAAGCACAATAACATATAACTCTGTATTCTGTGTCAGTACGATTATAGTAATATCCAAGTTACACAGCTTTTGTTTTATTTTACCACTTAAAAAATAATTAAAATGGTTCTTAAAATTGCCCTTTCCTGACACCTATTATTGGTTTATTTTTCTGTCTATAGCGCCTTTATACCAGAATTTACACTTTTTCATTTGCAAAATTAAAGATAATTAAAATTTATTTCTGGAGTAAATATGTCACCCCCTGACTGCCTTGATAGCACAGCTAAATATACATCAATAATTGCATTGAAAACATATCTTTGTTGCCTGTGTCTGTTTTTTTTAACCATAAAAAAGTACTACTTTGGTCTGTGTGTCAAGGAGGTGGGGCTTATTGTTCGCTGGGCCCTAGCATCACTATGCCTCATTGTTCTGTATGCACAGTACACATCCCTGATTGTGCAAAAGGGGCAGGTGTATGACACAGGCGTAGCAGTGCTAAGGCTCAGGGAATAATAAGCACCTCCTTTACACTATTCACTGCTCAAATAAAGGCTTTATAGAAATAACAACATGGTCATTAGTGGTGGGTGTCTGAGGCAGATCAACATCAGCTGTGTGTGGAGCAGGCTTTGGAGCTGAGCTCCTTTCCCCTGCATGTTAATGTGTGTGGGGCAGGAAGCGGTTAAAAAGATAGTTCCTCCGTAAAATTTTGGGGTACATATTACATACACTAAGGTTGGGGGGTGGGGATTTATCAAGAGTACGAGTACGCCAGTCTAAATTAGTCCCTGTCCCCTTTTTCCTGTCCTGATTCACTAAGAGGCTTAAGCCTCTTGGTAAATCTGTCCAACCTTGCGACCGGCACAACAAACCTACATCTGCTCCCAGCAGGTGTAGATTTGGATCATGATTTGCGGCCCCACCTGCCAACTTCATGAATGTCCGACTAAATGTTCCTGGAATATGCCATTTGAAAAAAAACTGCATTGTCCAAGTGCAGATGTCTACCAGAATCGCATGCATCCAGAACTGGTTACCTCACTGTTCTAGAGGATATCCTATGTATGAACCTTGCCTAGACCTGCAGGACTTGTTTCTTTCTCCTTTAAATGTCAAAAGTCTGATATGATAACTATTTCTAGAGCCTGATGCCATGAAAAATAAAATGCACAAAAAGCATATAGGTGCACTCACCTATACCTCACTGGTTGTTTGACACCTTTGCAACTAGTCTATGCTGCTCCTAGCTTTGGCTTCAAACTTTTACAAATGATCCCAGTTTTACATCATTGCACTTGGCTGGAAAACTACACCTCCTGGCATGGACTGTGCCTCAGAACCAACTACCAGGTACCTGCCACTGTCTCGATCTGCTTCTGCTTTGCACAGTAAACGCATTATCTATCTTTATTTCTGCCTATCTATTCATCTACATAGATAGATTACAGAAAGTGGAAAAAATTAAACAACAGTGTCTTCTTTCCCCTATACTACTTAGGAGAGGCTGTTGTTTTCCCACCCTTGGCCAGATGATCACTGTGTTAAGACAGTGGAGGGCGGTGTTACAGATTTGGTGTTACTTGCAACAGAAGAGACAGAGATCATGGTGAAGCGGGGTCGGACAGAGGAGTTAAAACGGAGTGGGCCAGAAAGTGAGGATTTTCTTCAGCTTTAGGGTGTGAATCAGAATGTGCTGCAGACAAACGGCCAATTCAAGTAATAGAAACCTATTACAAACAAGCTTGGATTATGAGTGGGGATTAAACAGAGTGAAATCATAACCAGAGTTCCCCTTTAAGTTCCCTGTTGTACTATACTGTTGGTGTTGCAGTGCACACAAAACATCATGGGCTTTCCATTCATCACCAGTAAGGACATCATTACAGGGAATGCTCCAGTGATTAAAAGTTTACCATCTGCCATGGAGGTGCCGAGGGTTTCCAGCAGCACCTTTATTTCTTAGGTCAGAGATGCCCCTGGCTCATGGACCCCCACAGATGCCATCTTCTGCAATATATTTGTGTTATAAGATAATTAAGGTGGGATTTCTTATACCCGTATTTTCCGCCGTATAAGACAACTGGGTGTATGAGACGACCCCCAACTTTTCCAGTTAAAATATGGAGTTTAGGATATACTCACTGTATAAGACTACCCCTCTTACAACGCACACCAAATAAAATTTAGTAAAAAAAAACAGACAGCAGCGAGATCTGAGAGGCAGAAAAAGGAGGTACAGTAAGACCGGTAGGATGCAAGGGCGGTCCAAATGGACAGAAGAGGTGTGATTTTCTGGGCACAGCACCACTCTGTATCTTTTTTCCATATCCCGGACGCCTACAGCTTGCTCTGCCATTCATACAGTTGCCGCATACGGCAGGGATGTGGCCGTTTTTGAGCTCCCCCCCCCCCCCCCACACACACACCATATGCAGTAAACGCAGATTCTCCAGTCCAAAGTTCTTTAGCACCCGCCCTATAAAAAGACACCTGACGTATAAGACGACTTCTTACTTTTAAGAAACTTTTCCTGGGTTAAAAAGTAGTCTTATACGCAGGAAAATACTGTAATATTCTGAAGCAGAAGGTGAGTGTTCTTTCAGGATTATGGGGGAAGTTGGCACAGACAAGGTCAGAGCGCAATCTTGACTTTTAGGATGATGTACACTTCATGCGAAGAGTAAAAATATATTTTCAAATGTCTTCATGTACACGTGACATTTATATAGTCAGTTGTGATCACAATGTTACAAAGTGGATGATATAGCCCAGAACTTGAAGAGAGATTCTGGCTCCTTCCTCTAAAGCTGGAACATAACTTAACTGCAATTTTCACATCCCAGAAGCAGCTTCAGCCGATCCATCTGTTCTTATAAGTCTCCCAGTTACGTTCCTGGCTGATTAAACCTCGACTTTGATTCCTTTAACAGATCTTAAGGACGCTGGTGGGCACAGGGCCTGGCAAAGCAGCCACACAGCATGCAAATTCCACTTTTAGTTACTGAAAAGGTTACCAGGCTTTAATGATTCCCTTGGTGCTGGAAACGTCCACCTTTCAGAATCTCTAGTACAGCGTTACTGCAGAGGAGTGACTATATTGGGTTTAATGTAGCACTCCAAATAAAGTTTACCTATTAGAGATGAGCAAATCTTGAGCACGCTTAGATTTGTCTGAACCCTAATGTAGTGAACTGGTACGAGCCCTTAGGTACACAAGCAAGTCACAGATTTTCTGTATGAAAGACGCAGCAACTATGCAGTGCTAGAAAGTACAAACGGGGAGAGCAGCCAGAAGAAGGATCCCCTATCCAAACGCCAGGAACCTCTCTAAAACGTGCAGGGCAGATACCTAGGAGTCATAGGTACTGATCCCAGTGGAACAAAGTTACTATAAGTCTAGGTATTCCACAGTGCATCGCAAGACAACCGGGACTTCTTGGAAGTCTGCTTAGCCCAGATAACTAGGCCTGGGGCTCGTGCTACCCTGCAGGACAGGTAGTCCGCAACTGTAGAGCAGAAGGCGGTCAGACACAATCTAAATGTGAGTACGAGTGTTCTTTATATCTCTTCTTCAGTTCAAACTGTTCCAGGCAGAGTACATTACTAATTGGCCAAACTGTCTATGGTGGGTTCTATACCACTCCAGACTACCATGACAAGTGCCCAAGTGACCCTAGACCCACTCAGCTACCATACCATTGTACCAGCTGACCCGGAAGTAGACCAAAACCCAGGTGCTCGGGCCTTGCACTAACAATTGCATTTTATTACCGGTGGGTGAAGAAATTGGATGCAGCCCTAGGGAGTCAGCCTATAGATACAGCTTGAGATTCATTCATCTCTAGTACCTACTATACTTTTTTTTGACATGCCATTGAAACATATCAAATGTTTTAAATGTTCAGGGTCTGATTATTCAGATCCCGACTGATCAGAGAAACAAGCCTGGAGAAGTGCACACGTGGCACATTCACTCCAGGCTCTGTGTCACAATACCTGGATGGACTCCAAAAGCAAGTGCATGGGGTTGTTCAGGTCTCATAGACACTGAGTGGGGAGAGAAGCGCGGTTGTTCTGTATATAGGACTCTGTATACTCTAAACCCTATTAGGACATAAATTTAAGTGATCCTAAAACATCTGATCTCTGTGAGGGTATATGCACACTGAGAAATAGGCAAGGAATTTGAAGTTGAGTCCACTCTTAATTTCCACTTGAAATGCCACCCGTAAAATATAAACAGAGCAATGTCCCATTGTGTTCAATGGAAATTTCGCTCTGTTGTTCAAACGGCAGAATTTTTGGCCGAGAATCTGCTTTCCACCCAAAAATTGACATGTCAATTCTTTGGGTGGATTTCACTAGAGGAAGTCAATGAGGCTTGAATTCTGCTCAAATTCTGATGCTATTCTTCCAGAGCTGAATAGGCAAGGAATTTTAAGAAGAAAACTCTTGAAGTTCCTTGCCTATTCCTCAGTGTGCACATACCCTAAGGGCCCTTGCACACTATGGAAATCCCACGGATAAGCTCTGACGGATTCCATGCACACACCCGCTTGAATATCTGGCTGCCCCATATGCTCATGTCCCATAGTATGTGATGTATATACCCCTCACCCCCACATTCACAGATGTTTCTTTTTTTCTTGCGTGTAACATCTCTAAAATGTTGTGCTGTTTCTGTAAGTCATTCAGTTGTGAACGCAGGGATCTTTTGAATCCCGAAAGCTCACAATTCTAACAATTTTTTGTTGGCCAATAACTCCTATATATCACTCCTAAAATACTTTGATCACAAGTATTTACCATGATATGAGTTAAATACATAAACACTGATTCTCCAAAGCAGTGACATCTATACAATGGTCAGAAAAGTCCACCTGCAGCGTGTAGAGCCTGTATGATTAAGGGGCTGGTGATCTTACGTATGCTGTGCCTCATCCTCCATCGCTAATTGCTTGTTTTAAGAATAATGAATGAATTATTGATAAATTATGGCGACGGCCTTTGTCTTACAAGGTCACATCTGTAGAGGAGCTCCCCAGCGATGTCCTGTCAGCACCAATCAATCTGATGTTGGAGATATGCCTCTGTTATAGGGCCCGGCATAAGGGACGGCTGGTGCTGAGCTCTGCATCCCTCAATGCCAGCAGTGGCTAGGTGTCCCTTTCCTGGGCTGGCTCCAACTGTAGTGTCCTAGTATGGGTGGTCCACTAAGTTTTATGTCACCCAGGTAAAGGTAACTCTGTCAGGTGCCACACAAGGGGATGATGACTGCCTTTTTAGCACTTTCACCACTTGGTGTCTGACTCTTTTTATAAGAGCACAGCTGCAGGACAAAAGGGTTAAATATGTTCTTTTCACTGTTCACTGTTTAACCAATCACTGGTGCAGGTGCCTCACACACTCTCCACCTATTACACTTCTTTCTTCTCCTGTCTCTAGCACTTTCCCCACCAATAGGAGGTTAGACCTGGTCACCCCTATATAAGGCTAGTTAGTTCCTGGTGGGAGGTCTTTTTCTTTAGTGGATGGTGGAGAGAGACAGTCACACACACAGAGAGTTCCTGCTGCATTAGATAACCCCGCCTCGCCCAGGGCCAGAGCCCTTGTCAAGGACAACAGACAAAGATTTTTCTCTATGAGAGACTCTTTACGCAAGATGCACTGCTAAAAACATAGGTGGGGGTAACCATCCTCTAGGTTAACCTTGTCTATGCCTGGGCTAGGATCCTTCTTCACTTGTTAGGAGAGTCTACAAAAGTTCCAGAGACTGATCCCTGGTAGGACAAAGAGCCTAAGCTGATGTATCCTACTCATCTACGCTCAACTACCTTGGGAAGGCTCAAGGAGTTGTAAAGGCCTGGGGCTTGTACTACCAAACCTGACACTCGCTGAACTGGTTTGGCAAAAGGCAGTCTTCTTTTTATTGTGCTTTAAACTGTGAAGACGAGGAATACACTTAGGGGGACATTTATTAAGTCCGACGTTTTTTTACGCCGGACTTAAAAATGTCCCTGCATCTCCGGCGCTACGGAGATTTATGTAGAGGCGGACTGCCTCTACATAAATCCTGTGCGCGTCGGTGCGCACGGCAGAAAACCTACGCCACCTGAAAGGTGGAGTAGGTTTTCGGTGTATCTTTTGCCGGAGCAAAAGATAAATCGCGCGGACTCTGAGTACGCGACCCCGCCCCCTCCACACCCCCACCCTGTCCCCCGGCGTACCTGGCGGAAAGTGCCGATATGCGAATATTTTATTCGCAAATCGGCCATTTGCGAATAAAATAATACGCAAATCGGCACTTTCCGCCGATACGCACCTTAATACATGTCTCCCTTAGTATTCTCTCAACACTATCCTGGCAGAGTTCTCCTCTATATTAGACCCCAAGACGGTCCCTTACACCTAGTCCCAGTCAAGCTACACCTTTTCTAAGTTCAACTGTACTTCTTCAAAAAACTGTTTCCTCAAAGCCAGTACCTCAAGCACTTTTGTCACCTACACCTGCACCCAGTGAGCTGTTTTGTTTTACCTTGAATTGTACTGAAGCCTTACCATAAAAGTTTCCCTTTGGTTAAAGGGACTCTGTTACCTCCAACCCTTGGTAATCCTTGCCGCACCTGCATCCTCACATTGTGCTACCCCTTTCCAGTGCCAGTGCCTGTGTGTCCAGGGTGGGTAATGCCACTCCTGACTACAGTGATAAGTGCCTCAGAGTAAACACCAAGCACCTACCTGCCTTATACCACCTTAACACCCTGAGCCACAGCACAACCAACTCCTGATCCCATGCCTGCTAATAGAGCTGATCTATGAATATTCCCTCCTAAAGTTTTCTTTACCAGTCAAGCCTGCTATGTTCTGTCCTATGATACATATGTCCTTGATCATTGTTGTTAATAATACTTGGAGGAGGTCTGGACCTCCTAAATACTTTTTACCATTTACTAATCGGCATATGTATGCACAATCATATCCCCCAGGCTCTACAGTGCACATGCTAATTGTTAAGGGTAGATTCACATGACTCGCTGACAGCCCACTCAGCCAAACACTGGGCTCTCCCACAACTACTAGCAATTGGCTAAATGGACTGTCAGCGAGGCAGGACCTAAAGAAGCAGACGGGAGTGCAACAGAGGAATGGGAGCTGGTAAGCATGGTGTCTTTATTATTTTTACCGGCCCGGCATAGAAGTAGTTAAAGAAAGTTGCCACTATATAAGTTAGCCACTAGGTGGTATAGAACTCCGTACCTCTTAAAGAAAATGAATGTTTTGGAAAGTGATCTTTGTTGGAGATGTAAGACTCACTCAGGAACACTGTCTCATATCTGGTTAACATGCCCGAACATAAGTAATTTTTGGTCAATGATCTCACAGCACATACGGGATATATGTGGCTGTGACATCCAACCTGACCCGTCACTTATCCTCCTATGGGTGCCGTCCCCTACATTCACCCCTAAACACAACAATCTTCCTACATTTTTGCTGACAGTTGCAAAATTGCTCATTCCCCTCCATTGGAGAGATGATTGTCCCCCGACTCTTACGGAGTGGATAGAAAAAACACAACAAATAGCTCGTCTTGAAGAGCTTTGCAGCTGGGAAAACGGCTCACACGAGAAATATCTCACCATTTGCGCTCCTTGGATCACTTTCTATAAGAGATATCTGGCCTCTTCTTCCTCTTCTCCCACAACACAGGTGTTGCCATAGTCTCACTAATATTATTCATCTAACACTATGATATATTACTTTTCTATAAATATGCAGTGCTGGTTTGTACCGTCCTTTTCTCTCTTCAGTTTTACTTTTATCTTTATAATATAGATTTATGTCTCTAAACTCCTTTTAAACACAGTTCCTATATCACTCTGTGCATTAGGTCTTTTCAGCAGTCTTTTGCACAAAATTTCATTAAAAATTATAAGTTTCTTGAGAGCAATATGTTTAGTTACTTGAAATTGCAAGGTCCTGCGTGTCCTTTACTTTGTTGTCATGCTCTGTGTCATGGTGTATAATTTTCTGTTTAATAAAACTTGTTTGGAAAAAAAAAAAAAAGAAAGTTGCCACTAAATTCTCGCAGAATGCAGGGCTATAGACTCTAATTGCAAAGAGTATTGCAACGGATCTGTTGTGCTATGCACATTGTGAAATCTGCTGTGAACTCGTTCCATGTGAATCTACCCTTACTGTAGTTATAGAATTTCCTTCATGAATCAGAAAGATCAGGAAGAAAAACAGTATAACAATTGCAAAGAGGTGCAAATGGAAACCCTGTGATTCTCTTTGATGGCGATGTACAATATGTGGTTTCCCAGGCTTTTGGGAGGGGTCTTCCAGTTATACAGTATTTGCCCATCCCTGGGGCACTTTCATTAAACAACCTTGCCCATAATTTTACAAGAACAAGACAGCTCGCACGACATATGGACAGATATGGTCCCTTTTGTTTGCCTCAACCAGGCGGCATTGTAACGCGTTCATCTCTGTCGTTCTCCGGACAAATGTCCGTCTCTGTACAGTTTAATGGTCCCTTGGGCGCGTTGCACTGAATAATGTCTCTATCGCTAACAGTTACAATCTGTGACCGAATTAATAAAGGGCTCTGAAGATTTTCTTCCAAGTTGGCTCATTGACACAAATTTAATGCCTGAAGATTGACTTTTCTTGTGTGTGCTTAACCCCAGTAAGCGAATTCTTCAGACAGAATGAATATTTAATTACAGCTCTATAACTCGCATTAAGTCTTCTAGTTTGGCCCATGTAAGCCGGCGACAGTCCACAGGATGGGATATTTATCTGCCTTTAATTTACTTCTTTGGCTGCCATATGTCTAGTCATCCCTCTCTTATATCTGTTGTTTGGAAAGTTGGGTGGCAGCCAATATGGCTTCCATCTTCTGCATGGCATGTCACCCAGCTTTCTGGGACTATTGAATTGTCCTAGTTATCAGATACCTGGAGCTGTAATAATGGGCAAAGTTGTTGCTACCCAGCCTTCTCAGAAAGAAAAGGAATTACGGAATGTCTTTTATTAATGTCTACTGGAGACACCCCCCTCCACCCCACATACACTTCAGTGAACAGAAGCTTTAAGCTTGCCTTGTTTCTTCCAGCAGCTTTTGAGGGGTCAGCGGGTTCTGGAAATGCTGGCACCAGAGTTTACTAGAAAAGCTCAGCGTCTTGAAGAATCTCATGTGACGGCTGATCCAGACACAGCGAAGTAATTAGGGATAATGAGAGGAACAGTCGATGGGAGGACAAGCAGGAAAGATAGAGAAAGAGAGAAGGGGAGCAAGAGGAAAAAACTCATGAGCCGCAGTATGGTTCGGATGGTACATAAGTGAAAATTCGTCATTAGGATATAGGAAAGGGACACTGTGTAATCCCTTACTGAATGACATGGTTGAATCTAAATCTTCTAATGCCATAAATGCTGTGATTAATATATTATTGTCCATAGAAAGCAGTATTATAGCAGGTATATTCTTGTATATAAGAGCATTATTATAGTAGTTATATTCTTGTACATAGGAGGCAGTATTATAGTAGTATATATTCTTGTACATGGGGGCAGTATTATAGCAGTTATATTCTTGTACATATGGGGCAGTATTATAGTAATTATCACAAGAGAAAACACGTAACCAGCACAGCGGTGTATAGTATGTCCTAGTGTATGGAGGTGGATATATTGCCATGTAGGAGGCTACAAACATATAAAGATGTCGTACTCCCAGGGTGCTCGGAGCAGAAGCTAGCAAACAGTCAATGATGAGGTAAGAGAAAACAAGTTCCGCACTCACTGGATCCGATGCAATCAGGCTAATCTTTATTGTGTGAACTTACACATAGCGGGGAGGGGATGGAACAGGGTGCTTAACGTGCCTCTTGCGGCGATGGCCGTTTCAGGCTATACCAGCCTATCTTCTGGCCCTTCTTGTACATAGGGGACAGTATTATAGTAGTTATGCAGAAATGGAGAAAAAGAAGTGGCTGCACCTCACACCCATGGCTGACACCAATGCCTCTCTACATTTAAAAACCAACACCGGAATGTTGGTATATAATTTGATCAACCCATATTACCTCATGTACCACGTGCAGGTCTTCTGGTCGACATGAATTCCTACGCTAAAAACAACACTTTGCCAGTTGGCGACTGCCAACCCCGCCAAGCAAACACCAAAAGGGGGGGCACACAATGGCCCTGCAACTCCACTGTCCCAGGACCAACCCCACACACACTCACACACCCCACAGGCGCTGCTGGCGGAGAAGGCGGCTGCCAAGCAACACAAGTATGAACAAGGTGTAACTACTTATCAATTCACCAGCCGGTATAATGGGAGAATAGTAGTTATACTCTTGTACATAGGGGGCAGTATTATAGTATTTATAGGGTCTGGTCCTGTGACAATGGGGTTGCAGGGCCATTCCATGGCCCCCCTTCTCTGCTTGCGCTCGTTTTGCGGGGATTGTGGTCGCTGACCGCCACAGTGATGTTTTTTGGTTAGGGACTCATGTGTATCAGAAGACCTGCACGTGGTACATGAGGCAATATGGTTTGGCCAAATTATATACTAACTTCTGATGTTGGTTTTAAATGTAGCTGAATAAGCTTTCGTGTCAGCCATGGGTGTGATGTGCAGCCATTTCTGTCTTTTTGGCTTGTGCATATTTTATGTATTCTGTCCCTTTTTTCATTGTGGCTAGCACTCGTGCTTTGTAAGACCATGTGATCCAAATTAGCAGGAAGCACCTGTGTACATAAGGGGAGGATCTCCTAGTATTCTCCCATTCTACCTGCAGAGGAATGGAGAGAGAGGTAAGAGCTTGTTCACACTTGTGTTGCTTGGCATCCACTTTTTCCGACGGTGGCGCCTGTGGAGTCTGGGGGGGCCCTTTAGGGTCTGGTCCTGTGACAATGGGGTAGCAGGGCCATTCCGTGGCCCCCCTTCTCTGCTTGCTCTCGTTTTGCGGGGATTTTGGTCGCTGACCGGAACAGTGATGTTTTTTGGTTAGGGACTCATGTGTATCAGAAGACCTGCACGTGGTACATGAGGCAATATGGTTTGGCCAAATTATATACTAACTTCTGATGTTGGTTTTAAATGTAGCTGAATAAGCTTTCGTGTCAGCCATGGGTGTGATGTGCAGCCATTTCTGTCTTTTTGGTTTGTGCATATTTTATGTATTCTGTCCCTTTTTTCATTGTGGCTAGCACTAGTGCTTTGTAAGACCCATGTGATCCAAATTAGCAGGAAGCACCTGTATACATAAGGGGAGGATCTCCTAGTATTCTCCCATTCTACCTGCAGAGGAATGGAGAGAGAGGTAAGAGCTTGTTCACACTTGTGTTGCTTGGCATCCACTTTTTCCGACGGTGGCGCCTGTGGAGTCTGGGGGGGCCCTTTAGGGTCTGGTCCTGTGACAATGGGGTAGCAGGGCCATTCCATGGCCCCCCTTCTCTGCTTGCGCTCGTTTTGCGGGGATTGTGGTCGCTGACCGCCGCAGTGATGTTTTTTGGTTAGGGACCTGCACGTGGTACATGAGGCAATATGGTTTGGACAAATTATATACTAACTTCTGATGTTGGTTTTAAATGTAGCTGAATAAGCTTTTGTGTCAGCCATGGGTGTGATGTGCAGCCATTTCTGTCTTTTTGGCTTGTGCATATTATAGTATTTATATTCTTGTACATAGGAGGCAGTATTATAGTAATTATATTCTTGTCCATAGGAGGCAGTATTATAGTAGTTATATTCTTGTACATAGGGGGCAGCATTAGGCTATGTTCACACTACGCATAGTGACCGGACGTTCCGTGACCCTAAGTACTTAAGTACCACCCGGATGATCCTTCCGGCCGCAGAGCTCTGATGCGGGTGCATCACCGCGTGCCCGCATCAGAGCTTCCCATAGCACACAGTGAAGCAAGCAGCCGGAGCCGCTCGCCTTACTGTGTGAACTGACAGGGTTTCCTGACATGTCAGTTCTTTGTGGCCCCGCATGGGATCCCGGGCGGAGCGTGTACGATGTGTGTATGCTCTGGCCGGGATCCCATTGAAAATAATGCATTGTTCCACTCCGCATAAAGTACGTCCGTTGTTGCCAATGTGTGAACATAGCCATATAGTAGTTATATTCTTGTACACAGGGGCAGTATTATAGCAGTTATATTCTTGTATATAGGGAGCAGTATTATAGTAGTTATACGAACATTGAGAGAAAGGAGCTATTGCACCTCACACCTATGGCTGACACTAATGCCTCTCGGCTGCATTTAAAAACCAACGCCAGGATGTTGGTATATAATTTGATCAAACCATATTGCCTCATGTACCACGTACAGGTCCCCTGGCCCACATGAGTCCCAACACTAAACCAACCCTGCAAGGCAAGCGACAACAGGGGAGGGGAAGGGCAGAATAACTTTGCAACCTTGCTTAGAGGGCTTGGCGGTCGCTCACCGACATGGTGGTAATTTAGTGTAGGGACTCATCTGGGCCAGGAGACCTGCACGTGGTACATGAGGCAATATGGTTTGATCAGTTATATAGCAACATCCTGGCGTTGGTTTAAATGCAGCTAAGAGGCATTAGTATCAGCCATAGGTGTGAGGTGCAGCAGCTCCTTTCTCTCCATGTTTGTATTATAGAAGTTATATTCTTGTATATAGGGGGCAGTATTATAGTAGTTATATTCTTGTACATAGGGAGCAGTATTATAGTAGTTATATTCTTGTACATAGGGGTCCGTATTATAGTAGTTATATTCATGTATATTGTGGGGCAGTATTATAGTAGATATATTCTTTTATATAGGGGCAGTATTATGGTAGTTATATTATTGTACATAGTAGACAGTATTATAGTAGTTATATTCTTATACATAAGGGGCAGTATTATACTAGTCATATTCTTGTACTTAGGGGCAGTATTGTAGAAGTTACATTCTTGTGCCTAGGGGACAGAATGATGATAATCTGTGGTGGCAGAATCTAATACTAAAACAGGAAGAGATATATCAATCAATGGCGGGAGGGCAGGAAGAAGCTGCCAGGGACCTTCTAGATGACTCCTGGTTTGAGCAGCATAAATGTGGTGACAAGTTCCCTTTAAGTTAGTGTGAATTTTATCACAATTAACAAAACTGCTGCTAGAGCAGATCTCTGATACCTGCCAGGTGAGGGCTGCTCCTGGGCATTCTCTGCTTCTGCAGGTGATTGTTACCTGGGATATAGTGAAGAAACACTCCACAGGGTAACAGCTCATCAGAAACAAGAAAGTGCAACAACCGCAGAATCTCCTCCTGACTCATGAAAAGCTATAAATAGAGAAAACACAACTCAAGGCATCTCAGAGGGCTCATCATTGCTGCTCGGAAAAGGTGGACGATAGTGAAAGTCCTTACTAATGTCCAGGAAGAGGCAGCTATGGACAACACAGAAGAGGAAGAAGAGGATAATGGGGGCAGGGAGGGGAGGTGATGGAATCTCTTGCAGTTCTTGTAGGTCACCTTCATCTGAGTCATTGCCATTGCTGGATAAAATGTTTGTTATTGCGTGTGGCCCTGCAGTCTAGAGGGATCTGCAGTGGTAGGTGAGGTGCGTTGCAATGAGGGATGAGTCCCTGCAGACAGAAATAGAGATATAATTTGCTTCTCTGAAGGTAATGCTCTGCAGGCAGTGGCTAGGGTTAAACATACAGGCTTCTGGTGGGAGATGATGTGGGTTCAGAGAATTAAAGGGATTGTCTTTGATTGTATAAGTATGACTCGTATTACACTAAACGATTATCAGGCCTACTTGGCTGATTACCCGACGGTCATGTTAAAGAGGACCTGTCACCCCCGGTGACGGGGTGACAGGCTCCTGACCCCCCCATTAGAGCCCCCTATACTCACATGATCCCGCCGGGTCCCGCTTCTGGAGATGGTCGGGTCACGGAGATATCGGCGCTCCAAAGCCCGGCGCGCGCGCTCCTCAGATGAGTCCAACACTCATAGAGAATGACAGGAGAGTCCAGCGCTCCGTCATTCTCTATGAGCGTTGGACTCATCTGAGGAGCGCGTGCGCCGGGCTGCAGCGGCTGATATCTCCGTGACCCAATCATCTCCAGAAGCAGGACCCGGCGGGATCACGTGAGTATAGGGAGCTCTAATGGGGGGGCAGGAGCCTGTCACCCCGGCACGGCGAGATGACAGGTTCCCTTTAAATGGCAACTATCAGCCAAAATGCACAATGTCGGCTGATAATTTTCTTAGGGTCCTGTACGACAGGTCAATGACGATCACTGATGTAACCTGGGCCTATTAGATGGCTTGATAATTGTTTAGCAAGGGCTACACTGACATTGTTAGTGATGTTTGTGCAGACCTTGCCCTAAACTGTATACATTACCTCTCCATGCTTTCGGTGTTCTTCTGCCCTCTGCTATCTTCCCAGAGCGGCCGCTGCAGCTTCAGAGCTGAAGTGTGAACTGACAGGTCGCTCAACCAGTCACTGGCGGTCCTGGTCAGCCATCGGCTGGGCATCGCTATTACACGTTGCAGCGTGCGGTCAGTGCCAGATTATTTTAAGTGAGGACCAAAAGACACGATAAGCCGATGGTTGTTGTCATCGTCTGATTGTTGTCTCTGTTACATGGAGCGATAATCAGCCGAATTGGCCGATTATCACTCCCTGTAATAGGGCCCTTAAAACTTGTTTTATTAATATGACAATGATAGTGATGGTCTGCTGGCCATGACCCTGTGCAACAGGAGCAGCGGCAGCAGACTGCCATTATCCCCTATGGGCCACCTGGACGATCTAAGGATCGTCCGAGCAGCTCTTCCCACTTCTCCCTGCTCGATGTCTGTACGTGTAATAGCACAGACAGCTAGCGGGGACCAAGGAGCAGGATAGGGGACAAGTAAGAAATCTCGGGGGCTCCGACCTCTGTATCCAATCTCCACATAAGGCCCCGGCTTCTCTGTTATGAATAGATCCGCAAGGTACGGCACGTGACCCGTGGCTCTATTCATTCCTATGAAGTTGCTGGAATGAGCCAGAAGGTAAGCCAGAAGAGCAATGTACCTAGCTCTCTCCAGCACCTCCATAGTAACAATTAGAGCTGCAGGTCACATGCTGTACCCATGGCTCTACTCATAACAGAGAAGCTGGGGCCCGATACAGAGATTGGCGGGGGGTATGGAGGTCGGACCCCCTGCAATTTCTTTCTTTTCCCCTATCCCGTGCATAGGGGAAGAGGAGGGGAGAAAAAGTTCACACAACTCTGCCCTCTTATTGGTTGACATTGGCAACAAAGAGAATCTTACTGTAAGGCACCTTGATCTCTTGTGTTTCATTTCATCATGTTAAGATCTCTGCTTGCTGTCAGTAAATGGGATCATTCTTCCTTACATTCAGTGGATGAAACCACATCCTGAAAGTGGTGCCGCACAGGTATATATGAGCCCTCTCTTCTATTCAGCCCTAGAGCTGTGTGAACAGGACGGTGTCAGGGAAGGTTGTCACTCTCTACATATAAAAGGAAAGTTCCTATTAATTGATAAAAAACAGAGAAAATTTCAGCCTTCATCATTTTAATTCTATCTCTAGTCTTTCCAACCATGACATTTTATCAGCCACTTTGTCTCCTCTAGTGCTGGCAGATGCAATCCTATTCACTGAATCCTTAAATATAATTTCCCTTTCCTTTCTTGGGGGGGAGGGGGGCTACGGTGTAAGTAATACACCACCTCCTTCTTTCCCTCTTGGTTGATTGGTGCTGTTTGAAGCCCAGGGATCCTGCTGAAGAAGCCGGCACCTGATGTGATGTATTATATGATGTGTATTACATGGCACCATCACTATGCTATTATCATCACCACTCTGCCCCATCCACCTGTAATGGTGCTGTTCTCCTACGTGACCTGCAGGACCTATAGGTTTAGGGGCCTACATGGTTCTATATTGCCCCATCTCTGTAAGTAAATAGGAAAATGACAAAAATAGATCATATTTAGTGGCCATTAGTGAATTATATACAGATTGTAATACGGGAAGATGCTAGAAGGACAATCTTCTTATTGAGCTGCGAGTCACTGAGGAAAATGACAAATGACAAGAGTCTATACTGAGATCAATCTAAGCTGCAGAAACCTTTAATCTTTATAATGGAAGCGCAAACCTCCCAGATGCAAGAAGATTTAATGCAGTTTGTATTCTGAGGGGTTGAGAGCACCATCTGCTGGACACTGTGTGTAACAGGTCACACCTCTGCAGGTTCGCATCAGCCTATGTTCACACAAAGGGGGGAAGTTATATATATATATTTTTTTTTTTCTTTGCACATTTTTTCCACTCACAGTCTCTGTATCTGTATCTGTGTTGTAGCGACTGAGCCATACTACTTCAATTGTTATTTTATGACATTGTGAGGTGTAGATTCAAACAACCACTTTTATGGGAAATATAAAGGAATGACTTATATTTCTCCCTCCTGCTGGATTTACTTCAGACTTGTGGGTTAGTTTTCTTACATTTGTGCCTTGTCTTAATGTATATTTATGCTTAAGTACTATTTTTATGGTGTTTTTTTTTTTTTGCAATTTCATATTTTTCCTGTCATTGACTGACTGGTATAGCATGTGAGTAAAAGAAGCCCATTCATTTTACATAAGCGTACTTACTTTGCTTGGGAACATTGTAGTAGGTGAAAGGACAACACTGGATAAGATGATTTGTCAGCATGTGTGATCCCTATGATAATACCCCATGCTGTAAATTCTGTGAATATTAGCAACCGTTGAGCTCTTTGTGATTATACTGCAATTATTTATAAACCCAAAGATATACCTCAAAGTACCTAGTCCATACACGTCAACATATATAGCTTAACCAAGAGTAGAAAAAATGCTGGACATTTGTATGCAGTAAATCATACAAAGTGAACTTTATTTAATAATTATTTAAAATACAAAAAATTCCAAATATTGTAGACTGACGGGGGTACACAACAACAAACTCCTTAAGGAGGCAGAGAAGATCTTTATGATCCGTATAATTGTGCAAATATAGTACAAACAAAATCATAAAAATGGCACTTAGCACACGTGTGTGTATATATATATATATATATATATATATATATATATATATATATATAGTGGTACCCTGGTTTAAGAGTAACTTGGTTTAAGAGCGTTTTGGTAAAAGAGCTCACAGTTTTTCAAAATTGTGACTTGGTTTAAGAGTATTGTTTTGGTTTAAGAGCTCCCTGTACTGGCTGGGAACAGAAGTGGAGGAGGGGTATGGTCTGCACAGGGTGGTCTACAGCACTGGACACTGACTCAGAAAGTCTCCCTCACCTTCCAAATCATAACAGATCCACTTCAGGCTGTGGCTTACATCAGGGGACAGGACTGTGGGGGTAATCTCTGCATAGCTGTAACCCCTCTCTCCCTGGACAGAGAGTGCTGCATGCATGTGCCCACTTCTGCCCTGCTCATTCCTTCATGCTCCCTGCAGTCTCTGTCAGTTCTGATTGGTCCATGCTGAACACCCCCCCTTCCCCATTGCTGTCATGTGACCACACAGACCTCAGACAGCAGGTCTGCTTCTCTATTCTAGCCTGTTGTACTACACTACTGCATTATGGGGATCTGCAGTTCCATCCAGTCAAGGCCGTTTCTAGAGGCGGGCGGGCCGGGCGGCCGCACGGGGCGCCGACAGCTAGGGGGCGCTGGTGGCACCCCCCAGACTCCACTTAGCTGCGCGCACCGCCGGCCGGCCAGCCGCCTGCCTGCTAGCTCGCTCAACCCATCACCTGCCCCTCTGAACAATCACCTCCCGTAAATCCGCCCCCGGACCACCTGGACTTCCGCCTCCGCACCACCTGGACCTCCGCCTCCGTACCGGCCGTAGCTCCGCCCCCGGACTGCCTGGACCTCAGCCTCCGGACCGCCCGTAGCTCCGCCCCTGGACCGCCCATAGCTCCGACCCCGGACCTCCCGTAGCTCCGCCCCCAGACTGCTCTGACCCAGCCGAGCACTCTGCACCTGCAGACATCTCCCTCCAGCAGCGCAATGACGTAATTTCACTGCGTTTGCTGGAGAGAGATGTGTGCAGGGGCGGCAGCGGCCTGCTCCTCGCAGGCTGGAGAAGAAGAGAAGAAGAGGAGAGAGGGACCCCAATGCTAGAATAAGGTGAGTATAATGTTTTTTTTTTTTTTGTGTGTGTGTGTGTTTGCCAATGCAGGGGGAGCAGAGGGGATTATTACTATTTGGGGGGGGGGGACAGCACAGGGAGGGGAGGGTTATGACAATGGGGACAGCAGAGGGGGGATTATTACAATGGGGACAGCACAGGGGGGATTACAGGGGGTGGTCACTCAGCTTTCCCAGCATCCTGTATGTCAGTGTGTAATGGAGGTCACACAGCTTTCCCAGCATCCTGTATGTCAGTGTAATGGAGGTCACATAGCTTTCCCAGCATCCTGTATGTCAGTGTGATGGAGGTCACACAGCTTTCCAAGCATCCTGTATGTCAGTGTAATGAAGGTCAACCGGCTTTCCCAGTATCCTGTATGTCAGTGTGATGGAGGTCACCCAGCTCTCCCAGTATCCTGTATGTCAGTGTGATGGAGGTCACACAGCTCTCCCAGCATCCTGTATGTCAGTGTAATGGAGGTCACACAGTTCTCCCAGCATCCTGTATGTCAGTGTGATGGAAGTCATCCAGCTCTCCCAGTATCCTGTATGTCAGTGTGATGGAGGTCATCCAGTTCTTCCAGTATCCTGTATGTCAGTGTGATGGAGGTCACACGGCTTTCCCAGTATCCTGTATGTCAGTGTGATGGAGGTCACCCAGCTCTCCCAGCATCCTGTATGTCAGTGTGATGGAGGTCATCCAGCTCTCCCAGTATCCTGTATGTCAGTGTGATGGAGGTCATCCAGCTCTCCCAGTATCCTGTATGTCAGTGTGATGGAGGTCATCCAGCTCTCTCAGTATCCTGTATGTCAGTGTGATGGAGGTCATCCAGCTCTCCCAGTATCCTGTATGTCAGTGTGTAATGGAGGTCACACAGCTTTCCCAGTATCCTGTATGTCAGTGTGATGGAGGTCACCCAGCTCTCCCAGCATCCTGTATGTCAGTATGATGGAGGTCACCCAGCTCTCCCAGCATCCTGTATGTCAGTGTGATGGAGGTCATCCAGCTCTCCCAGTATCCTGTATGTCAGTGTGATGGAGGTTATCCAGCTCTCCCAGTATCCTGTATGTCAGTGTGATGGAGGTCACACAGCTTACCCAGTATCCTGTATGTCAGTGTGATGGAGGTCACCCAGCTCTCCCAGTATCCTGTATGTCAGTGTGATGGAGTTCATCCAGCTTTCCCAGTATCCTGTATGTCAGTGTGATGGAGGTCACACCTTGCAGAGTTTACTGCACCAAGCAGCAGAATTACTATAGTTTAGGAGCCTATAGGAGGGAAAAGGGAAGGAAGTTGCTGGATAAGTGCGGAGCCTGAGATGTTTGGCAGTTTCTGAGGAGACAAATTGTAGCTGCAAGAAATCATCATGGTGGTCCGGTTGGAGAGGAAAAGGAAAGTGGTGCCGCAGATCAAAGAAAACAGCACCTGTGAGCACTATCTCTTAGGCCCCGTTCCCACTGAGCAAAGGTGGCGGAATTCTGTGACGGAATTGTCCGCCGCGGAATGCCATTAGCCTCCCGCTCATAATGGGAGTCTATGGGAGGCGCGCGCTCCTGCTCTGTCCGCGCTGAAGAATGAACATTTTCATTCTTCAGCGCGTACAGAGCAGGAGCGCGCACCTCCCATAGACTCCCATTATGAGGGGGAGGCTAACGGCATTCCGCGGCGGACAATTCCGTCGCGGAATTCCGCTACCTTTCCTCAGTGGGAACGGGGCCTTAGGGGTGCAACACTGCTCTATGCCATAATACACACACTGCTTCTTCCTAGTAACCCGAATCCTGATAAAACCCCCCCTTCCTTCTCCAGCGCTGAATTGAGTGTGGTCGCCCGGGGGGGGGGGGGGCTCTTTTATCAAGATTCGCCCTGTTGCCAAAATGATCTAGAAACTGCCCTGCATCCAGTATCTACAATCTGCTGCTGTTTTTCAGGTTTATGCACTTACTATACATTATACTCCACATGCTGATTGCTGTACTGTACAGTAACTTATAATATCACATATTCTGCTGTTTATAAATGTTTGTTTCATCTGTTATTCAGAATATTAAATCATTATTTTTGGGGTGTGGAACAAACTGTCTACATTTCAATAATTTCTTATAGGAAAATTTGCTTTGGTTTAAGAGTGGATTTGGATTACAAGCACAGTCCCGGAACAAATTATGCTCGTAATTGAAGGCACCACTGTATATATATATATATATATATATATATATATATATAGTTACAGTACAATAAAGGGGACATAAAGCACATAAGGTATGCAAACAATAAAGTGCACAGTGCTCATATGTCTCCTTCACTAAACAATAAAGCCAAAACTAAGTTTGGATGGCCAGGCCTGCATTAGGTCACCCTTGACAAAGCGGAGACATGCGAAACGTGGGTAAGACGGGGGAGGAGGTAGTGGGTACTATACCTAATGTAGGCCTGGCCATCCAAACTTAGTTTTGGCTTCATTGTTTAGTGAGGGTGATATATGTGCACTGTGCACTTTATTGTTTGTATAACTTATGTGTTGTATGTCCCCTTTATTGTACTGTAACTTTATATGTTTACATCTGTGCTCAGTGCCATTTCTATGATTTTGTATGTAGTCATATTTGCACAATTATACGGATCATATTGATCACCTCCGCCTCCTTAAGGGGTTTGTTGTTGTGTACCCCCCTGTCTACGATATTTGGAATTTTTTGTATTTTAAAAAACTATTGAATAAAGTTCACTTTGTATGATTTACAGCATTTTTTTTCTATTTTTGGTTATGCTAATATTTATAGATAGACAGAAGGTGCAGTGGAATAAGTTTGTGCTCAGCAGAACACAATTTATAGAGACCAGTGTATTCTCAAAACATATGGGCTATGACACTATGAAAGCTTCTATTCACATGGCACTATCATGGACCCTATTATTATTATTATTACAGCCCCCTTGATCCCAGAGCACTGTACATTTGATCACAAAAAACAAAAGCATGAAAGTTCAATAGACATAAATGAAGTGAATGAAAGACTAGCTGATAGGTAGAATAGGTGGGAGCAGTAGGTGAGGGGGGACAGCTGGTCACAGTGCGGTGAGGCAGAAGCAGAGTTATTGTAGGTTGTAGCCTAGTCTGAAGAGATGGGTCATCAACTTTTTGAAGGTTGTGAACTTGTGATGGTGGGTGAGAGCCAGATGTGTTGGGATACTGAGCTCCAGAGTATCAGTGTCTCACTGTGGGTGAATGGGAGGGCGCATGCGCGTCCACTTCCTCCCCTCTCCGCTCAAAGAAATGACATGACATTTCTTTGAGTGGAGAGCAGCAGCATCGGAGGAGCGTAAACGGGGCCATATACTGTGAACGACGAGTGTTTACACTAAAGACTAGGGATGGTACGAACCCAACCCCTCGGTAATGATTCCCGCTGGAGAAGCCGTAGGCTGTATCCCAGTTTTCCAGGCGGTCCTCCCGCTGTATCCGCCCGGGTTTGGACCATCCCTTCTAAAGACTTAAAGGACACCTATCACCCCCCGTGCCGGGCTGACAGGCTCCCGACCCCCTGTTAGATCCCCCTATACTCACGTGATCCCGCCGGGTCCCGCTTCCTGAGCCGGTTGGGTCACGGAAATTTCAGCTTCCGAAGCCCGCTGCGCGTGCTGACAGCAGAGCCAGATGCCCATAGAGAATGAATGAGTCCGATGCTCCGTCATTCTCTATGGGCATCGGACTCATCTCTCAGCGCGCGCGCCGGGCTTCGGGCGCTGAAATCTCCGTGACCCGACCGGCTCAGGAAGCGGGACCCGGCGGGATCACGTGAGTATAGGGGGATCTAACGGGGTCGGGAGCCTGTCACCCCGACACGGGGGGTGACAGGTCCTCTTTAAGAACAATTAACAACTATTTTGAAGTCAGCTCAAAAGATGCGAACGTCATATGAATTTCCGTTTGTAGTTTGATAGTTGCCCCGTTTACACTATTATCGCTTAAATTCAAACAATTTAAATTTGTGTAAAAGGCCCTTATGGGAGAGGTTGTAACAGGCTTTAATTTAAAAGTACCATGGGGGGAGGGGGGTTATAATAAAGTAGCACTATGACAGGCTCTACTATAGAAGCACCATGGCGCGTTCTATTATAGGGGCATTACAATAGTCTCTATTATAGGGGCATTGCAATAGTCTCTCTCTATTATAGGGATATTACAATAGTCTCAATTATAGGTATATTACAATAGTCTCTATTATAGGGGCGCTATGCCCAACTTTATTATAGGGGCACTATGAGAGGTCCTATTATAGGGGCACCAACAGGGAATCTACTATAGAGGTACCCTAGCAGTCTCTATTATAGAGGCACTATGGCAGGCAGTATTATAGTGGCTCTATGACAGGTCTTATTATAGGGGCGCTAGCTGGGCCTCTACTATAGAGGTACCCTAGCAGTCTCTATTATAGAGGCACTATGGCAGGCAGTATTATAGTGGCTCTATGACAGGTCTTATTATAGGGGCGCTAGCTGGGACTCTACTATAGAGGTACCCTAGCAGTCTCTATTATAGAGGCACTATGGCAGGCAGTATTATAGTGGCTCTATTACAGGTCTTATTATAGGGGCGCTAGCTGGGCCTCTACTATAGGGGTACCATAACAGGCTCTATTATAAAGGCACTATGGCAGGCAGTATTATAGTGGCGCTATGACAGGTCTTATTATAGGGGCGCTAGCTGGGCCTCTACTATAGGGGTACCTTAGCAGTCTCTATTATAGAGGTACTATGGCAGGCGGTATTATAGTGGCTCTATTACAGGTCTTATTATAGGGGCGCTAGCTGGGCCTTTACTATAGGGGTACCATAACAGGCCCTACTATAGAGGCACTATGGCAGGCAGTATTATAGTGGCTCTATTACAGGTCTTATTATAGGGGCGCTAGCTGGGCCTCTACTATAGGGGTACCCTAGCAGTCTCTATTATAGAGGCACTATGGCAGGCAGTATTATAGTGGCTCTATGACAGGTTCTAGTATGGGGGCACTGGATCTGACTGTATTTATAGGCACATAAGGGGAGAATTGCACAGTTCTGGCATTAGACAATTAGGGACGTGACTAGCCATGGTCCAGTGTATTGCAGGAGATGGCTACCGCGGCGGGCCCCCTAGCTGCCCCTATGGTTGCTATGGTGGCCTGGACACTTTCCGGTACTGTAACAGACGGCTGGCTACGTAGGATTTGCATGTTAGATTGTCGGGGAATGCTGGGAATTGTAGTCTCTGTTTAGCTGGGTTGCTTGGCGTCTGCCGTTGCCATGAGGACAAGACTCCAGGGGCGTGGCTTACGAGCTGTCAGTCTGTTCTGTCTGGATTGCGCTTGAGATGATCGGACCGGGGAAGTGGTGGGGGGCGTGGCCGCTTGTGTCACGTGGCGTCTGCGTCTCTGGCTCCCGGCATGCCTCACTGGTAAACAGGAATGGCGGATGAGGAAGGGGAGGACGATCCCGGTGTAAATAACATGGGCAACCAGCTGCAGCTTATCCCCGGTAATGTACAGCACGGCCAGGGAGGATGACACTGCTGTTCCGTCATATATATATATAGTCCTTCCCATGATGCACTGCGCAGGCAGCCCTCATCCTCCGTCACACCTGGCGCAGTTCTAGCAGCCAATCAGAACGCTGCTTTCATTTTTAAACTTTCAGTGGTAAATTGTTACCTGATGTCTGGTTGTAATATTATCACTTGTTATTTACAGGGACGTGCTGTTGTCTTTCCCATCATGCATTGCATGTCCTTTTAATTTTAGAGGAATTCTTTACTGCATGTAGCTGCTATCAGTATGGGTGTGTCTGTGTAGGATATCTCCCAGGTGACCCTGCTGTGTCAGGATGAGGAGCACAGATGTCTGGGATGCAGCTATAGGGCAGTGCAGAGGTGCTGGCTGCTCTCTGATCCCTCTCAGGGTCATCATAGACTTCTGTGGCCGGTGTAATCCTCCCTGTGTCACCCATATATACCAATGTAACACACCTGTCTTATTCTAAGGATTCACTGGTGCAGGAAGTGTCTAATGACACTGTTCCCCGTCCTCCTCAATGCCATCTAATGGGCACCATGTCATGCCAGTCCTCAGGTGCTGCCCATCACGTATAATGGCTTCATATCTAACCCGTGTCTTCTTCTGGCAGAGAGTGAGGAAGATGATGACATGGAGATGGAAGATCCTGATGGAGGAGACCAGGAAGCACCAAATATCATCAATTTTGACACCAGCTTACCTACGTCTCATGCAGTATGTAATGTGTGTGTGTGTGTGTGTGTGTGTGTGTGGGGGGGGGGGGGGGGGGGGGCATTTAATGTGGGGTCAGTTTTATTTCAGTAAAGCTTGACTGTAAGTTATTTTGCTGGCAGTAAATTAAAACCAATTTCTGTGGCCTCCTCTCTGCTGCACAGAAGCACAGGTGATCGCCTGCCTGAATGTCTCCGTACAGAGATCACTTGGTGCACCGCACAGTAACCAATGAGTCCATTACACACTTCTGTCACACAATTGAAGCCTATTGCCTCCTTTAAAGGGGTACTCAGGGGAGTAATTGTATTATTTTAATTAATTGATTTAATAAAGTGCATGAGTGCTGGATAAGCTTAGATAGCCCTGCAGTTCCTGACATGAACCTTGGTGGCAGCAGAGGGGCCCAAGTCACCCCTTACTTCTGCGGCTCAACATAAAATAATGTATAAATAAAAATGTATACATTTAGTTTAATAAAAATACATTACAAAGAATTATAATTATAACTATTAAAGCAGTGTATTAACAAAAAATGGTACTCTCTGAAATACTGCTTTAGCCAATGAACTCTGTCCTCTACAGTTAAGGAAAGTACGTATTTACTCATAGGTGGTAGGATGGCAAGGGGTGGATTACAGTTGTCTTATTATTGGTGCCATTGTACATTATGTAGTGCCGGCAAAGTGCCATCCATTGTGTCTACACATGTGCATTTATTGCTCTGGAATCCTAGCATTATCCGACAAGGGAAAACTTTTCATATATTGTTGCAAGTATAAAAAAGAAGCTATACTTACCTCTCCACAATCCTCTGGTGTATTCCTACAGTTCTCCAGGTCACCCGCTGAATGATCCGGCCTCCTCGTCCAAGACGGACTGGTCAGCAGTGACAGCCCAATCAGCCAATTACTGGCCGCTGTCCTATCTTAGCAGTGACAGCTCCCTCAGCTAATCACTGACTGAGACAGGTCCATCGAGGAAGTGGAGACAGGATCATTCAGTGGCGGTAACCTGTTGGAAGACATCAGGGGAGTGCAGAGAGGTAAGCATAGCTTCTTTATTGTTTTCTATATACTTGCAACAATGGATAAAAACTTCTCTTGCCGTATGACCCCTTTCAGGACCAGTGTTCACAATGTACAACATGGTGATGAATGACAACACCAGCAGCCCTAAGAGATCAGCAGCGATTGACAGCTGAACCACTGAAATCAGAAAATACTGCATACAATATTTTTTTTGTCCGCTCAAATCATGCAAAATAAATGGAAACCTGACTGACACCATTGAAGTCAATGGGAACTCTTGGGTATCTGTCTGCATCAGTTCATGTCCAATATTGAACAGACTATCCTCTCAGTTCTTTGGTGGAAAACAGACTCTCTGACGGAGGATCCAAATGGAGCCTCATTGGAAATGTGAACCCAACCCCAAAAAGTTGCTAAGCTGTTTATTGTACAATGATTCATTTTAATTCTGTGAATTAGTCAGACAAGTTAACAAGAGTAAAAGGAAGACTAAGCTCCTCATAAAGAGGAAGATATAAAACCTCCATCAAATAGATTAGTGACAGGAAGAAAAACAGCAGCATTAATAGGTAATGTGGAGAAAACCTGTATTGATGAAGATAAGGCGGTCGCTATATTCAGTAGGGTGTCTTCTGAATCAGTATTATGGGACATAGCATCACATCCAGTTGTAAGGGGTCGGCCGTTGTGTTTTCGGAGGCCAATGCTTTAGGGGAACTTACACATTTAAAGCAAACTTTTGGGGGGGCAATATAATACTTTAATAAAAATTTTCACCGGACTTCTCCTTTTAAAGTGAATGTACCATCAGGCCCGGGTTAAAGCACTGGAGGAGGGCTGGCCCGCCCCCAGTGGGAGGAAACCCCCACCCCTATCATACGGCTCTATTGATTCTAATGCAGCGGTGTCATAGAGGGGCGGGGGTTTCCTTTCACTGGGGGCGGGCCGGCCCTCCTCCAGTGCTTTAGCCCGGGCCTGATGGTACATTCACTTTAAAGGAGAAGTCCGGCAAAAATTTTAATTAAAGTATTGTATTGCCCCCCAAAAGTTATACAAATCCACAATGTACACTTATTACGGTAAATGCTTATAAAGTGCTTTCTTCCCTGCACTTACTACTGGATAAAATGGTGATGTCACGACCAGACTCCCAGAGCTGTGCAGGCTGTGGCTGCTGGAGAGGGTGATGACAGGGGGGAACTGAGGGACACAGGGCACTGGAGGGACACTGAGCATCCCCCTGCCACCATCCTCTCGAGCAGCCACAGCCTGCACAGCTCTGGGAGAGCAGTCGTGACATCACCATTTTATCCAGGAAGTGAAGCCTTGATGCTGTTGTAAGTGCAGGGAAACAAAACACTGTGCATTTCCTGTAATTAGTGTATATTGGTAATTTTTATAAATTTTGCGAGGCAATACAATACTTTAATACAAATTTTCACCAGACTTCTCCTTTAAGGCTGGTGTCACACAGCGGTAGATGGAAAGGTACCCTATTATCTTCATTGTTTGGTGGTGGTGGGGGGCATGTTTTGTATTTTTTGGGGTCAGTGGCAGTATTTCAGGAAAGCAGCATGCAGGTGTGACATTCCCCTTTATAACTTCACAGTACCTGGGCGTTGACATGGAGGAGTTCCATGGGAGAACGCTGCACGATGATGACAGCTGTCAGCTGATCCCGGTGTTGCCACACATACAAGTCATGTTAATTCCTGGGCAGACCCTGCCGCTGCATCTCTCCAGACCACAAGAGGTCAGCATGGTGCGAGGCCTCATCCAAAGAGACAGGACGTTTGCTGTGCTAGCCTATAGGTTTGTAAGGGGTGGAGTATATATATTTTATTCATTACATTTTTTTTTAAATCCAGCATCAGTTGGGAGTTTCATTGCATTGTATCAGTTGTATAGAAAAATACTTTCTTGATCTCTACTTCTATTTTTTTCATCACAGTGAAGGTCTTCAGAGAGACGCTCGCTTTGGGACGACTGCAGAAATCTATGCATATCGTGAGGAGCAAGAGTACGGCATTGAGACAGTGAAAGTGAAAGCCATCGGGCGGCAGCGATTCCAAGTGCTGGAAATGAGAACCCAAGCAGATGGGTGAGAGGTGGATTTGGTAGAAGAGAAACTGTCAAAAATATTAAAATGTAAATGAAGTACAACATATCCCAAGTGTCCTGCAGCTCTGCCCAGTGCTGAGTAATATCTGCTGGGAAGAGGACCAGGGAATCTGCCTAGTTACTCAGAGACGCCTCCTCCGCACTCATATTGCTACAGAACAAGGTAGAACCCCAGCAGGCGCTATAGTCTTGTAGAACTGGTTAGTTACATTCAGGCACTAAAAATGTGTCCAGATCTAGTTCTGCTCACACAGAGTTCAGGACTAAAGATCTTAGGAAGACTGGAAGTTGTGCAAAGCACATTGCTCCCATCTCTGTGACATGTTAGAGTCTAGTAGGTGGGAGGGGTTTGGCTCTCTGCTTCACAGGATTTCACACCTACGGAGCCTCCTGAGGGTGCTCTCTCTCTCTCTTTCTCTCTCTCTCTTTTTCTCTTTCTCTCTCTCTCTCTCTCTCTCTTTTTCTCTTTCTTTCTCTCGTTTTGAATTTGCAGAGCAGAGAAAGCCGGTGCCACTCTGGAGGTGACTCATCTCCCAGAGAACTCAAGAATGGTGCAGTTGAAATCCAGCGTGCCTGATCATCATCTGTCAGGGTGATATAGGAGACCTGATACATATTGCTGCCGGTTTGGCTGGTACATAATAAATTTGTATAGCTAGCTGTAGTCAGCTGTCACTTTTTTCAGAGCTGGGAAAAGAACAGTGCCTGGGGAGGGAGGAAGCTGTATGCTCTTTTATATGGGCCAGTTATTGGCCAGACGAGCAGAACTGTCAGCTGCTCACATCTGTCCACTTCTCCTGAGTAAACTTGATGTGAAGCTGCTGAGACTGAAGGTGAATGGTTGCATGATTAATCCAGCTACCTTGTTTATCTGATTTTGGAAGCCAAAGCCAGGAATGGATTTGAAAAGAGGAGAAATCTCAGTCTTTCCTTTATGACCTGATCTCTGTTTATAGTCTTTCTGGCTTTGGCTTCAGAAATCTGTCAGATAAATCTCTGTGTAAATGTACCATAATGGGCAGCTCTTATGGTGCGTTTACACAGGCAGATTTATCTGACAGATTTTGGAAGCCAAAGCCAGGAATGAATTTGAAAAGAGGAGAAATCTCAGTCTTTATGACCGTTTCCTCTTCCCTGTTCTCTTTTTTTCAAATTCATTCCTGGCTTTGGCTTCAAAAATCTGTCAGATAAATCTGCCAGTGTAAACGCACCATAAGGGTGCCTTTACACGGAGCAATTTATCTGACAGATTTTGGAAGCCAAAGCCAGGAATGAATTTGAAAAAAAGAGAAATCTTAGTCTTACCTTTATGACCTGTTTCCTGTTTATAGTCCATTCCTGGCTTTGGCCTCTGTGCCTTTACAGAGAGATTTATCTGTCAGCTTTTTGTAGCCAAAGTCAGGAGCAGACTATAAACCGAGAACAGGTCATAAAGGAAAGACAGAGATTTCTAATCTTTTTAGATAAATCTCTCCGTGAAAAGGCCCCCTTACTCACAATAATGGGGAAGTGAAACGGACAGTTAAGAAGACCCAGACACAAAATTTCAGGTTTTTTTTTCTGAATTATCCCACAACTTGTTCAAACTTGAGTTATATAAAACATGAAAAATGTTTTAGGCTGGGTTCACACTACGTATATTTCAGTCACTATTGTGGTGCTCATATTGCAACCAAAACCAGGAGTGGATTGAAAACACAGAAAGGCTCTGTCCACACAATGTTGAAATTGAGTGGATGGCCGCCATTTAATGGCAAATATTTGCTGTTATTTCAAAACAACGGCTGTTATATTAAAATAATGGCCGTTATTTACAGTTATATGGCGGCCATCCACTCAATTTCAACATTGGGTGAACAGATCCTTTCTGTGTTTTCAATCCACTCCTGGTTTTGGTTGCAATATGAGGACCACACTACTGACTGAAATATACGTAGTGTGAACCCAGCCTAAGATGGGAAGTGTCCTCCAAGTCTCCAAATATGTTGTTTTTGATATTAACTGTATCTTTGCTTTGTCAGGATCCTGCTTGCTCGGGTCCAGATTTTGCCAGAGAGGGTCCTGCCGTGTCCAATGACATCCATCCAGCTGGATTCTCAGAGTCGCCATCAAGTTCTCCCATGCAGTAAAGCATTCAGCAGTCGGAGCCCACAGAGCACTTTTCAGTGGGTGCATAAGTATCGCAGGGTGAGGAAGAACGTTGTATGACACTTAACCCTTTGCTGCTGCTGTCAGCTTTCACCTCTATGATTTTCATCCTTGCATTATGAGAGCCACGATCTTTCACTTTTCATCATCATAGCCGCAGTTGTATTTTCAGTGGCACCATTTTGGGGGACATACAACCTATTCATTTACTTTTACTAACTATATCTTGGGGAGTGGATAAAAACCTGTGATTCTGCTTTGCATTTTTTAATAGCATTTACCATGCAGTATTCTGCTAGTGATGTTTAGGGGCCGTTCACATTCCGGAATTTGAATGGAATTTCCAATGGGAGTCCGCAGCATGGACTCTACTTGAAGTTCTGCCTGCCCTATTCATTCAGTAGGATGTCTCACGCGCACTCCGCCATCCGCCTAAAGAATTGACATGTCTGCTTGAATTTCGCTCAGATTCCATAGTGTGAATGACCCCTTGTATGGTGTTTTAGTACTTTTGTTCAATTAAAAAAAAACACAAAAGTTTTACTTTTGTTTTGTCATAATCTGAGAAGATACTAAAGGGTGAAAGGACGAGTACTGGTAAACATTGAGAAGACAGAGCGTAATCCTGCACTCATATAATGGAGAAAGAGAAGGTCGTAGCTCAATATGATGTAGATGAATGCTAAACACCATGTTGACAATAGGTGTTTAATGTGAGAAGTGCTATCATGTCAGCACTTATAATGCAAGAGAAGGAACACACATGAGAGGTTCAGAATGATGGGACCTGTTGTTCTTATGCCTGTTTTTTTATTTCAAAAAATCTATAAAGATGACTGCTGAACGTACATTCAATATACAATATTCTGCTGTCTCACTTTCTTCCACTTTGTCCCTTACCGTGTACATTTGGTATGTTAGCCAAAAGTAGAGGACAGATAGAAGGGAATATGACTGCAGGATGAGGCGGCACAGAGTTAATTTGCTGTCTGTCACTATAGAGAGGCATAGCCTGCAGAGGAGCTGTACAAACAGAGGAGTATTGCAGATTCTGTCTGCACCCAATCTTTAGCATATAAACTGCTGACTGCATTAGAGATTAATGAATTTACAGTTATTGATTTAGGTTGCATATGTAATCCCCAATTTAATCTGCATGCAAAAATCGTCTCATTCCTGCAGTATTAATGGTTCTCTAACACATGCACTGAGGACGTCTTATATCTTACTATTTATTTTTTTCCCTTCCCTGTAAAGTACTTTTTGTTTGCAAAAAGCATCTATTAAGGATGCATTTAGTTACAAACTGGAGTTTTTGTGCAGACTGTGTATAAATTAAAGAGAATCTTCTCACTATTTTCATGCTGCTGATATATGGGCAGTATGAAACAGGAACAGGCTCCCTCATCACAGTGTTGTATAATTCACTCTGGCTGTGTCATGTCAGGGGATTCATCATTAGAACTTTGGCCCAGTGCCAGTCTGAACTCTGCACATCTTGAACTTTTATATTAAGGTAGTATTGTGCATCTGACTGTCTACTTGGGTCATATGTTTAGCCACAGATTTTTATTTTTGTGCATTTTTATTGACAAGTACATTTTATTGCAGAATCGCACCTAAGCACCTTTTTGAGCATTTAAACAGTGTAATATGATTTTTTTTATTTGTTTAATGTTTTTCCATATTTGTCACTCCCACAGAGGAAGTTCTATGGTGCCAATTTGACGTCCTGGCCATCATGGCTCTATGCCTTGTACGATGCTGTGAGTATAACAGAATGGCTTCAGCTTCTTTGTTGGTGTTTAAGCTGGGGTATGCTGTGCTGTTTTATAGTCCTACTGCAGGTAGTTTTCACCATATATGTAGGGATGGTTTATTATCATCTTCTCCTATAATGTGATCTGTCTCTTGTATGTAGGGATGGTTATTGGGTAAGGCTTATCTCCCTGTCCTATCAGGTGATATGTACTTTAGGGATGGTTATGGGCTAAGTCCTCTTATACTAAAAGATTTCCCGCTGCAAATGAGCGCCAATGAGTGCTTGTTTGTAATGCCTTTATACAGCACAATTATTTGAGTGGCTAGGCTGCACGAACGATCCTTGAATTGTTTGTGCGGCCATGGTAACTGACAGCACAGATTTGTTTATATCCGTGCTATTAGCTTCCAGATCACAAGAGCAGTGCATACATACTTAGTATGCTGCTGTGTAATCCAGAATGCCACTCTCCGTGTGCCGCAGTATCTTCGGGCTGCCTCGCCTCTGACGGCCAGAGATCAGGGTGAGAAACGAAAAAGTTGTATGCCAGATCGCAAAACAGCGTAGAAGATATGTATGCACTGCTTGTGTGATCTGAAAATTGACAGCACGGATATATAGATATCTGTGCTTTCAGTTTCCCTTTGTTACCAGCCACACATCCCTTGTGTACACAATCCAACATTGATTAGTTTTAAAGCAGTCTAAAAGATGGGATCAGCCAAGGATCGGCTGTTTTCTCGCTCCTCAGCTGATTGGCTGTCCCTTTTCAGTGGGCCGAATATCGTCCGAAAGAACGTTTCTAACAACACTCCTGGGTGATAATGCCCTGAGGAAAAGGCCCTGAAGCCTTATTATTGCCTTCTCCTGTAATGTATTCTGTCAGTTTGAGCTGCTATGAGTAATGTTGTGGGGATCTGTAATGATACAACATATGGTATCTGCATCTTTTCTTAGGATTCTCTCATGGAGAGGGTGAAGCGACAGCTGCATGAGTGGGATGAAAATCTCCGGGACGATTCTCTGCCTGCTAATCCTATAGGTGAGACAAAGTGGGAGTCACTTATTTTAATATTTTGTGAAAAGTTCTGTAACTTTCCAATATATTTAGTGTTATATACCTCCTAGGTTTCTAAGATCTCCCCTCGTTGTCACTGTTCCATCCAGCACATCCTTACAATTTTTACAACTGTAGGTTTGCCACTATAGCATCACCTTTAGAAAATCCTCTTGAAGGAGTTGTCCCATTAAGAAACCTGGGTTTTAACTAACGCATAATGTGAAATTTAACATGTTTACAAGCATTTCTACATGTCCTATTTATGAGATATAGACTTGCTGATCCCCTGTGTGTCTGTATTGTTTTGATAACCTGTTGGCCTTGGCTATGACTGACTAAGATAGGCCAGGCACGATCAGTTCAACTACAATCCCCAGGAAGTACTGGCAGTTGGTCTCCACTGAGCCTGAAAGCAAAGAATTATAGGAAAGTGTGTGCACTTTTGCATGTCATTAGCAGGGTCACAGTTTAAAGGGGAATCCAGGAAGTGATTAGATCCATGGAGGGAATGGGGGGAAAAGTTCAGGGTTGTAAGTTTACAATATGAAACTGTGAAACTTTCTAATACAATAACATCTATCAGGCTTTATTTGCATAAGACTGGACAACTTATTTAACAGGGCAAACTAAAACTTTGACAACCAACCAGAGTAGTCTTTTCCAGGCTGAAAATTATTCCAGCCTGCAGCATTCATGGACCACTGAAATCTCCTCCGATCATCAGTCTGGGGGACCTGGTCCCCAAAACTGCATGACCGCAGCAAAACAGAGTTTGAATGGAGAATGACTTAAATAGCTGCTCTGGTGCTCCATGCAAGTCATAAGGTGGCCGAGCCTATGATGAACATTCTTTTCATAGGCACAGCCATACATTTTACTCCTTATTAGCTGTTAAAGTTGTTCAGATTAGCCATTCGTGATCAGTGACATCGGGTGAAGGCCAAACAATCATTCTGGGAATGAGATCTATGAACAAACAGTGCTTTGTGCAAAAAATTCCGACATAGCTTTTCAGATGATAAGAGTCTGTCATCAGTTGGCTAAAACAACCATTTGTTGATCATTTTCAGGTAAAAAAACAATCATTTTGGTTGAAATGGTCCACTTTCATCAACTTTAAAGCGAATATACCATCAGTCTTGCACATGGATAGAACGTTCCTTTTTTTTATTTTTAATTGCGGCCCGGTTCTATTCCCGGGCACCTGTGCTTCAGCCTAGGAATAGAGTGGCGCCGTACACTGGAAAAAGCACTGCCGCAATTTTACCATTTCTATCCTTTTTTTTTAACAATTTCTATGCTTGTGCAATACTTAAAGCAAATATATTGATGGTACATTCGCTTTCATCTAACTTGTATGGGCACCTTTATACTCCAGTCACATCCAAAGCTACATTGAAAGTTTTGTGAAAGTGTACCTAAACTTTTATTCCACTTCTGACATGTCAGAAGTTGTAATCTGGTGAGACTGCACTGGTCATTAGAAATTAAAAGTGCTTTGTCCTTTTGTTTCTGCTCAGCTTTACTCAGACAGCAGAGTGCACAGATCATGGATGCCTTGAAAGGCTGCATCTATCTCTGTGAGACTGTCATGGCATCCATAATCCTTGCACTTTGCTTGCTTAGGATGAGCAGAAACAAGGGAACAAAGTGCTAACCTAAGCTCTTCTGTCCCTTAATTCTAGCACATAGTGGGGATCTCTGGGATCAGGACTTCCCGATCATAACTTCTGATGTTACTGTGTTATGCTAGAAGTTATAATAAGTACACTCTATGTCAACAGTTTTTTATTGAACATTTTTTAAAAAAAAAAATATATATTTTTTACATAAACACAAACCAGAGAGGACATACCCTCTCTGCCAAATCTTCTACACACACACACATATATATATATATATATATATATATATATATATATATATATATAAATTAGTAATACCTCGGTTTTCAAACCCTTTGGAACTCGAACTGCTTTGTATTCGAACAAAAATTTACCAAGAAGTTTGGAATTTCGAACTTTGCTCGTTTTTCGAAAGTTTTTGCGAGCGTGGATGGTGGGTTGTACGTGGCGAGTTAAGCAGTGGTGAGGCTTCACATACAGTACAGTGCTGTATAAGACTGCTGGAGTGCATATACAGTGCAGTAGTAGTACAGGCAGTGCACCACCATCTCCCGTACATTACAGTGCTTGGATGGGGGGGGACGCTATACAGTAAGGGATGGGTGAGGAGTTGGTGACTACTGTACTATAATTGCTGGTTCTGATGAACATTTCTTATGTATAATGTTCTGTACAGTATAGTGCTGTTCTGTACTGTACTGTAGTGATTATACTGAGCACTTATCAGTGTAATAAATGAGTATTGTAGGTAATTATTGGTGGCTGCTGGAACCAATTAATCACATTTACATTATTTCCTATGGGAAGACACTGCACACACACACCAGTGGGGATTGCTGTGAGCTTTACATATGGCTGATGTTACTCCCCTCCAATATTGGAGCAGCGTCAAGACATATGCAAAATACAATCTATGCAACATCTGGTACAAGGAGGTGTGTTTTTTGTGTTAATTCGGAATAGAGGTGTACGGTAGACACAATGTAACAGGCATAAATAGGATAAACGATTTGCTCTAAAGCTAATTTAGCTGTCATCTGCAAGATTTCTTCCCATTGTCTTATTGGGTATCTTAGTTTTATTTGTGAATGATGCTCAGACATGAATTTCCCTGTAACCCTTCACATCTTAATGCTTTGTCTTTTATTGTTCAACAGCTGATTTGTTTTTTCCTGTTTTTGTGGTCAGATTTCTCATATCGCGTAGCAGCCTGTCTGCCCATTGATGACACGCTGCGTATCCAGCTCCTTAAGATCGGAAATGCCATCCAGCGACTGCGCTGTGAGTTAGACATCATGAGCAAAGTGAGTTCACTCTAATGCACAAAAGCCTTGTGACCCTAACTCATGTCTCTCCTGTGACATACAACATGTGACCCCCCTCTTCCCTATCTCTGGTTGTAGTGCACATCTCTTTGCTGTAAACACTGTCACGACACTGAGATTACAACCAAGAATGAGATTTTCAGGTGAGAGGGAATGTCTTTATACATATTTAACGTATGATCCCACAAGTGGGGAGTATAGGGGAAGAGGGTAAGCGAAAAGACTGGTTTGGCAGTACGTATCTATAGCTGTCTATCTTTATATATTTAATCTACCTCTATATTTAATATATTTAATCTTCCTTTTTTGTGAATTTGACATTTTTGTTTTGCAGTCTCTCCCTTTGTGGCCCCATGGCTGCCTACGTGAATCCTCATGGCTACGTACACGAGACCCTGACCGTCTACAAAGCCTTAAACCTGAGCCTGGTGGGCCGTGCATCCATAGAGAACAGCTGGTTTCCAGGGTAAGAGTAATGCTAGATAAAGAGGACTGTGAGATTTCACCTTATACATTGATATGGTTACAATAGACAGATAGTAGATGAGTTACCAGAAAGGAAGACGCAGATTCTCCATCACAATGGCAGATCCCTTATGCCACCTATCCTTTCTCCCTGCTGATCAGCACAGTGGCAACAAAGCATAAAGGGGGGCACATTTAAGTCAGTGAGCATCTAATCAAAGTGGTTTGTAGTATTATGTGGTTGTAATATTTTACTTAGGTGTGTAAGCTGATTGAGTCCGTAGAAAGAAATGAGTAGATTATGCCACCTGGTGGATGAGTGAGGGAAATGCACTCTGATCATATAATTATACAACTGTATTCAATCTATATTTTCTTGTGCCTGTCATTGGGGGACACAGCACCAGTGGGTATAGGCTACTGCCACTAGGAGGCGACACTAGACAGAAGAAGAAGTGACTCCGCCTGGCAGGCTATACCCCTCCTACAGGCACCAGGCTAACTCAGTTTTAGTCTAGTGTCCGTAGGAGGTAGACACAGGTGCATGCACCTCCATTTTTTATTTCTTTTTCTTTTCTTTTAGGTTATCAGGGGGATCGTCGGCGTGGGCTGCCACATCAGACGCAGTTCCCCCTGAGGGTGCATGGAAAGTTTCTTTTCCCTGCGCCGGTCACCCGTCCCCCAACGCCCGCTCCCTGCGGCAGGATACCGGTCCCCCACAAAGGTGCGAGGTGACCGAAGGGGTGACCCTGCGCGCACCTGAAGACGCCGGACAGGTGAGTATTCCTGTCCTTAGCCCTCTTTGGAATCTGGGGGGGGTCATCCTACCAGGGCACCTAATTACTCCCCTTCCCTGCCTCTTCCCCTCCTGTCTCTCTCTCCCTCCCTGCCTCTCTCCCTCCCTGCCTCCCTCTCAGAGGCCCTGGGCAAGATGGTCTGTGCGGGCCTCTTTCTTCAGGGAGAGGGGGTGGAGGGAGTCTCTGGAGCTCCTGCCCGCATGCAGCAGCTCCATAGGGGCGACCGGGGGGTTTACCGGGCTCTTCTCCCTTCCTTTCTGCCGGCGGCCGCGTTCTTCAGCGCTCCGCGCCGCCGTCTCGCTGCCACCGGCCTGCCCATAAATTTAGCCCCCGGCTTCTGCCGGAGCTAGGCCACATCGGCGCACACGAGTGACGTCACGGGGGCGGAGCGCCCGCCCGTTTTCGGCCCTTCCCGCCGCTAGCTTGTCTCTTATTGGCTACTCCTGTAGCCCCCACCTGCTCCTTCCTGTGCCCCCTCCCTTCCTCCTCTCGTCTCTGCAGCGCAGCAGCTTGTGGCCACCTGCTGTTCTCTCTGCCTGCCAGTACAGCAGCCTCAGCTCCCTGTGCACAGCAGCAGCAGCTCAGAATCCACAGCATCCAGCGTGCTCCAGCATCCAGTGCAGCTCCAGCATCCAGTGCGGCAGCAGCTCCAGGGTCGGGTAGGCTCACCCAGTGGGTGATATTCCCCTCCTCCACTCTCCAGGCTACCAGCCCTAGCTACCATGTCTGGTCCCCGGGACGACCCCCCTAGGCAGCTCGCTCCTGCGGCTGTGGCGACACACTTTGCGTGTGCTCGCTGCAATAAAAAGTTCCCCTGCGGTCAGCCTGGCCCCCTCTGTCTGCTATGCCTTAACCCTAGTGCCACCTCCCAGGAGACCTCCCCTGCAGGTTCAGATGCAGCCTCCCCTGAGTGGGCTAGATCCCTGTCCCAGGCGATCGGTGACCTCTCTAAGCTGTCCCAGGTCATGATCCATGCCATTGAGCGGTTGCCTTCCCAAGCGCCTCCAGCGGCGGGACCCTCCAGGGTATCTCCTGACTCGCCTTCCAGAGGACGGTCTCATAAGAGATCTAGACTCTCTGTCTCACGGTCACCTTCTAGGAGATCTAGACTCTCTGTCTCACGGTCACCTTCTAGGTGTTCCTCAGACCCTTCTCCAGACAGATCCACTGCAGGCGGTTCCGCTTCCCAGCGACCCCTCTCCGCCACCTCGGGGGACCCCTCTGACTCTGCCTCAGAGTCCGACAGGGAGGATCAGCTGGCCTCTGCAGTGCAGGCCTTGATCCGTGCAGTGCGGGACACCTTACATATTGCAGAAGAGTCCCCTTCTACTTCCAGGAGTGAAGTCTCTTTCAGTCGCCATAAGCGACAGCCTTTGGTTTTCCCCAACCATAAGGATTTTGAAGATCTTCTAGCAAAGGAGTGGAATCACCCTGACCGGCGGATTCCATCCTCTAAGCGTGCCGAGGCCTTGTTTCCCTTCTCCCCTGACTTGGTCACTACATGGACAGTGCCCCCCTCTGTGGACCCTCCGGTTTCTCGACTTTCCAAGTCAACTACTCTGCCTCTGGCAGATGGTGCTTCACTCACTGACCCAGTCGACAAGAAAATCGACGCTTTTTCGAAGTCTGTCTTTATTGCGGCCGGTTCGGCCCTACGTCCTACCTTTGCTGCATCCTGGGTCAGCAAGGCTTGTTCCTCTTGGGCCAGGCAGTTAGTCCATGACCTCTCCCTGGACACCCCGCGCGAGGATCTCCTGCCTCTGGCCTCGCAGATTCTGCATGCGTCCAAATACTTGTGCGACGCTTCTCAGGAAGCTGCTCGTTTGTCTGCGCGGTCCCTGGCTAACTCTGTAGCCATCCGACGATCTGTTTGGTTAAAATGCTGGTCAGCTGATGCCGCCTCCAAGAAGGCTCTGACCTCTCTTCCCTTTGCAGGGAACAGACTTTTCGGGGAGCGGCTTGATAAAATAATCTCGGACGCTACAGGGGGGAAGAGTTCCTTGCTCCCTCAAAACCGGTCCCGGCGCCCTCAGCCTCACAGGCGTTCCAGCCGTTTCCGCTCCTTTGAGCCTCCGGCGCGTCGTCGCCCGGCTAAGGATGCGCCTCCAGCTCCTTCTAGGAAGCCCTCTTTCAAACCCCGCCCCTCCTGGCAGCCCCGTTCTCGCCCTTCTAAGGGTCCTGCCCCCAAGTCTTCTTCCTGATGGTCCTTTCCCTGTCGGGTCTCTCCCTCAAGTAGGGGGTCGTCTGCTCTCCTTCAAGGAGATTTGGCTCGCCCATGTGCCCGATGTGTGGGTACGGGAGGTGGTGTCTTCAGGATACAAAATCGAGTTCGCGTCCATGCCGCCTCCTCGCTTTTTTCCGTCAAATCTCCCACGCTCTTCGGCGCGGCTTTCCGAGCTTTTTCGGGCGGTTCAGAATCTCCTAGCTCAAGGAGTTGTGGTCCCGGTTCCTCCCTCCGAGCATTTCCAGGGATTCTATTCCAATCTGTTCACAGTCCCCAAAAAGGACGGCTCGGTCCGTCCTATCCTGGATTTGAAACGGCTGAACAGGTTCGTTCGCCTTCGGCGGTTCCGCATGGAATCCTTGCGGTCGGTGGTCGCGTCTCTAGAGCAGGACGAATTTCTTGCATCTATAGACATCCGCGACGCCTATCTGCATGTTCCCATCGCAGCCAGTCATCAACGTTTCCTACGTTTCGCCGTCGGTTCTGGACATTTCCAGTTCGTTGCCCTGCCCTTCGGGCTCGCCACGGCGCCTCGGGTCTTTACAAAGATCCTTGCACCTTTGATGGCTCTGCTTCGGTCAAAGGGGGTGGCTGTCCTGCCATACCTGGACGACCTCTTGGTAAAGGGCCGCTCCAAACAGGACACTTTGTCCAGCCTCCAGATCACACTCGATCTCTTGACCAATTTCGGTTGGGTGATCAATTACCGAAAATCTTCCCTACTTCCCTCCCGCTCTATGGAGTTTCTCGGGATGCTATTCAACACCGAGACGGCCCGTGTCCTCCTTCCTCCCAACAAAGTTGCCTCCCTGCGCTCGGCAGTCTCTCTGCTCCGCTCGGGCGCCCCCTGTTCGATTCGCCTTTGCATGCGAGTCCTGGGCAAGATGGTCTCCTCCTTCGAGGCGATCCCCTTCGCTCAGTTTCATTCGCGCCCTCTGCAGCGGGCGATTCTGTCTCAATGGGACAGGTCCCCTCTGTCTCTCCACAAGAAGATCCTCCTGTCCCCTGCTGTTCGCAGGGAGCTTCTTTGGTGGTTGACGTCTCCGGTGGTCCTCCTCGGCCGCTCGTTCCTCCCCCTCAATTGGCTGGTCGTCTCTACGGATGCCAGCCTGTCCGGGTGGGGGGCTGTCTTCGGGAGCCACACAGCTCAGGGCTCTTGGTCGCCGATGGAGGCTCGGCTTCACATCAATATCCTGGAGCTCCGGGCCATCTTTCTCGCCCTGTCTCAGTGGACCGATCTCCTGAGGGGTTACCCGGTCCGTGTTCAGACCGACAACGTCACCGCCGTTGCTTATCTGAACCGTCAAGGCGGCACCAGGAGCCGCTCTGTCATGACCGAGGCCGCTCGCATTCTCCATTGGGCGGAGCGTTTTGTTCCAGCCCTCTCGGCAGTCCACATTCCCGGGGTGGACAACTGGGCGGCGGACTACCTCAGCCGCGAAAGACTGGATCAGGGCGAATGGGCTCTACATCCCGAGGTGTTTCTTCAAATCTGCCGGCGGTGGGGATTCCCAGACGTAGATCTCTTCGCCTCCAGGCTGAACCACAAACTCCCCATCTATGTGACTCGAGCCCGGGATCCTTGCGCGTTCGCGGTCGACGCCTTGGTGACCCCATGGGAGCAGTTCTCCCTGGTTTACGCCTTTCCTCCTCTGCCCATTCTCCCACGAGTCCTGAAGCGCTTCAAGGCACTCGGCGTTTCCGCCATTCTTGTCGCTCCAGACTGGCCGCGCCGATCCTGGTACGCCGACGTAGTGCACCTCCTGGCCGACGCCCCCTGGCGACTTCCCCTGCGGGCCGACCTCCTTTCACAAGGGCCAATATTCCACCCCAATTTACCTCAGCTGAGTTTAACGGCGTGGCTGTTGAAGCCGCGGTATTGAGGTTTCGTGGGTTCTCGGAACCAGTCATCCAAACCATGCTTAAGGCCCGTAAGCCTCAGTCAGCTCGGATCTACCATCGCGTGTGGAAGGCCTTCTTTTCTTGGTGCGAACAGAATAATTTTCACCCCTTGGTGTGTTCCACGCCCAAGATTCTTTCCTTTTTACAGTCCGGGCTGGATAAAGGCCTCAGTCATTCCACCTTGCGTTCGCAGATTTCCGCCCTGTCTGTTCTTTTTCAGCGGGCTCTGGCCTTCCGCCCTCAGGTGAAGACCTTTCTTCAGGGGGTGGTCCATTTGGCCCCTCCTTTTCGACAGCCTTTGGAGCCCTGGGATCTTAATTTAGTCCTCGAGGTTCTACAAGGTCCTCCCTTTGAGCCTCTTTGTGAGGTGTCTCTTTGTTTCCTTTCTTGGAAAGTCGCCTTCCTGGTGGCGATTACCTCCATCCGTAGGGTGTCTGAACTGGCAGCGCTCTCTTGTCGCTCCCCTTATCTGGTCCTTCACGAGGACAAGGTGGTGCTTCGTCCTCTTCCTTCCTTCCTGCCGAAGGTCGTGTCTGCATTCCACCTTAATGAGGACATCATTCTCCCCTCTTTTTGCCCTGCGCCCTCCCATCCTAGGGAACGGTCCCTGCATTGTTTGGACCTTGTCCGGGCCATACGGATCTACTTGTCCGTCACTGCTTCCTTTCGCCGCTCGGATTCCTTGTTTGTGGTCCCGTCGGGTCCGCGCAAGGGACTGGCGGCTTCCAAGACCACCATTGGGCGTTGGATCAAGGCAGCCATCGCAGAGGCCTACCGCGTTCGTGGCAGGGCTCCTCCCTTTCGGGTCACCGCTCATTCTACTCGGGCTGTGGGGGCCTCTTGGGCGGTCCGCCATCAGGCTTCAGTGTCCCAGGTCTGCAAGGCCGCCACCTGGTCTTCAGTCCACACTTTTTCAAAGTTTTATCAGGTCCATATCCTGGCTTCCTCTGACGCCAGTCTGGGCCGAAAGGTTCTACAGGCCGCTGTGCGTTAGGCGGGCCGCATGGGGATTGTAATCTTCTTTCCCCACCCTCTGGGACTGCTTTTGTACGTCCCACTGGTGCTGTGTCCCCCAATGACAGGCACAAGAAAAGAGGATTTTTTTGTACTCACCGTAAAATCCCTTTCTTGTGGCTTCATTGGGGGACACAGCTCCCACCCTGTTTGAGGTTGTGCTCCCGGGGCTTGTTCTGTTCTTGGGGTTTTCGTTCCCGGGACCAGTCTGTTTTTTTGCCTGTTTTTTGTTACTATTTTCTACTGCTTGTGACTAAACTGAGTTAGCCTGGTGCCTGTAGGAGGGGTATAGCCTGCCAGGCGGAGTCACTTCTTCTTCTGTCTAGTGTCGCCTCCTAGTGGCAGTAGCCTATACCCACTGGTGCTGTGTCCCCCAATGAAGCCACAAGAAAGGGATTTTACGGTGAGTACAAAAAAATCCTCTTATCTCCTCGATGGGCACAAATCTCTGTGGTTCCTAATAATTTGTTACATTTACCAGCAGTGATACATATGTTAGATTGGATAGCCCTCTTAAGTATCTAGATTCAAGCAAGCGTTATTGCTTCACATTAGGTAGACTCCATATGGTACCACTGACCATACTGTTGCCCTACATTAACAAACTGATAGAGTTTTTACAACTCAAAATGTTGCACTTTTACCAGTGGTCCCCCACACTACTTGTCCGAAACATTAAAACCACTAACAGGTTGATGTGTTGCCAACAGTCAATATGGGCAAGCTCAAGCATAGTTGTCCAAAATACACTACCGTTCAAAAGTTTGGGGTCACCCAAACAACTTTGTGTTTTCCATGAAAAGTCACACTTATTCACCACCATACGTTGTGAAATAAATAGAAAATAGGCAAGACATTGATAAGGTTAGAAATAACGATTTGTATTTGAAATAACATTGTTTTTACATCAAACTTTGCTTTCGTCAAAGAATCCTCCTTTTGCACCAATTACAGCATTGCACACCTTTGGCATTCTAGCTATTAATCTGTTGAGGTAAGCTGGAGAAATTGCACCCCACGCTTCTAGAAGCAGCTCCCACAAGTTGGATTGGTTAGATGGGCACTTCTGGCGTACCATACGGTCAAGCTGCTCCCACAACAGCTCAATGGGGTTCAGATCTGGTGACTGCGCTGGCCACTCCATTACCTATGATAGAATACCAGCTGCTGCTTCTGCTGTAAATAGTTCTTACACAATTTGGAGGTGTGTTTAGGGTCATTGTCCTGTTGTAGGATGAAATTGGCTCCAATCAAGCGCTGTCCACTGGGTACGGCATGGTGTTGCAAAATTGAGTGATAGCCTTCCTTATTCAGAATCCCTTTTACCCTGTACAAATCTCCCACCTTACCAGCACCAAAGCAACCCCAGACCGTCACATTACCTCCACCATGCTTAACAGATGGCGTCATTCTTCCAGCATCTTTTCATTTGTTCTGCGTCTCACAAACGTTCTTCTTTGTGATCCAAACACCTCAAACTTGGATTCATCTGTCCACAACACTTTTTTCCAGTCTTCCTCTGTCCAATGTCTGTGCCCATCTTAATCTTTTTCTTTTATTGGCCAGTCTCAGATATGGCTCTTTCTTTGCCACTCTGCCCTGAAGCCCAAAATCCCGCAGCCGCCTCTTCACTGTAGATGTTGACACTGGTGTTTTGCGGGTACTATTTAATGAAGATGCCAGTTGGGGACCTGTGAGGCGTCTGTTTCTCAAACTAGAGACTCTAATGTGCTTATCTTCTTGCTTAGTTGTGCAACGCGGCCTCCCACTTCTTTTTCTACTCTGGTTAGAGCCTGTTTGTGCTGTCCTCTGAAGGGAGTAGTACACACCGTTGTAGGAAATCTTCAATTTCTTAGCAATTTCTCGCATGGAATAGCCTTCATTTCTAAGAACAAGAATAGACTGTCGAGTATCAGATGAAAATTCTCTTTTTCTGGCCATTTTGAGCATTTAATTGACCCCACAAATGTGATGCTCCAGAAACACAATCTTCTCAACGGAAGGTCAGTTTTGTAGCTTCTGTAATGAGCTAGACTGTTTTCAGATGTGTGAACATGATTGCACAAGGGTTTTCTAATCATCAATTAGCCTTCTGAGCCAATGAGCAAACACATTGTACCATTAGAACACTGGAGTGATAGTTGCTGGAAATGGGCCTCTATACACCTATGTAGATATTGCACCAAAAAACAGACATTTGCAGCTAGAATAGTCATTTACCACATTAGCAATGTATTGAGTGTATTTGTTTAAAGTTATCTTCATTGAAAAGTACAGTGCTTTTCCTTCAAAAATAAGGACATTTCAATGTGACCCCAAACTTTTGAACAGTAGTGTATAATGGCTAGAAACTAGCCCAGAGCAATACCCACAATTACAGGTCTTTTGAGTTGTTCTAAGTTTGGTAGTACCTATCAAAAGTAGTCCAAGAAAGGGACAGCTGATAGCTTGCTGTCAAGACTCATGATCTGTGTGGGGAGTAAGGGCTAGTCTGTTTAGTCAGATCCTCAGAAGAGATATGTTAGCATTAACTTGCTGAAAAAGTAACTTCTGGCTATGATAGAAAGGTGTCAGTACATGGCAGCTTGCTATGTATAAAGCTGCCTAACCCCACAATGGTCACAGTGCCCTACTGACCCCTGTGCTCTGCCAAAAGTAGGCATCAGAATTTGGGCCATGTGGCAATGGAAGAAGGTGGCTTGGTCTGATGAATCATGTTTTCTTTTACATTATGTCAGATCATAGGTGTCAAACTCAGGCCCTCTAGCTGTTAACAGACTACAATTCCCATCATGCCTGGTCTGCCAAAGCTTTAGCTGTCCAAGCATGATGGGAATTTGAGGGCCACGAGTTTGACACAGCTGATGTGGATAGATGGGTGCATGTATATTGTTTACTTGGAGAAAAGACTGCACCAGGATGTATTATGGGAAGAAGGAAAAATGGATGCTTTGGGCAATGTTCTTCTGAGTCCTGGCATTCATGTGGCTGTTACTTTGACACATACCACCTACCTAAACATTATTACACACCAAGTACACCCCTTCATGGTAGTAGTGTACCCTAATGGCAGTGGCCTCTCACAGTAGGATAATGTGCCTGGCCGCACTGGAATAAAAAAAAAAAATAATGGTTTGGGGAACATGATATATTGTTCAGAGTGTGACTCCAAATTCCCCATCTCTAAGTCTGATGGAATATCTGTGGGATGTGTTGAGGAACAGGTCCAATACCTGGAGGCCGCACAACGTAAAGGATCTGCTGCTGAATGTCTTGGTGTAAGCCACAGGACACCTTCAGAGGTCAGCTCAAAGCTGTTTCATAGGGAGTTCTGCACAATATTGGGTATAGTGTTACAAATGACCATTGTATAGGATCTATGTAATTCTGTACAGGTAGCAGACTGCACTGCCTGGGTGCTGGTTTATCCACACAATGGTGGAGTAAATGTGAACTGATAGTGAGATCCTGATAGTGGTCATGAATATAAACTATATAAGAAGAAAGTGCCTTTCATTGCACAACGTTAATCTGAGGACTAAATGTTTACTATTGTTGGAGATCACAGAAAACAGAAGTGGTAATGGGGGGGCTAGATTTCAGGTTAAAAGAATAAAAGCAGAAGGAAATAGATATTTTTATCTTTAGGCTTTACATAATAAAAAAACAACAACAAAAAAAAACCACATGAGCCTGATGTGTGCAAGAAGAGCTTTAAAGGGGTTATCCAGTGCTACAAAAACATGGCCACTTTCCCCCTTCTGTTGTCTCCAGTTTGGGGGGGGGGGGGTTGAAACTCGGTTCCATTGAAGTAAATGGAGCTTAATTGCAAACTGCACCTGAACTGGAGACAACAGTAGGGGGAAAAGTGGCCATGTTTTTGTAGCGCTGGATAACTCCTTTAATCCGACACCATGTTCTTCAGAAATTCTGCATGTACAGCACAAGTGTTAGCGTGCCCATGTCTGTGGATGCTGCTTCCTGCCGGTGCCAGTGACTTCCTAGGAGCCCGGTGTTGTATGCAGACACTGGCATCAGCATATAAATATCTAAGGCCTACAGTAATACGCAGTAATAACAGATTAGTGTATGTCCACTGATTCCCATCTATAACCTCCTAGCTTAGTAAAACAAATCTGTTCATTGATGTATTAATAGACGGTTACATAACACTCATGGTTCGCCCACACATGGACCGCTTACATCACCAGAAAAGTCCCACTTAAGTAAAAGAGGGAGGTTAATTGCGGTTAAAAACCGATGGAAATAGCTTCTACAAACAATAATTAATAAGGCACCAGGCTTGCTTACAGGGGAGATGAGCGCAGCACGAGTCTCCGCATTTGAGCACCGGTGGCTGAAGAAGTTGGATACAGCCCTAGGGAGTCTGGGAAATATTGATACAGCCTATGGCTATGTTTCCTAGGCAGCCTTGAGACTACATTCACACGCCCTGTGTTCTGTCCGCGAAACACGGACACTAAATGCAAGTCCTGGACTGTTTCCCCGGACGGCATGATGCAGCAGTGGGGAAACTTTGAATAGTCATTACAGTTCCGCGGCAATTCAGAGTTTCCCCGCTGCCGGCATGATGTATCAACATCTAGGACTTGCATTCAACGTCTGTGTCGTCCGTGTTTCACAGACAGAACACGTGATGTGTGAATGCATTCTCAGGGCTGCATCCAACTACTTCAGCCACCGATAATCAAATGCTGCATGCTCCGGTTCGGACATCTCTATTAATCATTAAAAGGCTGTATTGCTATAGTGCTCTGTTACAGCTTTCACCTTACTTCCACTCCATCTTTCTCTTCTCCTCATACAGGTACGCTTGGACAATCGCACAATGCAGAGTATGTGGCAGCCATATGGGATGGAAGTTCACTGCAGTACGGAAGGATTTGTCACCTCAGAGATTTTGGGGCCTGACCCGTTCAGCTCTGCAACCTCGAATCCCAGTCTTAGATGATGAGGAGGAAAGACAGGATCAGTCCCCAATTCTTTGCCTATGAATGGCGCACATCACCGCTACGCTTCGTCTCCTGCCCCCCAGATATGCTATAGGTTGGCGAAGTGCAGCCCCCTGCATGTGACACCATCTGTGGATGAGAGCAGGATCTGTCCTTGTCTGCAGGGATGGAGCAGAGAACACAGTCCTGGTGCCTCTTCCTGAGCTCACCTCAGACCCGCACATCCACTTCTCCTGTCTGAGGCTTTACCTGTGCTACTCAGAGACACTGATTCTATTGTGATACTTACTGGTCCTATATCAGACCCAGCAGTATATGGCTGTCCTGACCTCAGCACCGCAACTCTGTGTACATGTCTGGTTACTAGAGTCAGTTTTCAGTGAATACAGCTCAATCATTGTGTAATAACATGGGGATAATAGGTTGTTTGCCAATTTCTTACCAAATCTTTGGTATTGTCAGTGAATGGAAATCACCCAGAGGATGAAAACATGTACAGGCTTATTTACGGCAATAGTCCTCTGTGAGCTATTAGTTATCCAGCCTAGACTAATGCATTGTAACAAATAAGGAGAGAAGAGCCTTATGCTGCTGCTATTTGCTCACCTGAAGTTAGTCTATACTGGATGCAGCTGTAACAAACCATCAGCTGGGAAAAATATCAGCTTGGGATAAGGTTTCAGCCACTGGATGTTTTATTTTACTGAAAGCAAGCAGAGATCTATAAAATATATGAGAGAGAACGTTTCTTTAATGATTAAGCTGGATTCACATAAAACTAGACATCCCTTGTGTTCAAGAATCCACGGTAAACTGCAAGAGTGAAAATCCTGTAGGCATTCTGCAAGAGAGAAACTCCTGTAGGCATTCTCCTACCTATTGTATAGCCGGCTAGTCATAAGATTCATCACTTTTGTAAGGCAGAAGTGTATTCCGAGTAGTTCCCTTCTCCTTGGCAGCTCATACACCAGACATAACTCAGAAAGAGGAAATCTGGGCTGTGCCATGAGGACTGGTGGAAGAAACATTCAGGATGGAACTAAGGGATTATTGTTAAATGTTATGGATTTGCTTTAACAATATAGCAGGTCCCATAAGTTAGTTTGGTCTTTGTCATGCAGCACTAAGGGTATGTTCACAAGTGACAGATTTGTCTGTTTTCCGACCGTTCTGTACATCTGAATGCAGAAATCCAAGCACCTGCCGCAGGAAGATGTCCATTCACATGCAGGGAATGGATTATTCTCAAGTGCAACTGCAGTAAAAGTGCCATGTGAGAATCAAGCCTACGGGGAATCACTGGATTCATACTGTGGATGATAGAGGAAGCTTGTCTGCTGTAAGAGCTCCCCCTGCCCCCACCCCAGGGGCTACCTTCTTGTGTCCTGGGTTTTTCTCTGTTGAGAAGTGAATATTGCACTGCAAGATTATCAATGTCTAGAACATAGAAATAAAGAGAATCTAAAATGAGACAGTGTCTGTGGTGAATCATCCTGCGTGACTATCTGATTCAGGACACTTTCACACGACACTTATCTGGTCAGTATCTTGCATCAGTATTTGTGGCCAAACCTGGAGTGGAACAAACAAAGAGAACAAGTACAAGGGAAAGGTGTGCATCTCTTATGCATCTTAGGGTCCATTTACATAGAAAGATTATCTGACAGATTAGCTGCCAAAACCAGAAACAGACTATAAACAGAGAACAGACCATAAAGGAAAAACTGAGATTTCTCCTCTTCAAATACTTTCCTGGCTTTGGCTTCCAATATTGGTCAGATAGATTTCTCTGTGTAAACACACCATTACTGATTCTCATGGTTTCTTCTGTGTGGTAGACAGAGCACAAAGGCATGTATAATGTAAGCTGCAGCCATGCCAATGATGAGCTACTACAGAGGTGAGAAGGGGAGACCACATGGGGAGCAAAGAGCCTTTCAGGGGATCTCACCTTAGTGATATCCATAAACAAAATGGTATGTCACTGGAAACTTCATAGCACGTATGTCTCCAAACTGGGTTTATGCCTGGGAAGTCTACAGCTGATAATATAAGAAGACTACCTTCATTTGCAGGCTCCTAGGGAGGGAGTAGAGGGGGCCAGGGCTATTCTCTCGCGCTGCCAAAGCTTTTGACAGCGTAGAGTGGAGATACTTATGGTGTGTTCTCTCCAGGATGGGGTTTGGCCCTAAATACCTGAGTTTGATCCGTCTCTTGTATATCATGCCCATAGCCCAGCTCCGGGTTAATGGCTTACTTTCGGAGGCATTTTTATTAGCTAGGGGCACCAGGGAGGGGCGCCCTCTGTCACCTTTTTTGTTTGCCCTGGCCATCGAGCCATTGGCGACGATGGTTAGGGCTTCCCTCGACATAGAGGGATTTCCGCATGGAGTCTTAGAGGATCGCATTGCATTATATGCAGACGACATGCTATTACTTGTAGATAACATAGAGAAATCCCTTCCAGCTATTATGGATATGCTGGGTGGCTTTGGGAAATATTCTGGGCTTCTTATCAATTGGGACAAATCGGTGCTCTTGCCATTGGACCCCCTTCCTGATCTACCTTTATTGCAGACGCATTGTACACCGGTGCTACAACAATTTAAATATTTAAGGCATAGCACATATGTCTATTTAGAGGCCTATGAAGGATGCCATACAGTAGTTTCCATAACTCATAGGCTCTTATATATAATTTTTTTTACTGAATTTCAGTGCATGGAATACTGTAATCTACTACACTATATTATACCTCCCCCCTATCCCCATGATATACTAACATATACCAGTTTGATAGTCCAATGGACTTTTGTCTTTCATTGGGTTGAGGTATTAGAGCCATATACATATACTTAGTGTGTACATTAGGGCAGGACAGCTGTACATAACAATCATGATATGAACAGGGCTTGCAATAGACCTCTTTAGGGGCAGCTAGTGTGTGTTGGTGGATGACTACAGGTTTCTTTATTTTTCAAGCCGTCCTTAGGTCATACTTAAAATTTGTGGATCCAGAAAACCCCATTAAATAGAATTAAATGGTGTTTTAGGGACTCTACACTGATGGCCGCCTACCTTAAACCATCAAAGTGAAATTTAGAAAACCACTGTAAAGAAATTCAAAATTACAATTTTCTTTCTGATTGAATGGAAAACACAAGCACTTGGCTGCAGTGTATCATAAAAAAATAACTTTACTAGTTACATGAAGAAGACACCTCTTATGAACAGGGATAGATGTGTTCTCTCTAGTTATTCTGTGATCTGCACATGTTGGATTTCAGGAACAAAGTCAAATGTCAGGACCCTGGTGCTTTAGATTTGTCACTTTAAAGGGCTTGTCCAATCCTCTAAATCACTGCATAAAGAAACATTCTGCTACATTATAATGGACTTTATCTTTCAACTCACTACTTTGTTTAAGATCTCTGCTGCAGTCAGTAAATTTAGCAGCTCACATTTCTCTGCTACCCTTTTTGCTACAATATATCAGTTCAGGAAAAATGCATCAGCCTGGAGTCCAGGTTGTTTACTTCACACTTTATATAATTGTGGCAAAATATGTTGTGTTCTTGCGGTGTGTTATTGTTATTCTCAAGAGTCATGTTGTAATGCTGCTTTCTGCTTTTTCACATGCCTTTGTGTGGCTTTAGTGCTGTAACATGCATTGTATACAACATTTAGTTTTTTGTAATGTCCTAATCTTATAAAACAATACAACAACATTATTTAAGAAACAACCCCAGCTATAGGAAGTTATACGACTGGACATGATCTTAAACTCTGGTTGTAAACATCATAAAAATGGTGAGAAATTAAAGATAAGTACATTAGAATGTTTAGTTTTAAAAGGATCTGTAAAAGGATTATGTAAAACTGTTGGCCCTTTTACAATTGTATTCAAGACAGCAACATGGAAAGGTAGCCACATAACTTATCTAATATTGAGACCACAATTGCAGCTTACAGGTATCTTGGTGGTTTCTGACCTGTGGTTCCATTACGTTTCATTGGGCAACCTAAATCATCCATCTCTATTTCCCAACTACATCCAGGGTTGGTATATTCGGTTTACTTTGCGTCTTGCCTCCTAGACTGTTCAGAAGTTCCTCCTTGTCAATCTGGTAGCTGCTTTCCTTCCAGCGCTCCCTTAGTTCCTGAAGGATTCTCCCAATCTCCTTCCCTGAGGAGATGCCCATACGTCGCAGGTCGTGACCACTGACAGGGAAGCGAGGCAGAGACCACTGTTCCATTTTTCTCAGGAGTCGTTCTTCACCCTGGTACTTGAGAAGTTCACATACCTTCTTATGGGCGTCTGTCTCTCGGGACTGAAACAAAACAGAACTGATAAGATAAAATCTAAAAGAAAATCTTTAAAAGCACAATTAAAACAGCAGATGTCATAACGTGTCACAATTCATTTTATGTCAAATTATGTGAAAAGCAAATTACTGGACACTTGTCAGCTTGGCTGTATTGACTGGAGAGAGGCAGAAGAGATTTGTTTTTCATTGTTCACCTGCTCCTTAAATTCAAAATTAAGCAATTAAATGGCGTCATTAAACTAGACACAGGGCTTTAGGTTGTGAAACATGGTCCATGGTTGTAGAGGGTTTCTCAGTCTGATTTTAGGCATACCTTGCTTACAGAAATGAGCTCCAAAAGCCCAGAAGTTGTTCCCCAAGGATGCAAAATTCTAGCTATGCACATCCCACAGCTTGCCTGCAACACCCATGAGCTCACTATTAGCCACCAGCTGCTTGATTGACATCTACTAGCCTTTACATTCAGCTTCACCTACTGAGAGGCGAGCTTCTCCCAGCAGCCTCTGACCGGTCTTCCCTTGGTAATCTGACAGTTTAAACAAGCCCTAGAAGCAGCCAGGAGAAGCCCAAAGGACCATGCACCTCTGATGACATCCTTGAAAATAAATCCTAGTGGATGTCAAACAACAGCTGAATAAGTCAGAAAGAATCGAGCACCGGGGTATTGTAGACAACATAACTGGGCTTTTGTGTCCAGGAAGAACAGCTCCTTAACGTTTGGAGCTAATTTCTATAATAATAAAGACTGGAGCACTGGAGAGCTCTATCATCAGAAAATAACAAAGATGAGGATACCTCCACACAATGAACATACATAACTACCACAAAGTGTCCTTAGAGTGGTTAAATACAAGTTCAACAATAAACCCTGCATCAAAATTACTGGTGACATTTAGTATAAGTGTCCTGACATCTACACTGTGCTCTTCTGACTTCTCCTTACACAACTGTTATGGAGTGTACAGTGCACATATTATACACCTGCTGACCTGTTAGCAAATGTGCAGCCAACATTTTGTCTATAATGTAGTATGGTGGTCGAGTATTATTTATGGTCTATAGTCATGTAAGGGCTAAGGTCCAATAGTCTTATAACTGGTATAGTCTACATTCTACATTTGAGATCTGTGGTCTAAAGTCAATGCTCACATCAATAACATAGTCCTGAAATGGCTTCAGTGGTTCCGGCTCTGTGCGATCCACTGTCAGCTCCCTACGCTCCTTAAGTAAGAACAAAGCCAGCCCCTTCTCCTCTTTTGATATTTTCAACCTCAGGTCCAGTTTTTGGATACCATCCGGGTGAGAGAACAATGCAGTCAGAAGGGTCATGGGTTTGGGAGACAAGTGCCCCGCCACGGTGCAGACACGAGAAAACTCCTCCAGATTTCCATTCTCTGGTAATCCTGGAATTAAGGCAAATTTGGATCAATTTCACGAAGACACATAAATAAAATCAAACCATGGACATGGGACCCCTGTGAACTATAACTGTAATATTCAGGAGCTGTGTGACCACCTCTATGGCAACCACATTGGTAGTCAACTAGCATCCCAGAACCAGGGGATCCAGTTTAAAAATCTCATAAAGTCATTTCATACTGCTAGAATATACCATAATGATGTTCAATCGGTCTATATTATAAATCACTACATTGATCTTGGAGACTAGAAGGAAAATAACATATACAAGCAATATAATAAGTTTACAGGAGACATATTAAGTAACACTGCACTGCCTGACGAGAACTGTGCCAAGTTCCAAAGAGAGGCTGCACGGAGCGCACAAACTGCGCCAAGTGCACAGACTGCCAGAGAGACCTCCACGCTGCAGCACTCCTGAGACCGCTGCAGGGTGGTGTCTAAGGATTGGTGCTACTAGCCCCAATCATTTTTATATTTGTCACAATCTCTCTAGAATAACAAGCAGACCATTACTCTTAAAATGTCACTGCTACAAACCAAGAACATTGCCATGGCGTAGCGGAGTGTAGGACAGCCATCTGCCTGTGTTGCTACATAGGAGATAAGAACTTACAGAACTGTATACACCACATTCACCTCCTGCTATAACATTTTATTCCATCGAGCAGAGTGATGTTAAAGTGTTTGCTGGTTTTACAAATATCCCCCTGGACTATTGAGCAGACTAATACACTGTCACTATTGCTGCATACAAATAGTGCTACAATACAGCAGTGTTTTGTGTTTCGCCCAATACACACCACATCAGTTCCAGAGTGTGTGTAACAAATGTATTTTATACCTATGATTTTTGTCTTCCAAAGTGTTTTTTTTTATAGTGTACAAGTACACTCTATCGCAAGGGCCTGGCGGCTGTGTTTTTCTTATATATCTGTATGTTTTGTCCTATTCAGACTACAAGGTTTTTAAGGAATAAATGTATTTTATGTTTTAAGTGGCAACAAATAGTGTGACTGCCTGAATATATACCTACTTGAATATACCTGCGCTGCCTTTTCTTACCAGATGCTATCTTACTGTATAACATAATAGGTTTTAGGGATTTTGAGGACTAATACTTTGTTTTTTGCTCTACATTTGTTTTTTGTCCTTGAAGGTAAGGCTTCTATCTTAGTTAACCTCAATCTCCAGTATACACTGTTGAGCTGCACCACCTCCTGTTCTATTAATGATATATTAAATATCCGTTTTCCAATCATGTAAAGCAGGTAGATATTCACAGTAAGCATTTGTCTTGATAACTAAATAAGGTAATCCACAGAGGTGGCCACTGTCTACACAAATTGCAGAAGGGTCTATTCTTGGTGCAGTGTCCTAACACTTCCAAATAAAAGAGCTTGTGTGGTCAACCCAACATGTAAATAACACAAAAAGGGAACACAGAAAGGGAAGAGGGAGAGAACACAAGGTTTGAGGGGTGGAGGGAGGATAAATGTGGCCAAAGAAAATGGGATGGGTGGCGGATTACTCAACCTTCCTTCCCCCACCTAACTCAGCATCTTCATCTCACACAACTACTTAATACTTTGTGACATTCTGCAAAGTTATTTAAGTGTTGCTATCAAATAAACTCACTTTTGACATGTATGTACAATAATGGAGTAGCCTCTTTTTTGTGAATCTATGGAACCTGTTCATTTTGACAATATCACCACCTTGGGTGTACTGGCAACATGGTGGCCTAACATCTTAAGAGTATATAGAGAATACTTGGTCCTAAAAGGTTTGATCATGTCACAGCTCCAGCAGATGTGTAGTGTAGCAGTCATTTGCTATCTCTTTGGCACGACCAGCAATTTTCAGATAAAGAGGTGTAAACAGCATCACAGAGTGGAGAAGAGATACCAAACAGTGGGAAACTTATAGGTGTTCTCTTCTGCAGCACAGGAAGAGGACGGATTATAAGTAAAAATCTGCCAATCCTGGGAAAATAAGAAGAAGCCCATTTATCATTACCAGGCCTGGGCACAGTATTTATCACAGAAACTTTCTGTTATAAACTTTCTCTGTGGGCTCCACTCCTGATTTTGGCAGCAAATACTGAGAGAAACCCTGATTAAAATACTATGTGTGAAGGTAGCTTCAAGGGAAAAGATTCTGTATAACTTGAATTTTATTTATTGAAATCTGTGCTTATTTTGGGTTGAGGAGTCCAGTGTCCCAATCAGTGACTGGCAGCTATCTCACCTGACACCTAGAACAAGCACAAATTTTAAGAAATAAAACTATACTTATATACTTTTTTAATAAATCACTGAGCCCCAACTAATTTATCAGGACAGAGATCCCCCGTAATGGATCGATCTGGAACCTAATACCTTAACATTGGGTCAAACATCCAGGGATCCTGAATGTTTGTGGTAGAGAAGAGATGGGAAAACCCATTTAAGTACAACACCCACCAATATAAGGAGCGACTCCCAGCTCGTAGATCAAGTGGATGAGGTGATTGACATGGTTTCCCTCCAAGATCTTCTTAAGTTCCACCCAAATTCTTTCTCCTGAGATGCCACCCAGGCCAGGTGCATGTTCTCTTATTGCTTTTAGAGTGGTTTCATTGTGGTTTCCAGATTTCTCTGCTATTCTTCCATAAAACCTGAAAATCATCAATAAATAAGGCTGAATTCACATGTTCTGTGTTCTGTCCGTGAAACACAAACAACAGACATTGAATGCCCGACCTGGACTTTTTTCTCGAGCATTTAACGTCTGAGTCATCCATGTTTCACGGACAGGACACGGAACATGTAAATGCAGCCTAAGGGTATGTTCATACTTTGTAAAACAGGCGGAAATACTGAGCGGAACCCCCGCTGCGGACTCCCCTCGGAATCCTGCTTGCCTCAGTGTCTCAATGTTATGTTTTACATCAATGTAAAAGTAAAACAATTGACAATGTAAAGTCAATTCTTTGAGCAGAGAGTGGAGGTGCACAACACATTACATTGAGACACTGAGGCAGGCAGGATTCCGAGGGGAGTCCGCGGCGGGGGTTACGCTCGCAATTTCCGCCTGTTTTAAGTGTGAACAGGCCCCTAAGAGTGAAAAAGTAGAAGTTGTGAAAGGACACCAGAAATGACCGCTGCTTAAAAAAAAAACTTTGCTACATAGATAATAACTACTTAGCCTTATCTTCTACTAATCTGATGTATTTTCACAGTGATTATCTCCACCAGGGTCTGTCATGATTCTGCCTTAGGGTGGGTTTACACTACGGAATTCTCGCGGACAATGTCCGCGGAATTCTGTCAGCTGTCCGCCCGCACGGGCACACGCTTTTCCGCCGGCTCCATAGACACCATTCTATGGGCCGGCGTATTCCGCGATCCGCTAAAAGAAGTGACATGACACTTCTTTCAGCGTATAGCGGAATACGCCGGCCCATAGAATGGTGTCTATGGGGCCGGCGGAAAGGCGCCCAGATGTGCGGGCGGACAGCTGACGGAATTCCGTAGACATTGTCCGCGAGAATTCCGTAGTGTGAACCCGCCCTTAGACTGCTTTATAGTACTTGGTGTCAACACTATGGGGGAGATTTATCAAACATGGTGTAAAGTGAAACTGGCTCAGTTGCCCCTAGCAACCAATCAGATTCCACTTTTTTTCCCCCAAAGAGTCTGTGAGGAATGAAAGGTGGAATCTGATTGGTTGCTAGGGGCAACTGAGCCAGTTTCACTTTACGCCATGTTTGATAAATCTCCCCCTATATCTCCGACAATGCAGCACTGCATAACCTACCATAATGCAACAGTGTGAAGAAGAGGTTCGTAGGGGCCTAAAGTTTGGAAGCTGACAGAAATCTAGTAAAATAGTAACTATAGCTTTAGATGTGACTAAAGTGCAATACAAGATCAGATCAAATAGAGATAAGTCCATTCACCTAAGATATCGCAGAATTCGCAGATAATCCTCCTGAATCCGCTTAGCTGGATCACCCACAAATCGGACGCAACGGTTCTTCAAATCATCATAACCCTTGAAATAATCATAGAGCGTGCCATCAAATCCTGTAAAACACAAAAATGAGGAGGAAACACACAAAAACCCGAGGAGAACTGACTGTCTACATTGGCACCCAGCATGACTGAGTGACAAGCAACATGGCCGCCATTGAGTTTCTGTATACAGATATCCATAGGTAAGAAATTTAACGATTAGAGATAAGCAAATTTACAGTTTTAACAAAGCGAACACTATGTTATGCTCAGCCATCAGCTTGTCAGACTGCTGCACTTTAACTATGCTCCACTCCAGGTGCCGGGAAAAGCTGGATGCAATACTGGGGGAAGTTTCCCAGGACTGCACTCAGCTTTTCCAAGCACCCGGAGCAGAGTTCAAGTGCAGCAGCCAGACAAGCTGAAGGCTGTGCGTAACAGAGTGCTTCACTAATACTATACATTCGCTCATCTCTAGTAATGATCACCCCACCTCCTAACACCAGTTACCCAGAAACATGGAGTTGATTGTGAGATCTCGCCTCTCTGCATCCTGCTCCCAGTCAGTTGTAAACTCGACCTCAGCATGGCGTCCGTCTGTCCGCAGGTCTATCCGCAGTGTAGTGATCTCAAAGTTCTGATCATCAATCTGAGAAAACAGAAAGACACAGGAATGCTGTTGGGAGAAAGTGGATGCAAAATATCCCTCCTTAGTCCCAAAGTAACAGCTAGAGAAATATCATTGGATACACCCCCAACCCGAGGTTCACAAGCTGCCCCACACTGACTGGGAAACACATGGCGCAAAAGGCAGAAGCATATAGGGTGCAAAACTACCCCCTGCATCTATTACACTGAGCGCACTGGCACCACCAGCAGGAGTGTGACATGATGCCCAGAAGTGATGGGTGTGCCTTACCCTCGCCGTCACCGTCCCATGTTTCTCTCCTTTATTGTTAATCAGTCGAATTCCCTTTTTGAGGAAGAGATCCTTCATCTGATCGGGGGTGGCCGTGGTGGCAAAGTCTATGTCATGGGGCTGCTTTCCTGCAAGAAGATCCCGGACCGCTCCTCCTGCGATTCGCAACTCATACTTCTCCTCTGCAAATAAATCTGCAGAAACATGACTGAGAATGACATTACCTCTGTATAGTCACCTCCTGTCAGTACCTCTCTCTGTATAGTCACCTCCTGTCAGTATATCTCTCCTCTCTCTGTATAGTCACCTCCTGTCAGTATCTCTCTCTGTATAGTCACCTCCTGTCAGTACCTCTCTCTGTATAGTCACCTCCTGTCAGTACCTCTCTCTGTATAGTCACCTCCTGTCAGTACCTCTCTCTGTATAGTCACCTCCTGTCAGCACCTCTCTCTGTATAGTCACCTCCTGTCAGTATCTCTCTGTATAGTCACCTCCTGCCAGCACCTCTCTCTGTATAGTCACCTCCTGTCAGTACCTCTCTGTATAGTCACCTCCTGTCAGCACCTCTCTCTGTATAGTCACCTCCTGTCAGTATCTCTGTATAGTTACCTCCTGCCAGCACCTCTCTCTGTATAGTCACCTCCTGTCAGTATCTCTCTCTGTATAGTCACCTCCTGTCAGTACCTCTCTCTGTATAGTCACCTCCTGTCAGTATCTCTCTCTGTATAGTCACCTCCTGTCAGTATCTCTCTCTGTATAGTCACCTCCTGTCAGTATCTCTCTCTGTATAGTCACCTCCTGTCAGTATCTCTCTCTGTATAGTTACCTCCTGCCAGCACCTCTCTCTGTATAGTCACCTCCTGTCAGCACCTCTCTCTGTATAGTCACCTCCTGTCAGTATCTCTCTCTGTATAGTCACCTCCTGTCAGTACCTCTCTGTATAGTCACCTCCTGTCAGTATCTCTGTATAGTCACCTCCTGTCAGTATATCTCTCCTCTCTCTGTATAGTCACCTCCTGTCAGTACCTCTCTCTGTATAGTCACCTCCTGTCAGTATCTCTCTCTGTATAGTCACCTCCTGTCAGTACCTCTCTGTATAGTCACCTCCTGTCAGTATCTCTGTATAGTCACCTCCTGTCAGTATATCTCTCCTCTCTCTGTATAGTCACCTCCTGTCAGTACCTCTCTCTGTATAGTCACCTCCTGTCAGTATCTCTCTCTGTATAGTCACCTCCTGTCAGTACCTCTCTCTGTATAGTCACCTCCTGTCAGTATCTCTGTATAGTCACCTCCTGTCAGTACCTCTCTCTGTATAGTCACCTCCTGTCAGTACCTCTCTCTGTATAGTCACCTCCTGTCAGTACCTCTCTCTGTATAGTCACCTCCTGTCAGTACCTCTCTCTGTATAGTCACCTCCTGTCAGTATCTCTGTATAGTCACCTCCTGTCAGTACCTCTCTCTGTATAGTCACCTCCTGTCAGTATCTCTGTATAGTCACCTCCTGTCAGTACCTCTCTCTGTATAGTCACCTCCTGTCAGTATCTCTGTATAGTCACCTCCTGTCAGTATCTCTCTCTGTACAGTCACCTCCTGTCAGTACCTCTCTCTGTACAGTCACCTCCTGTCAGTATCTCTGTATAGTTACCTCCTGTCAGTACCTCTCTCTGTATAGTCACCTCCTGTCAGTACCTCTCTCTGTATAGTCACCTCCTGTCAGTACCTCTCTCTGTATAGTCACCTCCTGTCAGTATCTCTCTCTGTATAGTCACCTCCTGTCAGTATCTCTCTCTGTATAGTCACCTCCTGCCAGCACCTCTCTCTGTATAGTCACCACCTGTCAGTATCTCTCTGTATAGTCACCTCCTGTATAGTCAGCTCTCTATGCAGCCTCACCTGTCAGGGTTTTGAGCCCTTCAGTGAAGATAGCCTTGAACTGGGGGCTCTGTACTTTCATGGTGGACATGCGGCAGCTCTGTATGAAGAGTCGGCCGAGCATTTGTCTTCAGAAAACGATCATCTGTCTCCTACAGAGTAGATGTTAGATGCTAGTAGGCTAAAGGACCTTTGATGATGTCATACCCATGTGATCAGTCACATGTCTAGGAGAAGTCAGACTCTGTCTCGGCTGTGCGGCAGTAGGAGCTTAAGGACCTTTGATGATGTCATGATCATGTGATCAGTGTCACGTTATAAAGCAGTCAAACCCCGGGCTGTGCAGTGCAGGAGTTTCATGTAGATCTGTATGGATTGGGCCGGGCTCACACTGAGATTTCATTGCATTTATTTTCATTTTGGGCAGTTCTTCTGTTAATTACCATGGTTATACCACTGACACAAGCGAAGGGAATTAGAGGATAGACTGCAAGTTACATGACGCCCTCTTTATGCTATATCCATAGCCGCCTTATGTGGTGGGTTTATTGTAAGTGTCTATTTCATTCATCTGAATGGGGATTGTGCTTGGTGCATCTCTTTTCAGAGGAACAGAACTGATTTTCATTCACAGAATTTTTGGAAACGTCTGATTTCTGTTAGTTGATCCTGGAATAGATTACCTATAGGCAAAGTTATGACTTATTGTGTGCAAATCCGCTGCAGAATAAGGCTATGTTCCCACACAGTATTTTTGGTCAGTATTCTGGTCAGTATTTTGCTATCAAAACCTGGAGTGGATTAAAGACACAGCCACGCCTCCTCCTTCCGCCCTCCGCCTTCTCTCGTACTGCTCGAGCGCTCCCTCCTTCCTCCATCATGGCCCTGGCAGTGCTGTTGGGTAGAAATTTTAACATTTTTATGGTCTTTTTATAGAGGTCTTCAGCTACAAAATCTGCAGAAAAAAACGGTCTTTTTAGGGGTGGTCGGATTAGGGGTGGTCTTCTCAAAGAGAGGCATTGTCCATAGAAAATAATGTTTAAAAAATCGGTCACAAAAAAAAATCGCTCTGAAAAGGAGTGGTCTGCTCCGAAAGTTTCACTATATATGAAAGACATTATATGTCTCCTTGTCCTAACAGCTATCTAACAGTGTCAATCTGAATTGTAGCTGACAGATTAACAATTCACAATGCAAGAAAGTCACAGTGTAGTCAAGGGAATTCTAAAGCTGTGTCTAGTTTAGCCACCATCTCAATACAGTGTAACATTTCAGTAGATAAAGCTTCCTTGATCAAGCATTGGGGGCATGCTGTACACCGCTCCATCCATTTGGCATTGGTAATGTAAGGCATGCATGCAGCTGCTTGGCCATGGCCATAATGTTTCCTGCACACAGATTTTGTGAGGAAGTCTTACAGAATGGCAAATTTTGAAAAAGCCATTACAACTGGCGAAACATGTTAAGAAAAGGCAGGGACAGGTTTTAATGTCGCTCATTTCCAGTTAAAGTATAGTCTGCAGCTATCTCTTCAATATATAAGGAGTAGGAAAAGGGCAACAAACTGAGCATTAGACAAGTTACTCTGTCAGGAGCGGTGGCTAATCACAGAGTGTCAGCGCTACCTCCCCGCCATACAGAGGAGGCAGCCAGTGCACCACTTGTAGTACACATTCATTGTGAACAACTGATTGGAAGAATATATCTGTAAAGAGAATAGAGGCTGTAAGAATAACAAGCCAAACCGTCTCTCTACAGATAGCCAAACAGTTGGGACAATAAGGCGATGAGTAAATTTAAGTTCTAGGTGATGCCAATAGTAATTTTATAAGGGAGTTACCTATAGGAATCCCCCACTGGGCCCAGGGGAGCTATTCCTGTTCTCCATCTATACACATCATTGTAATAAACAGGCACACCCAATATGAACAGAAAAATATAGTGACTTAAAGGGGAACTCCAGGTAGAGGTTAAAAAAAATGAAACTTCTGCAGAAGCATATAGCATTACTTACCTATCCCAGTTTTAAAACTACCAAGAATCCATTTGTTTGTGTTTTTTTGTTCTGTATTGTATTTCTGTCCTACCTGGTTGAGCAGTTCCCAGAATGCAATGCTTTCCCTCAGCTGATCATCACAGTCCCCCACCCATCACAATCAGTAAAATTAGTGCTGCATCTGCTTCTGGCAATTCAGAGATGGTGAATCACTCAGGGGATTGGGGGACCCAGCCAAGCCTCCTGTGACATCACACCCTGCTCCCTGTCTGCATCATCAGCAAACACACACAATGTGAGAGAGAGTCATGGAATATTTGTGTCCTAAGGGGGAGAGCAGTGGAAGCAGGAGACAATGTGAATTGGCACAGGGGGCATTTGTTTTCACTTCCTGGATTTCTATTAGCGACCAGTGTGGCAGAACTGTACAGATACGGTAATACATTGTATAGACACATCTATATAACTGTTAATGTACTTTTAATAGAAAACAAGTTTTTCTTATCCGGAGTTCTCCTTTAATACTGCAAGATACATTGTGATTTAGGCCAGTTTCATGCATAACAGAATCGCAGCGGATTTCACACTGTGAGTTCGCAACAAAATCTGCTGCGTTTCCTGATGTGAGTTCAAGGGAGTTCGCCACTTGAAATCTGCTGCAATTCTATAATGTGTGAATCTGATACATAATAGGCAACACCATGCATGCTCCCTGAACATCCTGTGTGTCAATAAAGGAGTACTGGATATGAACGATTGATTTTAAAGTCACGAGCACAAAATTACCTATTTATAATGCCTTTTTATGACTACCATTTTTAAAAACTTCTGACACATCATAGCGACATGTCATAAGTGTATATTGGTTGGGGTCCAGCTGTTGAGAACCCCGCCGATTGCTAGAATGAAGGGGCAGGCGCACCTTCTGCCCATTTATCTCTGCTACAGGGAGGTGAATTCCTTAGACTGATAATATGAGCAGTCTACAGAGTTCACCTCCCTGTAGCGGCGATGAAGGGGCGGAGCACACACTCCTGCGCGCGGGTAGATGGGAACTTTTGATCGCTTTTTTGATACATAATGTGACAAAAAACTCTGTAACCCTAGTGTGTTTTTCCTCTTTTCGTTTATGCTGTTCACCATTCTGGAATAAATTTCATATATTGTAATAGATGAGACAATCGTGCACACTTAATAAATATATACACTAAGGGTAAATTCACACGGGTGTCTCGCATAAGAAATCCGCAGCTAAACCGCAGCTAATCCGCAATACACATATTAATAATAATAAGAATAATATGTGTATTGCGGATTAGCTGCGGATTTCTTGTGCGAGACGCCCGTGTGAATCTACCCTAAGGGGGAGATTGTCTTAGTTGCCCCTAGTAGCCAATCAGATTCCACCTTTCATTTTTCAAAGAATCTGTTACGAATGAAAGGTGGAATCTGATTGGTTGCTAGGGGCAGCTAAGACAATTCTACTTTACACCAGTTTGTCAAATCTCCCCCTAAATGTTTATTTATTTATTTTTACTTTTTATTTTTTTACAGTTTTTAAGTCTCCCTAGGGGACTATTAGAAGTAATCAATAGACTGCATGCACCGTTCAATGCTGTGCCATTCCATAGCATTAAATAATTCACAGATAGCCTATCATATACAGATAGGTAATCATATACTACAAATGTGCTCTCTTTAAAGGGGTATTTTGAGTTCAAGGTAAACTAATAGCAGATTAGAAGTATCTTCGTTTCCACAGGGCTAGGAACACTAAGGGTTCTATTACGTGGGACGATGATGGCCCGATTAATACTGGGCCTATTACGCGGCCTAATAATTGTTTAGTAAGGGCTTCACGGACATTGTTAACTATGTCCGTGCAGCCCTTGCCCAAACAGTTTACATGACCCGTCCATGCAGGTGTTCTCCTGCGTTCTGCATCCCTTTTGTTACTGGCCCTCCGTGCTGGTTTTGTTTATATGGCTGTAGTGATGACTTGCCTGTATACCTAAAGTGCAGAATTGGATGCACCATTGGCCAGCTTCTAGATCCTGATGTGTTTGCTGTCTGCAGCACTGACATGATTAGATTATCATCAATTGACATTAACTTCCCTGTAGTAGGCTGCAGCAATACTGTGAACAAAATATTTTGCAGGTCCTACGTATAGCATGATACTATACACAATTCTTGAGATTTAGACAGCAAGCATTTTACTTCAACAATCATCCACCAGAGGGAGCTGCAGAGGTTATCAAGGTTGTGCTGCGTCCTCTAATATTAATCGTATGTGAGATTGCAGCCTTATTTCTAAGCACCCCCGCTCACAATCACTTGGGGATATTCTTTGGTAGAATATGGGAATTAATTAGCAAGATGAGCAGTTTACACTCTCGGAAATGGTAAATATCATTAGGGGTGAGACCTCACAGTCAGCGAGAGTCATTCTCAACTCAGCAGGATTAGCGGATAATTGTATGCAAATTAGGTCCTGATAATTAAGGGGAAGAGACATAGAAGAGACAACATTTACATTGTGGTCCCTGGAGCCAGGGTTTTATACAGTGAATTGACTGACCAAGACAGAGCCACATCACAGTCCTCTTCACCCTCATGAGCAGCCATCAATTCATTTTTATTTGTAAAAGTGGTCAGGCTAGGCTAAAAAAGTACAGTAGACGAGGAAATGGAAGCAGCCAGGGATGGTGGCACATCAACCTGACCACTGTTAAAATGAAAATATATGAAAAGGACATTTCCCTCAAAGGGGACCAGTAGTTTTTTCCCCAGACTTGTACAGTGGTACCTCAGTTCTTAAACTGCTCGGAACGCAAACAGTATTTTCAAAGAAAGTTTGCTTTGGTTCTCAAACTCTTCTCAAACCAAATCTTGACGTACAGTAATACCACTGTATTCAAATGAAAATTTACCTGGAAATAATGTTCAGAATTCAAACTTTGCTCGGTATCTGAATGTTTTTGCGAGCGTGGATGGTGGCTTGTAGTTAGTGAGTTTAGCACTGGTGAGGCTTCATATACAGTACAGTACTGTATAAGATTGCTGGAGTGCATATACAGTACAGTAGTAGTACAGTCAGTGCACCACCATCTCCCATCCTGTACTGTATAAGACTGCTGGAGTGCATATACAGTGCAGTAGTAGTACAGTCAGTGTACCACCATCTCCCAGCCTGTACAATGCTGTATAAGACTACTGGAGTGCATATATAGTACAGTAGTAGTAGTACTGTCAGTGCACCACTATCTCCCATCCTGTACTGTATAAAACTGCTGGAGTGCATATACAGTACAGTAGTAGTACAGTCAGTGCACCACCATCTCCTATCTTGTACAGCACTGTATAAGATTGCTGAACTGCATATACAGTACAGTACTGTAGTAGTAGAGTCGGTGCACCATCTCCCATCCTGTACTGTATAAGACTGCGGGAGTGCATATATAGTACAGTAGTAGTACAGGCAGTGCACCACCATCTCCCATCTGTTACAGTGCTGGGATATATACAGTAAAGGATAAATGAGGAGTTGGTGACTACTGTACTATAATTGCTGGTTTTGTTGAATGTTTCTTGTGTATAATGTACTGTACAGTATAGTGCTGTTCTGTACTGTACTTCAGTGATTATATTGGGCACTATACAATGTAATATATGGGTACTGAAGCTAATTATTGGTTGGTGCTGGAACCAATTAAACACATTTACATTATTTCCAATGAGATAACACTGGTTCTCAGACTGCCTTCTGGAACCAATTAAGTTCGAGAACCGAGGTACCACTGTATTATCTTGCCACTATAACTGAAATGAAAATGGGGAAAGCATCCCAACTTTGCCCATTTCCCAAGGTCTGTTTGCTATAGGGCAGATGTACCATAAAGAAACTAGAAGAGTTTAGTGACAAGCTTTGTAAGTGCTTCAGAGACGGCTATATTAATTGTCACCCAATAGATTTATTGAATTTGCAACAATTAGGGGGCAGGTCATTTTTTTTCTTTTGAGTTCCAATATTACCAAATTTTTTGGCACTAAACCACAGGTCAGCAGGAAAGCGCAATCCTTGATGACTATAATAACTTCCTCAAAATCTCCATATTTTTTATTTCTGCAAATAAAGATAAATTTAACCCTTAAAGCCCATGTCAACTTCTCACAACTTCTGATACAAAGTGTTCCCATCTCTATCCACAGAATCCTGCTTCTGAGACCCTAATGATCACAAGTACACAAAGTATCAGAAGACACTGCTTGTGCACAGTACCTCATTCTTCATGTGGTTGGTGAGCATTGCGGAGCGCCAGTCAGGCTGTTATACCCTATCCTGTGGATAGGAAGTAACTGTATTGTCTGGGAATATTATTATTATATGGGAATACCATTTAAGTGCACCTCAGGAGTATAGAAAGGTTGTAGTTATATATAAGTCATGTAATGTATGTATTCAGTGCAGCTCTGGATTACAAAACAGGATGTAACTCAGGAACAGGTAAAGATAAATAACGTAAGTACGCAGTGATGCTACCAGCAGAATAGTGAGTGCAGCTCTGGAATATAATGCAGACTGTAACTCAGCATTAGTACAAGATATATAAATACACTGCCATGCCAATAGCTGAATAGTATGAGCATTTTTGGGCTATGTTCACACAATGTTTAAAAAACAGACGATGTTTTAAATGAGGTCTATGGACAACGGCCGGAAAAACATGAAAATATATGTTGACATGATCATTATTTCGAGGGCCATTGTTTGCATTGACTTTAATGCATATCATTGCATTATGAAAAGAACGTCCATTGTGTAAACTGAAAACAATGGTCGTACTTTTCATAAAAAGCACATTGTGAGAACAACAGCCTTGGAGTGTAATACAAGATAAGGCAGGATATTACAACAGGATTGATAATGGGATGTGTTGGAGCATTATGTAGCTTAATGGTCTCTACATCTTCATCACACATATGACCATATTGAACTGCCTGCCCAGTCAAGGTATATGTGACAATCACACAACAGGAAATCACTCTGACATTATAGAAGGGGCTTTCCATTTATTTTCACTTACGTACATCTTAGTCGAGTTATTTTTTTTTTCTTTTTAGAGTCGAGTCAAACTTACTACCTCATCTTCCTCTTTTACTTTAACGGCCCCTAATAAGTCACCAACATGAATAATAGAAATAAAAAAAATCCCACAAATGTTGTGGAGGGAATTACTGATGTAGAAGTGTCACCTTCCTATTATGACTTCTTATTTTTGAACATTACCCTGTGAAATAAAAATAATCCCCCGGGAGAAAGATGTGTAAAATGTAGATTCCAGCAGTACAAAAATTACAATAAAGGTGCACAAGCATAAAAAACAGAGTTACAGTCAGATAGCTATCAATCCCACATGGCTAAATACATATGTGGAAAATAACCTTGCCAAAAGCATCCATGCAATATAAAAAAGTTAATCTTTATGGCCTTCCAACTAATATGGAATTTTTGCCTCTCATAGAAACCTTTGTTAAACTCCCATGCAAGAGCTGAAATATTGTGTATTATGGAGATTTATGAAACCTCTGCCAGTGGCGTCCTCCATGGAGAAGGCTTAGATACTTACCTTCTCCGCTTTGTACACCTGCCGTAACCCTCCCCCCCCCCCATGGACAGACGAGGGAAAAGTTGTTGCGAGGCGGGGAGGAGGTGGGTCAGTCCGTCTTTACTGAGAGATGTGTTTCTCTTAGTGAATCCAGTGGGCTCATTGGGGGTGGGCCTCATAAATGCCCCCCTATGTGTTCAAATTACAAAAAAACAGCAGATCACCCAGCATCTGGGTAGATTAGTGCTGGTATCCAGCGATCCCAGACTTCTGGTACTCCTTTAGGGAACTCATTGATCCATCACATAGAATGATTGTGTTAAGACCTTATTGTGAACAATATACTGTAGTAGGCCTTTACAAAATCACACTATAAAAAGTCTGCTCACCGCTGTTAAAATATCAGTTTTTTGTCATTTAAAAACATTCAAAAAATCAAACTGGGATAGCACTGAAGAAAATGGAAAAAAATCAAGAATGTTTAGATGGAGTGCACGTCTCACCGCACAGGACCCTTTCGTTCGCCTTCAGTCCAATAGTAAACGTAGGAGACAGCACTTCTTGTGAATAAAAAATCAAGTTCTTTCACATCAGACGCGACGTTTCGGCTGGTACTTCAGCCTTTCTCAAGCGTGAAGTACCAGCCGAAACGTCGCGTCTGATGTGAATAAAAAATCATGTTTTTTCACAAGAAGTGCTGTCTCCTACATTTAAAAACATCCGTCCAACAAAAAAACATTTCCAAACTTCTTTCACCTTGTGGCCATGTTCAGTGTTTTGGTCAGTTTTTCTGTCAGTATTTTGGTCAGAATTTGTAGCCAAAATCAGGAATGGAACTGTCAGAGAAAAATATTAATGGAAAGATTTGCACAGTTTTAAACCTTCTGGTTTTAGTTGAAAAAATGCTGGTTCAAACATAGCCCCATGTCACCTATAACCTTCTTGCCAGTCTTGTGGATTAACTTTCTAATTGTCTTCATCAGTCTTGGAGGGATTTTATCCACTTCTGAATAACTGTTTCCCAATGTATATCTAATGTCTTGGAACAAATTTTGTACCCTTCTCCTGATGTATATGTTTGAACAATGAGATCCCTTTGATGTACTGTAAGCTGAATACTGTCTATGACTACTACAGGATACCTTTTTGCCAATATTCTAGTAAAAGGACCAAAAAAACCCCAAAACCCTTACAATCCACCTTATGCTTTAATTTCCCATTACACACAGCCCCCATACACAGTACAGAGTATTGCTCTGAACCTGCTGCTTATAGGGGCCATCTGACTGTCTAATGTGTATGGGGACCTCCCAACTCTCCCATGACCGATGTCAGGGTAGAGAAGGTTCAGGCTTGTTTGGGTCCTTTTACATGCCTAAATCTTCAGCCAGCCATGGCTGCAGCTCTGCGACAGCGAGATCGGCACTTGTATGCAGTGCCTGTAGAAGGCACAATTAATTGCGCGGCCGAGCTGCACAAACAATCGCTCCATCATTTGTGCAGCTATTTAAATGTATTGCTATCACCTGCACATACCCTATTTACACAGAAAGATGAGTGACCGATAGCGCTAAATTTTATCACCCGCCCAAAATATGCGATCAGCTAAAGAGTGGACGTTTTCCCGCGCCTTGGCTAAACACTGCTAGTTTTACACTGGCCAGTGCTGAAGGAGCATTTCTAGCAATGCTTCTTGATGATAATAGACTAATGTAAAAGGCCTTTTGATTCCCCTGGAGATAAATAGCTGCTAAAGGTGCCTTGAAAATACACTAAAATGACCACGGATTACATTGCTCTAATTTTCTTCCTTTTCTTCTTATACATATTTTATTCCCCCTAGCCAGCGCCGATCTGGAGAACCACTTCACCATAATAAACCATACCATACCAACAAAAAATATAAATAAACAATCAAAAGATTCTATATAACTCCCCCCCCACAAAAAAAAAAAAGAGTGAGAGTAAACTTCCAGTTCCAGTTGTTTCGAATAGATCACTATACTATAAACTTAAGAATGGGTTGCAGGGCCTTAAAGTGACACTGTCACCCCCTTTGTGCATTCTGACATCTCTACACAGGTGTAAAGGGTAAAATTAGCGTTTTTCATACCTTATTTCATATCATACGTCATGGTGTTTTGCATTAGCGCCACTTAGCCCCGACCACAACGGCATTGTTGGCCCCGCCCCCTTGACGCCCATTGGATCCAATGACCGGCGAGGGGGTGGGGCCAACTGTGGTGTTGTGGGCGGGGCTAAGTGGCGCTAATGCCGCGAGGCCATGCCCACTCAATACAATCTGCACTTGATAAAAGATGACTTTTTACTTGAACAAACACCATGACGTATGATATGAAATAAGGTATGAAAAACGCTAAATTTACCCTTTACACCTGTGTAGAGATGTCAGAATGCAAAAAGGAGGTGACAGTGTCTCTTTAACTTGCCCCAACTGCTATTTAAAGGGGGCACACTTTACCATTTTTATTTAGACAGATTACTCCAGATGAAAGGACCAGTGTGCGTATACCACACCCACTGTCCAGCCCGCCAGTGCCCCTGTCAAAAACTATTGGGACCACTAGTATATTTCCAGATTTCTGTCTTTCTTACTGCTGCTTGCTCAGTGTAAAGGGGCTGTCACAGAGTGTATAGGTGCAGCCACCAACAGATTGTATCTCACAGTCCCCTAAAACTAGTGGGCCCTCTACTATATTTTCTGATTTCTGTATTTCTTACGCAAGGCATATCTAAGTTCACTACTGCTTGCACAGTGTAAAGGGGGCGTCACAGAGTATATTGGTGCAGCCACCACCAGATTGTATCTCACAGCCCCCCAAAAACTAGTGGGACCACTATTATATTTCCAGATCTGTCTTTCTTACTTTCTGACTTGCAGGTGCTGGGCTGCCCTGCCCCTAGTGTGTTGTCATGGCGGTGTCCTGCCATGCACTGACGTCACTACGTTTGTGGAGAAGCGGGACTGGTTGCTGGGGGCCAGCCGATCGCGTCCCCGGCAACCAGCCAGCTGTGTGGTTTTTTTTTTGTGTAGCCGTGGCCGGGGCCTCACCACCCCCGGTCGAGGTATCAGGTATAATAATAATAATAATAATAATAATAATAATAATAAGGTGTACCCTTGATGGTGACTGACAGCTGGCCTCGCCAGTTAGCTGTCAGCGCCTAGGTTCGTGTCCACTATAAATCCCAGCCCCTGCCCTCACTCCAATTTTTTGGGAGGCTCATTTGCTTCCTCACTCACTTTTAATGGTTCTCTGTGTGTTCACTGCCATGATGTGTTTGGCCTAATTTTTGGGTCCTCTGCAAGAATGCTCGAGTTTCCCATTGACTTTAATAGGTTTCATTACTCAAAACGAGCACTTGAGTATTGGGAGATATTCATCTCGAGTAACGAGCACCCGAGCATTTTAGTACTCGCTCCTCACTAATAACTAGCTATTAATCCCTCTTCCTAGACGAAGGAAAAAATAAAAATAAAAAAACACAACCAGAAAAAGCCAAAAGAAAGAAAAAAAAGGAAGAAAAAAAAAAAAAACCCTAATAGTCTACCATAGATAAATTACTTAACAAAAAAAAATATAAAAAAAGGAAAATAAAAAAAAATCCCCCTATTAGCCAATACAAGCTCTATACCCTTACTCCCCCAAACCCCAACTCCACCCCATTAAAAATATGTAGAAGAGCTGGCAATGTCACATCCCCTGTACGTCTATATGTTTCATAACAAAAACCATCTAATCCTGGATTGTTGTTTCCCGTAATATCTCTAAGGGCATTCTGTAATTCTCCTAGTGATATATCCCTATCCAACAGCTCCCTCTCATCTTTGTCAATGATCACAACATTTATCGTATCCAAATAATTTTCCAATTCCTCTTCATCATAGTCCCTTTCAGGTATCATGTTCATTATTTGCGGCCGTCAATGTTATTAGATGGCTGTCTTTTCCAGCTATTATCCCGTAGTGGGAGCACAGCCTTACTCTGTCAAGTTCAAAATACATGTACATGGGGGAATAGACAGAAAAAGTTGTTGGCTAAATAAGCTTTTACAATACAATTGTGCTCAAAAGTTTATATACCCGGAAGAATTTTTGCTTTCTTGTCCTTTTTTTAGAGAATATAAATGATAACACAAACTTTTTTTTCCCACTCATGCTTAGTGGTTGGGTGAAGCCATTTATTGTCAAACTACTGTGTTTTCTCATTTTAAATCATAATGACAACCAAAAACATCCAAATTACCCTGATCAAAAGTTTACATACTCTTTTAGGCCATGTTCATACAATGTAAGAGACTGGCTGTTCCGTGACCCGGCTGATCTCAGAAAAGATCATCCCGGCCAGTACTGCCCGTATGATCTTTAGTGCTGCTTAGTTCTGATGCAGGCGCATCCGTGCGCGTCCGCATCAGAATTCTCTACTGCACACTGTGGAGCATGCGGCCGTAGGCGCTCGCTACATAGTGTGCACTGACAGGGTTTTCTGCGGCCGCTATTCGATGAATAGCAGCTGCAGAAAACTGACATGTCAGTTTCTCGCGGCGTCGCTAGGGATCCCAGCCAGAGTGTATACTATGTGTATACACTCCGCCCGGGATTCCATGGGCCGCAATGTTACGTATATATTTTTATTGCCCCTTTTAACATCAATGACAGCTTGAAGCCTTTTGTGGTAGTTGTTGATGAGGCTCTTTATTTTCTCAGATGGTAAAGCTACCCATTCTTCTTGGCAAAAAGCCTCAAGTTCCTGTAAATTTATGGGCTGTCTTGCATGAGATCTCCCCAGAATGGCTCAATGATATTGAGGTCAGGAGACTCAGATGGCCACTCCAGTACCTTTACTTTCTTCTGCTGTAGTCAATGACAGGTCTACTTGGCCTTGTGTTTTGGATCGTTTTCATGTTGGAACGTCCAAGTGCGTCCCATGCTCAACTTCGAGGCTAATGAGTGCAAATTTGCCTCCAGTATTTGCTGATAAGTGCTGCATAAATCTTTCCTTCGACTCTGACCAAGTTTCCTGTGCCTTTTAGCTCACACATCCGCAATCAGCGATCCACTTTCATGCTTTACGATAGGAATGGTGTTCCTTTCAATATAGACCTTGTTGACACCTCTCCAAATTTTTGTGGTAATGTGTGTGGTTATGGCCAAAAAGTTCGATTTTGGTCTCATCACTCCAAATTACCTTGTTCCACAAGTTTTGAGGCTTGTGCTGTTTGGCGTATTGAAGGCAAGATACTTTGTGGCATTCTTCTGGCGTCTCAACCATGCAGCCCATTTTTCTTCAATTACCTCCTTATTGTTTATCTTGAAAGAGCCATCACTATATGTGGCCGAACTTTTTCTTGGTCTACCTGACTGTGGTTTGGTTTTTACAGAGCCCCTGATTTTCCATTTGTTAATCACAGTGTGAACACTGCTGACTGGCATTATCAATTCCTTGGATATCAGGAAGTGAAGGTTCTGGAGTGGTCATCTCATTCTCCTGACCTCAATATCATTGAGCCTCTCTAGGGAGATCTCAAGCGTGCAGTTCATTCAAAATAGCCCAGGAATTTACAGAAACTGTGTCATGAATGTCCAGTAGCATGGTGTGAACTGGGCCTGGTTTTTGCTTCTGTGTGACACACTCGATTACTTCTCAGCTTCCGGCAATGCATGAGTTACCACTGAACTCTCCCAGCCTTGATTGCCACAGCTGAGCAAGTCTATTTGATTGATGTTCTTTTCTGCCTGTCTGTACCTGGAGGATCAGAGTGCCGGTCCAATGGGGATCTGGACCGGGCTCTTGATCTTTATAAAAGAAATCTGAGCCAGTCTCTCAGCGCTGGCTATTTAAGTTCATACCTTGATCCCAGCTTCCCCTGTCCATTTCAGCAACCCCCATACCTAATCCTTCTGCTCGTTTTGACCCCCCGCCTTACCTCTCACTATCCGATTGTTACTTGACTTTGTACTGTGTTGCCCGTTCGGTTTGGACTTTGGCTTGTCGACTTTCCCTTTGTGTTTGTTGGTCTGTCTTGTTCCGTGCTTGCACCTATACTAGTGTAGGGACTGCCTTCGTGGTTGTCCGTTTGAGGCAAGTAGGTAGAGACAGTAGGTGGGCTCAGTATCAGGGCTCACTGTCGTGTATTGTCCCTACCTCCCCCACCTGACAACCTGGACAAACTTTTTGCCAAGAAGAATGGGTAGCTTTACAATCTGAGAAAATAAAGAGCTTCATATACAACTACCACAAAAGACTTTAAGCTGCCGTTGATGTTAGAGGGGTCAATACACTTTATTAAAGACTGGGGTATGTACACTTTTGGGTTATTTGGGCATTTTTGGTTTTCATTATGATGACACAGTAGTTTGACAATAAATGGCTACACCCAACCAGTAACCATGGGTGGAAAAAAAAGTTTTTATGTTATCATTCATATTCTCTGAAAAAAGCTTTTGAAGGTGTATGGGCACCTTTACAGGTGAGGTTGTCTTCTTCTGGACCTTACTGAAATTGGACCCCATTACCACTTGAGGGTCACTCTAACCCAGTGTGCAGTGAATGCTCCTCTAGTGTGTAAATTTATCACTTAACAAGTTTTCTTTTTTTTTTAAGATAACGTGTATTTCACAGGTCAGGCAGATAACTGCTCCAGATAAGATGAGACGTTTGACTTGCCCAATATTTTCTTACAGGCAGAACCTCTGTGGGGGACGAGATCAGGACCAATATAATGTTCTTATTGAGTGTGATAAATTATTACTGAGCGATACATTATTACATAATTATTATATGTAAAATGTGGTAGTCTTGAATAACAAATGTATTACAAATTATTACATCATCACTGAGAGATGCATTGTTATATGATTACTAAATGTGATATATTATTACATGTTTACTGAGTATGATACATGATTGCATAATAACTAAATGTGAAACACTATTGTGTAATTGTGGAGAATGATACATTATTAGGCTAGGTTCACACTATGTAACTGTGCGGCTGTATTTTTTATGCGGCTGTAAATGTGCGGATGAAACTACGGCCGTGGGAAAAAATAGACATGCGGCTGAAAACATACGGTCATTTACTTGGAAATCTGGTTCAACTAAAAATAACAAATAAAATCTTCAGAAAGTGATGCAAACACCTCTGGATGCATCTAGGAAAGCAGGGAAACAGTGTACATGAATCGCTATTAACGGGGTTTGCGATCCTCTGCAGTATGCCGATGCCGATGCCTCTCATGTTTAATATATTGACTTAATAAAACACATTTTCTTTGTAATAAAGTCCCTTTCGTTGTTCAATAATTTAATTCTAACGAATCCATCATTTTGCAATTAAATATACTGTTAAAATAAATATATATATAAATAAATGTATATTTATATATATATTTATTTTTTGACAGTATATTTAATTGCACAATGATGGATTCGTTAGAATTAAATTATTGAACAACGAAACTGATTTTATTTCAACGAAAATGTGTTTAATTAATTAAATATTAATTAGTACAGGAAGCTCCAGTAAGCCGTTAATTCATATTGCCGGCAAAAGAGCTTTCTGTACTAATCATCACTTTACTGTAATTAAAACATCAAATGTTTCTTCTAATTATGTTATGACAATAGCATTATTAGAAGAAACATTTAGAATTATATGTGCTCTCAGCTGATTGGCTGATCGGCTCAGCGCACATATAATTAGCGGGTCCGCAGTACAGTGACTTCATTGTGCTGCGGACCAGCGAAGAGGACACATCAGGGTGAGTATAGAGCTCTCCCCACCCCCTCCCCAGCACTGCACCCCTCCCAGCAAAGAAGGGGGGTCACTTAACCCCTTCCTTGCTGTAATGGGTGCAGTCTGACATCAGTCTGGCCCCCAAGCGGTTAAGGGGGATACAATACATCCTCCCTTAACCCCTTGGGGGCCAGACTGTAAGCAGCGATCTGTAAAGATGCTGCATACTGTAAGGAGCACAACACCGCTCACAATGATGGGTGTTGTGCTCCTGTTTGTGTGTTTTTTGTGATCCTGGGGATTACGTCGGATTCGGTGGACTACGTCGATGACCAGCGGTTGTTTGTTGTTTTTTTTTTTAATAAAATGGTCAATGAGGGGTGTGGGGGTGTTTTTATTTGAATAAAAAAAATTTTTAACTTGTGTCTTGTCTTTATTTCTTTACTTTATAGACTTAGTAGTGGAAGCCGTCTAATAGACGGAATCCATTACTAAGTTGGGGCCTAGCGTTAGCCGGTATAAAATGGCTAACACTAACCCCCCATTATTACCCCAGTACCCAATGCCACCAGGGGTACTGGGAAGAGCTGGGTGCCAGTGGCCCCAGAGCATCAAAATTGGCGCTCCTGGATCGGGCGGCAGCAGGCTGGTAAGATTTAGGCTGGGGAGGGCCTAAACCAATGGCTCTTCCCACCCTGGTGTTACCAGGCTGCTGTTGTTTGGTTTTTAACCCGGCTGGTTATAAAAATAGGGGGGACCCTATGCGGGTTTTTTTTTAAATAAATAATTTTAAAAAACCGCATAGGGTCCCCCCTATTTTTATAACCAGCCGGGTTAAAAAACAAACGACAGCAGCCTGGTAACACCAGGGTGGGAAGAGCCATTGGTTTAGGCCCTCCCCAGCCTAAATCTTACCAGCTTGCTGCCGCCCGGTCCAGGAGCGCCAATTTTGACGCTCCGGGACCACTGGCACCCGGCTCTTCTGTTTGGTTTAAGAGTAACTTGGTTTAAGAGCGTTTTGGTTTAAGAGCTTACAGTTATTCAAAATTGTGACTTGGTTTAAGAGCTCCCTGTACTGGGTGGGAGCGCGAGTGGAGGAGGGGCATGGTCTGCATAGCGGGGTCTACAGCCCTGTACTCTGACCCAGGAAGTCTCCCTCACCTTCCAAATCATAGCAGATCCACTTCAGGCTGGGGCTTACATCAGGGGACAGGACTGTGGAGGTAATCTCTTCATAGCTGTAACCCCTCTCTCCCCGGACAGAGAGTGCTTCATGTATGTGCCCACATCTGCCCTGCTCATTCCTTCATGCTCCCTGCAGTCTCTGTCAGCCCTTGTGTTTCCCATCCTCTCCATTACTGTACAGTAACTTATAATATCACATATTCTGCTGTTTCTCAATGTTTGTTTCATCTGTTTTACATGTTATTCAGAATAATAAATATTTATTTTTTGGAGTGTGGAACAATTGTCTGCATTTCTATGATTTCTTTTGGGAAAATTTGCTTTGGTTTAAGAGTGGATTTGGATTGCAAGCACGGCCCCGGAACTAATTATGCTCGTAATCCAAGGCACCACTGTATTTGTGTCCAGATATTGCACAGCTGTAGGAGTTAAAGGGTTATTGTTTTCTTATGTACCACATGGATCCGTACACCAATGAGAGTTCTTTCTTCTTCTAGGAAGGAAGTCACATGGGTAGAGGAAGTGTGAGGTCTTCTTGCTTTGGATTCAATAGAGGAAGGACGCAAGCTAGGATGCTCCCTACAGTAGCCAAGTTGGGCCCTGGCTCCTGCCAGGTTCCCAGTGCAAGGGTTGTTGTGGTCTAGACATTGAGCAGAGCACATGTGTAGTTGTGTGAGACCTAGACACAGTTTTCCCTCAAGCAGCCTTATCACACACTATGCAGTGTTAAGTCACTACTAGAGAGGACAAGTCAGGGATCATCTCAACTAGGGATGGTCCGAACCTGGTTCGGACGGGGTTCGTACAAACCCGAACCCTCCACAATGATTCCCGTTGTCTGCCCGCTCCGTGCAGCGGGCGGATACAGCGGGAGGAACGCCTGGAAAACTGGGATACAGCCATAGCCATAGGCTGTATCCCAGTTTTCCAGGCGGTCCTCCCGCTGTATCCGCCCTCTGCACGGAGCGGGTAGACAGCGGGAATCCGATGCCGAGCGTTCGGGTTCAGCCGAACCCGAACCTCGGCGGGTTCGGACCATCCCTAATCTCAACCCACGGCGTGGACATTGTAACAAAGTGCAGGACAGTATCCACAAGAAGTAAAGAAACTGACCTGGATAGAGTAAAGTTGCTAGAAGCCTATCTCGCAGCGCAGGTGTAATCAGAGAACTCTGACCACTCTGCTCATGCCAGGTAATGAGGTCTGGGGCTTGTGTCACCTTTTAGGATGGGTCACCTGACACTGGTGGGCAATAGGTGGAATCAAAGCATGGGCACAAATATTCTCTCTATTTGGGTTGGGACTACTTGGGTTGGAACTCTTTCGTCATCCTCCTCTCTTCTCTTCTGAATCTCTTCTATCTCTCAGTACACAACCTAGCCAGCAATGCTTTGTCACCCTTTTCACTCTCGGTACAGACCTGGACTGTATTAAGTATTAAGCAACGTATCAAGGCGAAAGTGCATTATATGTTTTCTGTATCAAGTATCTTCACAGTGAACAAGAGTATATTTATTTTACCAGGACTCTATGCTTATTACCCAAGGGACCTAAAACAGCCCGGCAGGTTACTGTCCACAGGGGAAAAAGGTATAGCCAGCCCACTCAAAATAAAAGCAGGCTTGCCAGCATACCTGTGTGCACAATCGGCACTGAAGTCACAACAAATTACCACCGGGCAGGGCTATACCTCGGCCAACCACTACACCAGTGGAGTCATGATGTTCCATTTTACTTGTGACCGGCTGTCTGTCCTTGCTCACCGTTAGGGTAGGCACCACACATGCAGATAATGGCTATGTTTTCAATGATGGCCGTCTAAGATTGTTACAACAACAACGACCGTTATTTGGTACTGATAATGACTGACGTTATTTTGCATATCAAACAACAAAGCCAATACCAGTACAAGACACATAAGCAACACACTACCTAGAAGTCTACAGAATGCTGTATGCTGCTGTATGCCCTACATGAAGTGGTGTATTATTTCCAGCCTGATACAGTATGGCGCTCTCTGGTTCCACCTCTGTCTTTCCCTACTGACTTCAAGCTAACATCTGGCCACAACATCATTGTCCGTGGCCTTTTTTTCAGCATTTTGATTTATTGCCCTTTATAAATAAAGCACCCTAAGGCATGCTTTAATTGTGTTTTATTACCAATGTTTTTGGTGTTTTCTTTTTTTTTTTTTTATATTTTTTATTCATTTTAAACATTTTCATGATACAAACACGATGGACGGAAAATCCCATCGTCATGGTAAGTCGACAGTATATGCCAACCAACCCAAAGTAGGCAGGAGGCGACACAATAAGTAATAAAATGAAAACAAAAGCATGGTACATCAAAACAATTACATTAATTGTTGGATTTCATCATGAGAAAGAAAATTACAAATAAATGTTTTCCACTTTCTAAAAAAGCCTTTGATTAGTTTCTCAAGTGACCGTGAAACATCCATGTGGTCGAAGTACATATAATTTTTCACCTGGAGGGTGACCTCATCCATTTGTGGCATTTGAGGAACTAACCATTTAGCTAGCAGACACCTTTTGGCTACTAAAATGAACACATGACTAAGAGCAGTCAGTTTATTCCCCTCAGGAGAGATATGAAACAAGAGTGTTAGCGGGTCAAGTGGCAAAGACACCTTAATTTTACTCCGCAAGATCTTCTTCAAAGAGACCTGGACAAGGGGCATGTGACTAGGCCATTCACCAAGTCCGTGCATCTGGCATTACAATTAGGGCAGGCCTCAATGCCATCCGGGTTCGCTGGAGTCCTGGGGAGGGTAAACCCATAGGTTGCGTGATGCATGATTTTATACTCAGACTCCCTCCAGGTCTCATTTATGACTGCCTTACGCACTGCCAGCCAGCCATCTATTATGGGTTTAGTGAGGTCTTCTTTATCAAAATAGGACTCCCAGTATTTAAAAACATGCCACGTCTCAAGCTTGGTGACTTGCTGTCTAAGGGCCCAATAAAGGTAAGATAAAGAGTGTATAGGTGCCTCGACTCTAATAGCATCTTCTACAAAGTTCGACTTGAAGAAGGAATCCAAATCCCTGCATCGTGTACTTATAAAGGATGTCACCTGGTTGTATAACAAAAAATGGCCCGAGCCCAGAGAGTATTTTGCCTGTAATTCAGCAAACCCAAGATATCTATGTTCATGGTAGTGGAGGATGTGGGAGACGTTAGTTATGCCCTTTTGCGTCCATTCCTGGAAAAACCTATTACTCGCCTCCTTTCGCAGCTCAGGGTGAGACCAAATTGGCATACCTCTGCCGATTGCATATGGTAATTTCATATCCTTTAGGCATGTCTTCCATGCTATAATAGTATCACGCAACAGCGTACATCTCTTGATGTGGGGTGGGATAGCCGGCAGTTTAGTATATAATAAAGGCGGAAGTGGCCAGGGGGTTGCCATCGTCTCCTCCAACTTTACATTAGTGAAAGCACCTCCACCCCTCATCCAGTCTATCCCATGCCTAAGCAGACATGCCAAGTTATAGCGCCGGATGTCCGGGAAGTTCAATCCCCCCTGATCCCGAAACAAGACCAGTTTGTTAAGGGCTATACGAGGGCGTTTCCCTCCCCATATAAACTTTGTAAATGCAGACTTAATTTGTTTTATGTCCTGATGCTTAAGTAGGAGCGGGATGGTCTGCATAGAATACAATAGACGGGAAAATGGCATCATCTTAATGAGGTGTCATCTGGGCATAAAAGAAAGCGGCAAATATTTCCATTGGGTCAACCTCTGAAGAATAGACTGGAAAAGTGGCGGAAAGTTCAACCTATATAAAGAGCCTGGCTCTCGTTTTCTTTTTTTTAATTAACATCCTAGAATGATGAAGCAAAACCTGCCTTCCTTGGACTCTATTAGATACCCCAAGACAAGGGAGCATATACAGACTGTGATGATAATAAAAATAATAATAGGAACAGGAACAAATTGTCAACAACTGTGCAAAATTCCTAAAATAAGCTTATAGCTGCCTGGGTGTAATTGCAGATACTTCCTCATCTTTGCGTTCTGCAAAAAGAAAAAAACAGAACTTCAAGTAATCTAAACAATGCAGAAGAGGAAGAGCGATTTCCTCACATATAAAGAAATCTGACAAAATGAGGGGCTTATATTCCTACTGCCTTATTATGTATTAGAATATATCTACTATAAATTACAAGCAAAGGAAAAATACATCTGCACTGCCCTTAATGTGTATCCAGGTTCAATACAAATCATGTTGGTGGGTTCAGTACAGTGTGTGGTGCATAGCCAAATATGAAAAACACAAAAATACCAGCACAAGCTTTGACAGATAGAAGCAGTAGCGGACCATAATAGGTCTGGGGTCCTGAGGATTTTGCACAAATAAGGGTAAAACTGCAGGCAGGAGACAATTCAATAACATTAGAGAACATACTGAAGGACCAACATGGGACTATGATGTCACCACAGGTCCTGTACAGTCTACACTATGGAGAAGGAAGATTAAAGCTACAGGCATGTGGAAAATGGATACGGAGGACAATCAGTGAAGAGGGGTACAGAGTCATCAGTCTGGAGTGGGGGCAGGACGATACAGGGTGACCAGTATACGGTGGGCCCAGTGGGGTTACAGGGCAACCGGTCTGGGCTGGGGCAGAAGGATACAGGGTGACCAGTTTGGGGTGGGGGGAAGGAGAATACAGGGCGGTTGGTCTGGGGTAGGGGATACAAGGTGACCAGTCTGGGTTGGGGCAGAAGGATTCAGGGTGACAAGTTTGGGGTGGGGGAAGGAGAATACAGGGGGATTGGTCTGGGGTAGGGGATACAGGGTGACCAGTCTGGGTTGGGGGCAGAGGGATACAGAGACCAATCTGGGGTGAGGATGTGTGTGTGTGTATGGGGGGGGGGGGGGTATTTTAGTGTAATTTGGGGTCTAAATTATTTTTGGGGTACATTAGCTGTACTTAGGGGTCTGGTTGATGTTTGAGATAATGTGGTGAATTTAAATAAAGAGGCACAATGGTAGTACACTATTTTATACTTTCACCCCTTCATGACACCTGTCTCCAGCCTTGCGCTATAGAATAACATTACAGTGGGGATAAAGCTGGAGATGGATCAGGAAACTTTGCCACCTAATTCACAGGTACAAACAGCAGGGATGGAGACAATGGCACCTCTGTTAAGTATTTTAGCTCCAATTTCAAAATGTAAGTAATTTAGAAAATGAAAGTGAGCACGGTATAGCCTGATAATCATTTTTCATAAGACTTTACTAGTACATAGTAAATATGACATCATCAATCCCATACTATGAACACCCCGCTAGCGCAGCCATAGTTACAGTAGGAGGGGGGCCCAGGTTTGGTGAACAGCCAGACCTATGGTAAAGTTAATCCATCAGTTCACAGTGGCACACATTGGGGCAGGGAGGGGGAGGAAGGAGAAGATTGTTGCGGACACTGGCTACAGCAGTTTTTTTTGGGTATTCCTGCTTCTTCTGGCCTTCCATGTACAAGAATATAACTTCTATAATACTGCCTCTATGTACAAGACTATAACTACTTTAATACTATATACTACTACTACTCTGAACTTGACAAAGCACTGTGGCGTGAAACTGTTGTGATTGCAGAGACGCTCCTGCACCTGTTCCACCCTTCCACCTCCCTGTGATGATTTGAAGCTAATAAACTACTGAAGACTACTGGTACCAGTGAGTGCATTGGACTTTATCTACCTGCTGTTGCCATTCATTGTTCTCCTCTTCACCGCTGCACCCCGATTATCAGTCCAGTTGTTTCATCTACGTCGCCATACTTGTCTCCACATATCTCTATCAGCCATATACACCTTTAGTGCGGGTGCTGCCCTCTACTGACTTTGTTTATAACTACTATAATACTGCTCCCAAGTACAAGAATATAACTACAATAATACTGCCCCTATGTACAAGAATATAACCACTATAATACTGCCCCCTATGTATAAGAATATAACTGCTATAATACTGCCCCCTATGTACATTAATATACTATAGCACTGCCCCCTATATACAACAATATAACTATAATATAACTACTATAATAGTATAAGTAGTTATAATAATAATCATGGTTTTAATCCCTCCTGTCTGTCCCATTCTATCTTTGATAGCTATGGTGAGTGCAATACCTTATCCAGACTTGTGCTGTTTGGGGGCAGCTTCCTCCGCCGGTGGTGCTGGCTGGGTTTTGGTGTGGCATTTTTGGGTCTGGTCCTGTGGCATGGGGGTTGCAGGGCCGTTGTGTATCATATGTATCAGATACCTGCACGCGGTACATGGGGCAATGTGGCTTGATCAATTCACATACAGAATTCTGATGTTTTTTATGCAGCCGAGAGGTACTAGTATCAGCCATAGGTGTGAGGTGCAGCACTCTTTTTCTTCCCTGAACCGTATTTTGTTTTTCTCTTCTCTCCGTGTTTTGCACTCCTCCTGGTGAGACCCACATGACCACAATTAGCAGGAGACACCTGAGTGCTCATGGTTTTAATCCCTCCTGTCTGTCCCATTCTATCTTTGATAGCTATGGTGAGTGCAATACCTTATCCAGACTTGTGCTGTTTGGGGGCAGCTTCCTCCGCCGGTGGTGCTGGCTGGGTTTTGGTGTGGCATTTTTGGGTCTGGTCCTGTGGCATGGGGGTTGCAGGGCCGTTCCATGGCCTCCCTTCCCTGACTGTGCACACCTGCGGGGGTGGTGGTCGCTGACTGGCATAGCGTGGACTTAGTGTAGGGCCCATGTGTATCAGATACCTGCACGCGGTACATGGGGCAATGTGGCTTGATCAATTCACATACAGAATTCTGATGTTTTTTATGCAGCCGAGAGGTACTAGTATCAGCCATAGGTGTGAGGTGCAGCACTCTTTTTCTTCCCTGAACCATAACTACTATAATACTGCCTCCTAATTACAAGAATATAACTACTATAATATATAGTCCAGTAGATAAACTGAGTTAGCACCAAAGTGCATATGTGGCTGGGACGACTATCCGGGCTAGGACGATAGAGGTAGAGGATATAGAGGCATAAGGAAAGGTAGCTCGGTGGTGCATATAGCTAGTGAAGACAACTCCAATACGATCCAAAAGTAAGAAAGAGCTTAGCACTCACCGTTTGCTGCCAACATAGTCCACTTTATTCAGGTAAGCATGAATACAGGGGAGGGAGGTGGAAGCAGGAGCGTCAAGGCGACAGACTGTTTCACTCGCAGTACGCGAGTTTCGTCAGGCCCACAGACGTCACGTCTGTGGGCCTGACGAAACTCGCGTACTGCGAGTGAAACAGTCTGTCGCCTTGACGCTCCTGCTTCCACCTCCCTCCCCTGTATTCATGCTTACCTGAATAAAGTGGACTATGTTGGCAGCAAACGGTGAGTGCTAAGCTCTTTCTTACTTTTGGATCGTATAACTACTATAATACTGCCCTCTATGTACAAGAATGTAACTGCTATAATACTGCCCTTATGTACAAGAATATAATTACTATAATACTGCCCCTTATGTACAATAATATAATTGCTATTATATGCACAAGCCAAAAAGACAGAAATGGTTGCACATCGCACCCATGGCTGACACGAAAGCTTATTCAGCTACATTTAAAACCAACATCAGAAGTTAGTATATAATTTGGCCAAACCATATTGCCTCATGTACCACGTGCAGGTCTTCTGATACACATGAGTCCCTAACCAAAAAACATCACTGTGCCGGTCAGCGACCACAATATCCGCAAGACGTGCGCAAGCAGAGAAGGGGGGCCACGGAATGGCCCTGCAACCCCATTGTCACAGGACCAGACCCTAAAGGGCCCCCCCCCCGAACCCCGCAGGCGCCACCGGCGGAAAAAGTGGACGCCAAGCAACACAAGTGTGAACAAGCTCTTACCTCTCTCCATTCCTCTGCAGGTAGAATGGGAGAATACTAGGAGATCCTCCCCTTATGTACACAGGTGCTTCCTGCTAATTTGGATCACATGGGTCTTACAAAGCACGAGTGCTAGCCACAATGAAAAAAAGGGACAGAATACATACAGAATATAACTACAATAATACTGCCCCTATGTACAAGAATATAACCACTATAATACTGCCCCCTATGTACAAGAATATAACTGCTATAATACTGCCCCCTATGTACAAGAATATACTATAACACTGCCCCCTATATACAACAATATAACTACTATAATACTGCCCCCTATGTACAAGAATATAACTACTATAATACTGCCCTCTATGTACAAGAATGTAACTGCTATAATACTGCTCCAATGTACAAGAATATAATTACTATAATACTGCCCCCTATGTACAAGAATATAATTGCTATTACACTGCCCCCTATGTACAATAATGTAACAACTGTATTACCTCTGTGCACAGGAATATAACTATTACCATGCAGCTCCCTCAAAAATGCGCCCCTGGTATATGCCATGATAAAGGCAAAATTCTTACCTTTTCTGTGGCATGCGCCAACCATAAGCCCCACTTGCCTGATGGGCAGGCTGGGGGTTGCTTAACCCTTAGAGGACGGAGCCAATATCAATTTTTGCGTTTTTGTTTTTTCCTCCTTGTGCTTAAAAGGCCATAGCAGTTGCATTTTTTCACCTAGAAACTCACATGAGCCCTTTTTGCGCCACTAATTGTACTTTGCAATGGCAGGCTTAATTTTTGCATAAAGTACACTGCAAAACCAAAAAAAAATTCTATGTGTGGTGAAATTGAAAAAAAAAAAAAAAAAACACATTTATTTTTATTTTTTTGTTTTTACATCTTTCGCCCTGGGGTAAAACTGTCTTGTTTTCCTCAAGTCGTTATGATCACAACGATATATAACATGTATAACTTTTCTTTTATCTGATGGCTTTTAAAAAATTCAAACAATTTTTAACAAATATATGTTCCTTAAAATCGCTCCATTCCCAGGCTTATAGCTCTGTTATCCTTTTGTCTATGGGGCTGTGTGAGGTGTCACTTTTTGTGCTATGATCTTTACTTTCTATACCTTGATTGGGCATATGCGACTTTTTGATCGCTTTTTATTACAATTTTTCTGGATTTGATGCGACCAAAAATGCGCATGTGGGATTGTTTTGCGCTTACGATGTTTAACGTGCGAGATCAGGAATGAAATAAATTAATAGTTTGGGCGATTACACACGCGGCGATACCAAACATGTTTATTTATTTATTTTATTTATTACATGGGAAAAGGGTGTGAGTCAAACTTTTATTAGGGTTTTTTTTTATTATTAATAATAAAACTTTTTTTTTTTTTTTTTTTACACTTATACTAGAAGTCCCCCTGGGCGATTTCTAGTATAACTATATTGATCTCTCATTGAGATCTATGCAGTAAAGTAATACTGCATAGATTGATGAGATAGGCATTCTATTGCTTTCGACTGCTGCAGCCGAAAGCAATAGAGTGCCCAGCCGGGATCAGCGCCATTATGGCACAGACCCCGGCCGGTGCCAGAAGCAGGGATTGGCCCTCCTCTATTGTGCTGCGGGGTGGGCGATCCAACCCACTAGACACCAGGGAATGGGCTGTAATAAGTGTTCAGATACAGCTGTCAACTTTGACAGCTGCATCTGAATACTTAATTAGCGGGCACGGCGATCGGACCATGCTCGCTAATAGCCGCGGTCCCGTGCTACAATCGGCACCCGGGATCGCGCGGCCCCGCTCTGAACACCCCTAGCGACCACTGGACGTACAGGTACGCCTAGGGTCGTCTAGGGGTTAACAGCTGTAATACTGTACCCTATGTATGAGAAGACTACTACTATTATACTGTCTCCTATGTACAAGACTATAACTGCTATGATACTGCCTCCTATGTACAAGAATAAAACTACTATAATACTGTTTCCTATGTACAGTACAAGAATATAACTACTATAATACTGCTTCTATGTACAAGAATTCAACTACTATAATACTGCCTCTATGTACATGAATATAACTGCTATCATACTGTCTTCTATGAACAAGAATATAACTACTATACAGGGGCGGATTAACTTTACCATAGGCCCTGGGCTGTTCACCAAGCCTGGGCCCCCCAACCCACTGTAACTAAGGCACCCGTAGCATGGTGTTTATAGTACAGGATAGATAATGTCATGATGCCCTGAATTGTGCAAAACTGCTGTAGAAAAGCCATGATTTTTTGCAAATCATGGCAGAACTGTAGCTAGGAGACATTTTACCACAAATAGTATTGGTCTTTTTGGGTGGCCATGGGCCCCCCAGGAGCTCGAAGCCCCGGGCTACCCCCCAAAACGGACCTATTATAATCCGCCACTGCTACTATAATACTGCCCCTATGTACAAAAATATAACTACTGTAAGGGTACAAACACACACACCGTATACGCAGCAGATATGCAGCAAATACGCAGCAGATTTGATGGTGCAGATTTGATGCTGTGATGAGTTATTTAGATCTAATCTGCTGCGTATTTGTTGCGTATTTGCTGCGTATCGCAGCAGTAAATACGCTGCGTATACGGTGTGTGTGTTTATACCCTTAGGGTATAAACACACACACCGTATACGCAGCGTATTTACTGCTGCGATACTCAGCAAATACGCAACAAATACGCAGCAGATTAGATCTAAATAACTGAACACAGCATCAAATCTGCACCATCAAATCTGCTGCAGATCTGCTGCATATTTGCTGCGTATCTGCTGCGTATACGGTGTGTGTGTTTTTACCCTTAGGGTATAAACCCACACACCGTATAAGCAGCGTATTTACTGCTGCGATACGCAGCAAATACGCAGCAAAAACGCAGCAGATTATATCTAAATAACTAAACACAGCATCAAATCTGTACCAACAAATCTGCTGCGTATTTGTTGCGTATCTGCTGTGTATACGGTGTGTGGGTTTGTACCCTTAGGGTATAAACACACACACACCGTAAACGCAGCGTATTTACTGCTGCGATACTCAGCAAATATGCAACAAATACGCAGCAGATTAGATTTAAATATCTGAACACAGCATCAAATCTGCTGCGTATCTGCTGCGTATATGGTGTGTGTGTTTGTACCCTAATACACGGACTGGAGAGAGAGGAATGACTGCACATCCCATCTATGGCTGACACTTATGCCGCTAGGCCTATATTAAAAATCAACACCAGAGTGTCTGTATATAATTTGATCAAGCCATAATAGCCACGTGTACCAACGTGCAGGTCCTCTGGTTCACACGGGTCCCTACGCTAACTCCACACTGTGTCGGTGAGTGACCGCCACCCCCGCAAAGCATGCACGTGCAGGGAAGGGGGGCCATGGAACGGCCCTGCAACCCCCATGTCACAGGACCAGACCCAAAAAGCCCCACCAGAACCCGGCCAGCACCACCGGCGGGGAAAGCTGCCCCCAAACAACACAAGTATGGATAAGGTATTACACTTACCACTGCTGCTCTCACAGAATGAGGAAGACATAAGGTACTGACATGTGAGCACAGGCATATTTTGCTAATTTTGGTCATGTGGGTCTTATGAAGGAGTGCGAGCTGTTCAGAGAGGGAGAACTGTAAAACACGGACTGGGGAGAGAGGAGCGGCTGCACATCCCATCTATGGCTGACTCTAATGCTGCTAGGCCTATATTAAAAATCAACACCAGAGTGTTGGTTGGGTTCTGGTGGGGATTTTTGGGTCTGGTCCTGTGACATGGGGGTTGCAGGGCCGTTCCATGGCCCCCCTTCCCTGCACGTGCACGCTTTGCAGGGGGTGGCGGTCACTGACCAACACGGTGTGGAGTTAGCGTAGGGACCCGTGTGAACCAGAGGACCTGCACGTTGGTACACGGGGCTATTATGGCTTGATCAAATCATATACAGACACTCTGGTGTTGATTTTTAATATAGGCCTAGCGGCATTAGTATCAGCCATAGATGGGATGTGCAGCCGTTCCTCTCTCTCCAGTCCGTGTTTTACAGTTCTCCCTCTCTGAACAGCTCGCACTCCTTCATAAGACCCACATGACCAAAATTAGCAGGATATGCCTGTGCTCACATGTCGGTACCTTATGTCTTCCCTATTCTGTGAGAGCAGCAGTGGTAAGTGTAATCCCTTATCCATACTTGTGTCGTTTGGGGGCAGCCTTCCCCGCCGGTGGTGCTGGTTGGGTTCTGGTGGGGCTTTTTGGGTCTGGTCCTGTGACATGGGGGTTGCAGGGCCGTTCCATGGCCCCCCTTCCCTGCACGTGCACGCTTTGCGGGGGTGGCGGTCATTGACCGACATGGTGTGGAGTTAGCGTAGGGACCCGTGTGAACCAGAGGACCTGCACGTTGGTACACGGGGCTATTATGGCTTGATCAAATAATATACAGACACTCTGGTGTTGATTTTTAATATAGGCCTAGCGGCATTAGTGTCAGCCATAGATGGGATGTGCAGCTGTTCCTCTCTCTCCAGTCCGTGTATAACTACTATAATACTGCTCCCTATGTACAGGAATATAACTGCTATGATACTGTCTTCTATGTACAAGAGTATAAATGCTATAATCAGTTTTTTTTGGCTCTACTACTGCTACTACTAAGTGCTGGGCTCATTTGTCCAATAAATGTGATAATACTGCCTCTTATATATGCTACGATAACATTGCAGATATTCTGCTGGTTTCTTTATATTAGGACTTAATCATTTGGTTCAGTTCAGTGACGCTTCACTCTTAGCTAACTAATAAGTCGGCATATGCGCAATATTTTATCATACAGAACATATAGGTGGCAGTTGCACTGTATATTACTCTTGGTGTCATATATTACAATAACTGTGGTTGTCATATTCAGAGCAGGGACCTGGCGGTGAGTGGTGAGTGGTAGCTGCGGCATGCACGCTATGTTTCACAATCTTTGGTTTGTTTGTTGAGTAATGACCTCTCTGTAAAGCAGCAGCACAAACTAAATAGACAGAAGATCAGCGGAGGAGCATGAACCTGGAGGATCTCTGCAAGGACTCATGATAGAGGTGAGTGAGGCTCAGTAGTGTATTAGATATTAAAGGGAACCTGTCACCCCCCGTACCGGGGTGACAGGCTCCCGACCCCCCGTTAGAGACCCCTATACTTACCTCATCCCGCCGGGTCCCGCTTCTGGATTCGGTCGGGTCCCGGAGATCTCAGCCGCTGCAGCCCGGCGCGCGCGCTGAGAGATGAGTCCAACACCCATAGAGAATGACAGGAGAGTCCAGCGCTCCGTCATTCTCTATGAGCGTTGGACTCATCTGTCAGCGCGCGCGCCGGGCTGCAGCGGCTGAGATCTCCGGGACCCGACCGAATCCAGAAGCGGGACCCGGCGGGATGAGGTAAGTATAGGGGTCTCTAACGGGGGGTCGGGAGCCTGTCACCCCGGCACGGGGGGTGACAGGTTCCCTTTAAGGATCCGACATTGGTAACACTGGAGGTGGGGGAATTACATCTATAATAGATCAGTAACACCACAGATAACATAAGATGATAACTGTATATATGTAGTAGATATAGTCTACAGTCCTATGTAACAGCACAGATTACACATGGGGATAAGCGAGGGCTGGTAATGAAGTTACCTACAGTCCCTACAGTTTACATATATTTACCCATGCTTTATACATCTTTTAGTCTTTGGATATGCTCAGTACTATCCCTTATTACACTGTTAGGCTATGTTACCACTACGTATATTTTTGTAAATCTATGTCCGTTGTTGCCGATTGCAACAACGGCTGTGATTAATACGAAAATTTACGTTACATTGCCTTCTATGGAATCCCAGCCAGAGTGTATACACATGGTATACACCGCGGGCCGGGATCCCTAGCGGTGCTGCGAGAAACTGACATGTCAGTTTTCTGCGGCCACTATTCAATGAATAGCGGATGCAGAAAACCCGGTCAGTACACACTATGGAGCGAACAGCTGTGGCCGCTTGCTACATAGTGTGCAGTGGAGAGTTCTGATGTGGTCACGCACAGATGCGCATGCACCAGAACTCAGCGACGTGAAAGATCACTGCAGTACCGACCGGGATGATTTTTTCGGAGACTGGCCATTCTGAGACCCGGCTGGGTCACAGAACGGCCAGTCTTTTACAGTGTGTGAACATAGCCTTAGGGTACAAACCCACTTGACGTATTTGCTGCGTGAATCAGTCTTAAAAATAAGCAGGCAAAACGCAGGTTGGCTTTATATGATTGTTCTGCGTTAAAATACGCAATTGCGTATTTTTGAAGCGTGAAGCTTGTTGTTAGCAAAGCATCAGTTGTTAAAATACGCAATTGCGTATTTTTGAAGTGTGAAGCTACATGCGTTTTTTTCGCACAGGTTGTTAACAACTGATGCTTTGCTAACAACAAGCTTCACGCTTCAAAAATACGCAATTGCGTATTTTAACGCAGAACAATCGTCTAAAGCCAACCTGCGTTTTGCCTGCTTATTTTTAAGACTGATTCACGCAGCAAATACGTCAAGTGGGTTTGTACCCTTACACTGTTTTTTTGTATTTTGTGTAGAAACTTTTATATTATATATATAAGTATTTTCTCCTTATTTTCTCCTTAATAATCTGTTAACTCTGTATACATGTCCATAGATAGAGGTACGCTCTGTAGAATCAGCAGTGACCCGCTGTTGGACCTTTGACCTGTGGACTTGTTGTTCTTGATTACTTTTTTGAGCTTGTCTCAGAAATTTTTACAAAAATAACAACAAAGACAGTGTTTTGTTATCTGTCACAGGGTGGATTTGTGCCCCCAAACACTGCACTTAGGTGCAGGGACTGTCTGTGTCTATTGGTCTCTGAAATAAGAACTGACACCTTCTGCATAGTGCGTCATAATGAGTAAATAAAGTTTCCTTAACCCCTTAAAGACCAGGCTAATTTTCAATTTTGCGTTTTTGCATTTTTTTTCTTTGGGGGGGCATAACTTTTATATTAATTGATTGCTCCTAAAAAAATAAAACCTTTTACAGGAAATAAACGTTCCTTAAAATCGCTCTATTCCTATGCTTTTAGCGCTTTTATACTTTGGTGTATGGGGCTGTGTGAGGTGTCATTTTTTGCACCATGATCTGTACTTTCTATCGGTACCTTGATTGCGCACATGCGACTTTTTGATCGCTTTTTATTACAATTTTTCTGGATTTGATGCGACCAAAAATGCGAAATTTTGCACTTTGGAATTGTTTTGCGCATATGCCGTTTACCATGAGGGATCAAGAATTAAATAAATTAATAGTTTGGGCGATTATGCACGCGGTGATACCAAACATGTTTGTTTGTTTATTTATTTATTTATTTATTTTTATTTATAAAATGGGAAAAGGGGGGGGTGATTTTAACTTTTATTAGGTGAGGGGATTTTTTATTAATAAAAACACTTAATTCTTTTTTAACATACAGTAATTAGAAGCCCCCTGGGGGACTTCTATATGCACAGCACTGATCTCCCATAGAGATCAATGCTGTGTATATAAAAGAGCAATGATCCATCAGATCTGTGCTCTATTATAATGGTCTGCTGCAGACCATCTACATACATTGCCGAGCCGCGATCAGCGTCATTCCGACGCTGAGCCCCGGCCGGCTCATTAGAACGGATCTCCCCTCCGCGATCGAATCGCTGGGGGGAGATCCCCCACTAGACACCAGGGACAGGGGGCACAGATACTATACAAATGCATCTGTCAGCTTTGATAGCTGCATTTGAATAGTTAATTAGACAGCAGCGGCGGCTAATATCCGCGGTCCCTGGCTGCACATAACAACCAGGGACCTTGGGCTGCAGAGAGGGCTTACGCCGGGAGCCCTCTCTGATCCCCCTGTACAGCCGCATGACGGGTATACCCATCATGCGTTGTTAAGGGGTTAAAGGCGTTGCCCGTCTAAAGACCGGGCATTAAAATAATGATGTGTGCATACAGCAGACGGCATTACATTGACTTCAATTACAGACTCAGGATATAACATCCACTTATAGACTGAGCATATAATGAGGCTCAGACACTGAGCTTATCACACATGTACAGAGATGTTTGCAGTACAAATTTAGATTTTTGGCTCATGTAAATAACCATAACGGTTTTATTTTTCCACTACAAGAGCTGAAGGATGACATTTTTTTTTAACATACAATGTATGACAAAGACAGATAAATATTTGTAGGGCACAATACATTTGTAGGAGAATAACTTCTTCTGAGTTCACTGCCATTAAAGCAAACTTTATTCTACATAGCAGTACAAATCCAATAATACCAACTTAGGTGGTTTTTGCTTTGTTTACTGTTAAAAAAAACTTGTAACTTTATTTTTCCACCTACATAGCAGCGTGAGAGTTAATTACACAGTGATCTGTTATCACATTAAGGCAATGTTCACACACTGTACAAACAACAGCTGTTCTGCCTTGATTGGCCGTTGTTTAACACTGTTAATTATCATGATCACAAATTTTGGCCATAGGTAACCCTAAACCACTGCCGTTCATGGCAGAATGGCTATTATTTGTACAGCATGTGGACATAGCTTAAGGGGCCTATTCCACGGAGCGATAATCGTCCGAATCGGCCCAATTCGAACGATTATCGCTCCATGCAATAGAGACAACGATTAGCCGATGATCGTGTCATCGGTTGATCATTTATTTAGGGTCAAGCCTAAACTCATGGGGCACCCACCATGCATCACTGTGCGGAATAGCAATGCGTGGCGGGCAACCGATGATTTCAGCAGCACCATACATTACCTACACATGTTGCAGAGCTTCTTCTGTGCTCCTCTTCTTCCCTGTCCGGCGCACAGCAACAGCTTTGGTGCGGCCTGTTGGCTGACAGACCGCTCAGCCAATTACTGGCCAGGACCGCCGCTGCCAGTGATTGGCTGAGCAGTCTGTCAGCTCAGACAGGCCGCACCGAAGCTGATGCTGCTCGCGGAATCGGGAGGAAGAGGAGCACAGGAGAAGCCCTGTGGCTGCAACATGGTTAGGTAATTTATGGTGTTTAACAAGGGCTGCAAGGACATCGGTAACATTGTCCCTGCACCCCTCGCTAAACGATTATCGGGGCGTGGAATAGGCCCAGTAAACGAGCGCAGATCTAGCAGATCGACGCTCGTTTACATTATTGATCGGGCCCCCATTGGCCCACGGAATAGGACCCTTAGACTTTGTGACCGTGTTAAGATCAGAAATTATTTATTATTTCAGACGGTTCCACAGGCAGTGGTACCAAATATGTTCATTTATTTGTTTGTTTATATTTTTATTTGGAAAATGGGAAAAGGGGCTGATTAGATTTTTAAAAAGGGAGACATATCTTTGGGGCTTATTTTTTTGGTCCCCTTAAAACACTTGTTTTAGCCCTCCCACCAGGGAACCTATTCAGTTGCTTATATAGACCAGTCCAATGCATATCCATTTAGATTGGTGCTGTGTTGGTAAAGTCTGCCACAGGCAGAGGCCTCAGGCTGCCATAACAAACCGGTCAGCATAGCATGATTACATCACAGGGGTGCCGGTCAGACCCACTATACCAATAATTACAGCTGTCAAAACTGTTGAGAGGCTACGATCGTTATTGATCATGGCATCTAAACAGTTAAATGTCATTGACCTGATCTCCAGTGTCTGTCATTAGAGACTAGTGCTGTCTGCAAATAGCGGGTATGATACAGGCCAGGCCTCATAGCCTATTCTCTAAGTGTGCATCATGGGTCAGAAATTGTACAGAAATTTGGCTGTATTGTGTATGTCTCGTTCTTAAAAGGGGTTTTTAACTTCTAGCAACTTCTGATTTGTATGTAAGGACTAGAGATGAGCGAACCTGGAGCATGCTCAAGTCCATTCGAACCCGAACTTTCGGCATGTGATTAGCGGTGGCTGCTGAACTTGGATAAAGCCCTAAGGCTATGTGGAAAACATGGATATAGTCATTGGCTGTATCCATGTTTTCCAGACAACCTTAGAGCTTTAAACAAATTCAGCAGCCCCCGCTAATCAAATGCCGAACGTTCGGGTTCGAATGGACTCGAACCCGAACCCGGTTTGCTCATCTCTAGTAAGGACTAATATGTCACCTGTATTAGTTATCTGCCTATTTTTCTTCAATCTTTTTTTTTCTAACTTTTGGGATGACATTTTGAAAGCTTAGGAACAAATAACTAGTTTTCCATAGAGTCTTGGTCTCAGGGTACAACTTAAAAGGGTCATCCTTGAACCAATTGATATTGTAACTTGTGGGCCACTGTAGTCCTCACAGCTGAGGTATGATCACTGTCAGTCTAGTCCCCAGACTAATACATTTTAGCTACACCACTCCCTGGCTCGGCACTCAGTCCATCTCAGTGCCGGCAAAGGACTCCATTATACGTCTGTCGAGTCTGAAAGTAAAGGGCGCACACTTCATCTGGCTATAACTAATGTTCAGAGGGGGTCTTAGCACAGAGACCCCAACCGATCTAAACTTGTCAAATGTGTATAATTTAAATTACAGTAACACTTTAAGACTGATTTATGAATCTCAGCCTGGAGTCTGTTAAAAAGCTGCGTATTATCTGTTATGCAATGGTCTATTATCTATTATGCATGTTTAAAATGACCCCAGGATAAAAAAGTTTTTGCCACTGTGTGTCTTTCTTCCCTGCTCACTGCTGTTCACTCTCTGTTGTTTAGGGGATTCTATCTGTAGAAGCATAGAAACCAGAATGTAACACAGGAAATAATGATGGGACTTTCTGTTAGGTTAAGTAGGGAGGAAGATAGTTAGGCACAGGATAAAGCATGGACTGTATGCATCTATTCTGAGTCTGTCTGCCTCCTCCAGAAGGGTCCACGCTGTACCTGAAAGGTAAGGAAGGCTCCCCTTTTATCTCTTTCCAACTGTAAAATTCTGGGCAAGTGTCCTGTGTATAAGTACCTATGTTCTTACTATGTACACAGTGCTGCCTCCTAAATGTAATTTTCTCTCCACCTTCCTTTAGCTTTTCAACAAGAACAGATCTGCTTTTTTAATGTGATCATCTCTGTTGGTTATTTCCTTTCGGGTCACATAACACCTTGCAAAGTCAGTGCATCAGTACTCCCCTTTCCCCCCCCATGTCATCTTTAGTGCTGTACTGTATATAATCTACCAGTAATGCACTTTCTACAGCACTCCACTATATGGCATAGCAGATAGGAGGAGAACTTAGAAGTAGATGCTCTCCTGTCATTGGCTAGAGAAGTTAGGACAAGTAAGTCCAAGTGTTAGTACTGCGGGCAAAGAGACAGTCCTGCTCCCCTGAAATGGAGACAATAAGACAAAGCATTGCAGGGACTCTCGGGGGCTCAAGAACAGAAGTAAGAGCACTGAAATCACAGTATCACCACTTTAAATGGTTAATATATTAAAACCAAGCAGGCTTTCATCATTATTTTAAAAAGTAAAGCTTTTAAGCATAGAAATTAACATAGTTCATCACGCATATTGCAGTGTTTAAGTTGAAAATGGTTTTAGTTAAAACGTTTGTGCCATTTGCCTACTGCAGCTTGCATGTACCACAATACACTGCAAGCAGCTCAGTGACATTTTGTGCTAAATCTAACAGCCCCCCTCGCTTTCCTCTCCTGAATGCTCATATAAGCTCTATAATGATCTCAATTGAGTTGGTTTCATTTCATTTGATTTCATCAGGTCTGAGGTTAAAAGAATATTTAGCAAAGGACATTGAGTGCCTGCAGATTCAATGTCAAGCGGCAGTCTGATGGATTTAGCACAAATGGTGCAACTTTTTTATTTCAACCCAGTCGCAAATATCTTTTACATAAAGCACATACTGTGATCTTCAGTGAGGTTTGTGGTGCCTCACTCCTCATCCTTCCTTTTCTCTGCCATGCAGTATCATATGATAAAGTAGCAGTGCTGTATGCAAATATCTGTGTCTTGTGGTTGTAGGGTGTCGAGATATTTGCATCCTGTAACTGTGAAATGGCTGCATTCTACACACTGTGAGTATTGGGGTTATTACCTGTACTCCTGGCTTCCGGGACAGCCCAATCCTCTAAAGCTTTATCTTTTTCTCACCAACATTCCTATATATGTACCCAGCTGCACATAATATAAAAAATAACCCGGCAATATCAGCCCTATAGTCAGATTGACAACTCTAGTTATAGTGAACAAAAGGATTGTGACTAAGCTTTCCACAAACTTCCATTATATCTCTCTGTGCCGTTCTTTAATGTCATTGGGAAATTCTATTTACAAACCATAGGGCTCAGGCTGAATAGAGCTATAGGCCCTGCCACATAGTGGGGTTCTCCCAGAGCTTTTTGGGAAAATAACCCCAGAGCCTGAAGCTTATAAATAGTGGAACAGTGGATATTGATCACATATATGGATATAAATGTCACAGATTCTCAGGACTGGAAATATGGTGATTATAGAGGCAGAAAGCCTTCTGCACTTCCTGTCACTCATCCTATTGAGGGTGCCTTCACACACAGCGGATCCGCAGCGGATTTCACGTTGCAAATTTGCAATGAGATCGACTGAGGATCCAGTGCCCGTTCATTCCAATAAGAATACATACTCGCAGGGGGATTGAAATCCCGCTGCGTGTATGTAAACTAACCCCCCACCGGCCGGAGCATACATTACCTTCTCCGCTTTCCGAACCCCCGAAGCAAGACGGATCGCGGAGCAGGTAATGTATGCTCCGGCTGGTGGGGGGTTAACTTACATACACGCAGCAGGATGTTAATCCCTCAGTGAGTATGTATTCTCATTTGGATAAACGGGCACTGGATCCGCAGCGGATTTCGATGCGAATTCGAAGCGTGAAATCCGCTGCGGATCCTGTGTGTGTGAAGGCACCCTAAAGAATACTACAGATAGCCCGAAATGACTAGCTGACAGAGAACAATAGATTAGTAAATGTAACAGCTTGCATGACTAGGTCCTATTACACTGAGCGATTTTTAACGATTAACGACTAACGATAAACAATCGCAAACGAGATTGTTTATCGGTAAACTGAAATCGTTCACCATATTACACAGAACGATGGTTGTTAGTTACGATCGTTAGTATGATCGTTATTGCGATTGTTACGATGATCGTTTATTCCTTCTGATCCCAGAAAAACAATGAACAATGTGCTATTACACTAAACCATTAGTGAAAAAACGCGGAACTTCAGCAAACGAACGTGGAATTACAGCAAACAATTAACGATAATTTTAGGTTCAGATCTAAATAAACGATCAACAACATACGAACGATTTTTTGTTTGTTGCCTGCAATTACACAGAACGATTATCGTTTAAATTCGAACGATTTAACGATTTTTCGCACGATAATCGCCCCGTGTAATAGGGCCCTTAGGCTATATTCACACATCATCATGTTTCAGTAAAGGAACGGCTGCAGGAACGTCTTGAATGCAGCCTGGCAGTTTGACAGCTGTTGAACCTAGTGTAAACATAGCCTTATGGAGAGAAGATTTCTTAAAGTTTACTGTCCCCTTAAGATTCACCCAGGTATCGACCTACATTGTGCAAAAATTGTTGTTCTCCAGTCACTTCAACAAGAAGTAGGAGTCAATCACATGACATAATACCCCTATTAGAGATTCACCAATATAGATCAGAGGAAAGCACTAAAGCAGGCAGAGTGAGAGATGTGGCGCAGGGCTGGCCATCCATACAGCTGCCAGCTGGGCTGATCTGCTGGGATGGAGCTCAGATACAACTTGGCTGCTCGCCCAGAAGCTACCAGTAAAAATGAAACTGGGAAAGTCTAAAAAAAAAAGAAAAAAGAACATTGTAACAGAACAACGCATATAAAACACACGGGAGACGATAATCATGACCTGAGCTCACAATCTAAAGAAAAGGAGGTAGGCCCTAATTCAATGTTTGGCTAAGGGCACCAGTGGTTACCTGTTACACCTATGCTGGTGCAGTTACAAGGGCTGCACAAACTATGTTGCACCTGCCCCTCACATTCAAGGATCTCACATGTCCCTCTACAACCTAAAAGGTCAGTAGTAGTCACATTTGGGGGCCTCTAGTAAAGATGTGACATTAGGGTCCAGGAGCTTCAAGCCTCTGCATATGCAGCCCAAATAAGTTGTCATACCTAGACTCTCTGGGGGTACGTAGGATTTTGTTGAAGGTGTTATAATATGGCGTTGTAACAGGGGCGGCAGCACTGGAGCTGGGGAGGAAAGTGGATGTTATTGTTTTTTACCCACCCCTTCCCTGGTCATTGCTGAAAAAGAGGTCCTGGACAGAATAACTGGTACTCCGGCGAAAATCTTTGTGGTGTCAAAGTTATATAGATTTTTAATCAGCTACTGTATGTCCTGCAGGAAATTGTGTTTTCTTTTCAGTCTGACACGGTCTTCTCTGCTGTCCATGTCCTGTCCATGTCAGGAACCTTTTCCTGCACTGGACAGTTCCTGTCTCGGACAGCGATGGCAGCAGAGAGCACTGTGTCAGACTGAAAATAAAACACCACTTCCTGCAGCACATGCAGCTGCTGATAAGTATGGGAAGACTTAATATTTTTTAAATAGAAGTAAATTTCAAATCTATATAACTTTCTGACACCAGTTGATTTGATAGAAAAAGATTTTCGCCGTAGTACCCCTTAAATTTTTCACAAAAATTGTTGTGTTGTGGCAGAATAGTATTTTGTCACACAGAATGATCTTTTGTGGCACAGAATGTTATTTTGTTACACAGAATGGTATTATGTGACATAATGTTATTTTGTCATGCATGCAATGCATTTTCAACAGCAATACAAAAGACATTGGGGGAGAGTTATCTAACTGATGTAAAGTAGATCTGGCCCAGTTGCCCCTAGCAACCAATCAGATTCCACCTTTCATTCCTCACAGACTCTTTGGAAAATGAAAGGTGGAATCTAATTGGTTGCTAGGGGCAACTGAGCCAGTTCTACTTTAAACCAATTTGATAAATTTCCCTCAATGTCTAAAAATATAATTCTGTGCCATAAAAAGTTTGTGACCAAAAATGTATTCTGTAAACACAAAAAATGCTTTTTGTTCATGAAATTGATTGTGTAGGCATAAAATAAAGTATGTCAGCACATAAATTGTGTATGTTGGGGGTGTATACAGAATATATTTTCTCACAGCGCTCCATAAGGTGGCAGCAACAGACTCAACAATACCAAGTGCAGTCTGTCAGTATGAAGGCTTCATCTCTGAAATTAGAGTAATGGTGCGTTTACACGGAACGATTATCGTTTGAATTTTCGCATCAACGATCGGCTCGTGTAAACACAGCGAACGATCAAGCGACGAGCGAGAAATTTTCATCTTTTAACATGTTCTCAAATCGATGTCGGCCGTTCGCTAAAAATTCGCAGATTCCTTAGTGTAAACAGTCTTTCACTGATTTACCCTATGTGTGAGATAGGCTTAAGCAATCTTAAAACGATCGCAATAAAGATTTTTCTTACAAATTTTCTAACGATTTTTCTAACGATTTATTCGTCTAAACGCTGATCATTCTAAAAACCAAATTGTTGTTATTTTGGAATGTCTTTTGCAAACAGCGGAAGTTTTTTATAAGTAGTTCACACGCAGTTTTTCTTTTGTCACCGTTCTTTCTCCGTCTTTGCTATTAAATTCAATGGACTTTTGAATTAAGCCACATCCAAAGGACAATTAGTAACCCCAAACTAGAATAATGTGAAAACACCAGTCATTGCACTAAGGGGAGGCCAGGCTGCTAGATGACGTCCGTTATTTTAGACTCAAAATAACGGTTGATACAGTATTTTAAACGGAGCTGAAAAAACGTTGTGTGAACATAGCCTAACACACTAAAATAAACTGGGGCAGGTAGCAGCAGTATCTGTAGCAGTATCTTTTAGGCCAGATGTGCGTAGTCTTCATTTACTGTCAGTTCCAAACTACACCAGGTGCCCTTGTGTCCCGGCAGGTTCACACTGTTCTGCAGACTTTTCCCAGTAGTGTTTTCACCTGTGCTTCAGCTGGCGAGGCCCCCCCCAGTACCTTTGATTCTCCCTTTATAAACAAGGGTGCTCTCCACATACTAGACTGCCTCTTCTGATGCTGCAGGAGGTACTCTGCACTTTCATACATTGCTTGTGAACTGACCAAAGTTGCTGACTATGGGTTAAATATTACATAGCTTGTGAATAGTCACTTTTTGAACTTGATATATTGTAGGCAGGGAAATTGGCAGATGTAAGGACAGAGCAACTTTAGCTAGGACCAAAGTGAGAGCGTCTCCAAAATGGCAGTGTAACGCCTGGAGTAGTGGATCCACTGGACCGTCACCAGCGATGGCACTAACCTCACCAGGGAGCGGAGTCTAAGGGGCCGCTGGTTTTCACCAGAGCCCGCCGCAAGGCGGGATGGACTTGCTGCGGCAGGCGACCCCCAGGTCGCTACCCCTGGCTTGGTTGCTAGTGACGGCAGGCGAGGCGTGGCAGGAGCAGTAGGCGGGAGATGGTGCTGGCAGAGGTCTGTAGGCGTAACCGCAGGTGACAGGCTGAACACAGTAGCAATGGTGTAACAGGAGAGCAGGAACCAGGAACAAGGACTAGGGACCAGGTAGCAGATAGGAATCAGGAACAGGGACTAGGGACCAGGTAGCGGATAGGAATCAGGAACAACAGGGAGCTGGGCCAAACGCTATGGGAAGCATGTAGAGGCTCCAACACCTGTAGTGGGGCAGGGCTGGAATATATATGGAGTGATTGGTGCAACTAACCAATTAGGAGCGCACTGCCCCTTTAAATCTGAGACAGCCGACGCGCGCGCGCCCTAGGAGGCGGGGACGCGCGCGCCGGCCGGCACAGTGAGAGACAGGAGCGGAGGAGAGGTGAGGCGCCCCCAGGGGCCGAACTAGCAGCAGCGCCGGGTCCCTGCACAAGGACCCCGGCGGCTGCATGGGGCAGGAGGAGGTCGCGGCGGCGGCCCGGAACACGGGAAGCCGCCGCGGCCGTGACAGGCAGGTGATGTGCCTGGTATTCAGTTGTTAGTATCCTCCAAAATGGGTACAAGAAAGGACACCTGATAACTGAGAAAAAGGGTCATGCGTATTATAAATATTGGACCAACATCTTAGTCTATACTTAATGCAGATCACACAGCTTCAGGCCAAGTTCACATACAGTAATTGGTAATAAGACAATGGCCGTTGTTTGATTGAATGCAACTGAATGGGACACACTGTATTTGACAGGTCCATACTTCTTTACACTGTTGTCAATGGTAAACTGAAGTTTACATTCCAGTTAAGATCAAATGATGCTCTTCCGGCCAATACTGCAGTATTGGTTGGGTGAACATGTAAGACATCGGCTGTTGTTTGACCCGGCCATGTCAAACAGCGGCCAATGTTCTTACAGAAAGTGAACATGGCCTCAGATATCATGTATTAGGGTACTGCCCTTTTAATAAATCTTAAATCTATAGATCCTAAATCTATAGGCTGAAAATTGTTGACCCTACCGAATTTCTAGTTTCTTTTGCCTCTTCTTTTTTGGAATGGAGAGAGATGATGTAACCAACATCCATGACATTGCTTTTAATGGCCATCCAATGACGTGACATCACTATGTACAGAATGGTAGAGAATGGCATTGGCAAAACAGAGGAGACTTGAATAAAATATATAACTATTTTTTGAAGTTTAAGAATTTGGAAAACCCCTGTAAAAGAATTCCTGGCTGCAGGCAGTATACTGAGCCGTCGCTCTCTACAGTCTGTGGATATTGGCATCAGTATCAAACCTACTGTCCCAGTTGAGCGCTTCATGCTTGCATGTGGGTGGAATTATTAACTCTGCTCTGGATTCCAGGGATCCAGATGGACGAAGAAAACTTTCAAACCGAAACTGGTTTTAAACAGTAAGTCCTTATAGAGGAGCCCGTATCTCATCCTATGATGAACGTGGCAGCTTTAGCTGATCATCACCAATAGCTAGCTGGTCAAGGTAAGAAACAGAGGAAAGGGAGGGCTTCAGGGCTTCACCTATATAACTGTATACATGCCTTATACTCCAGTCATATCCAGAGCTGCAGTCTTAATTTTGCTACTATTGTAGCAGCTCAGGAGACACAAATACACTATACTGTTAGATCATATCATTCTTAATAGGGATGAGCAAAACGATTTATCCTCATGGTCTGCCCTGGTTGTTTCCGTATAGGTTACATAACATTTTATGCAGATGGTAACAGTGTATTGGTATTTTAGGTAAAAGTTTGGGGCTATGAGCTTAGATCACCCCAAATGGCGGAAAAAAATCTAACAGGAGATTGAGAAAAAGTCAACATGTATTGTTTCTAAGAGTAAAATGACACTTTATGATAATAGTATGGCATCCTTTTACAGGATAAGTAATGTAATATACTGTAGGTACACATTGACCTCACCAACAGAATGGTGAGTACAGCTCTGAAGTACTGTATATTACAGGATATAACTCAGGATCTATACAGGGTAAGTAATGTTTGTGTACAGAGACCACCAGCTTAAGGCTGGGTTCACATTCTGTATGACAGCGGTCGTTCTGTAACCCGGCCGTATCACAGAACGGCCGCTGTCTTTAAAGTTCATGCCGGCCGGTACTGGCTGGCTGAACTTTATTTCTTTTTAATTGCAATGCAGGCGCATTCAGGTGTGCCCCGTGCCCACATTTCAATTAACCATAAACGACATTGTAAAGTGTGGCCGGAGCTGCACATTACGTTGTCTGCTCTGTCAGTCTTGCGCGGCCGCTATTCAATGAATAGTGGCTGCACAAAACTGACATGTAATTTTTTTGTGCGGCCGATTGGAATCCTGGCTGGAGTGTAAACAGTGTGTATACAGTCCGGTCGGGATTCCATAGCAATTAAAGCAATCTACAATTTAATTAAATAACGGCCATGGTTGCAAAACTGCAACTACAGCCATTGTTTAGTGAAATACGTTGTGTGAACTTAGCCTAATAGTGAGTACAGCTATCTAGTATAATACAGGATGTCACTCAGGATCAGTAGAATATAAGTAATGTAATGAATGTACATATAAATCCACCAACAGAATAGAGACTTCAGCTCTAAAGTGTAATGTATGATGTAACTCAGGACAAATATGAAAAACCGAATATAATGTACAGTATGCAGACAGTAATGACCAGCAGAATAGTGAGCGCAGCTCTGAAATATGGTTAGACATGATAAGTAATGTAATGTATGTACACAGTGAGGTTTGTATAACAGAGGATAAGTACAGGTAGTGTAATGCATGCACACACACATTAGGTAATATAATATATGTACACTGTGACCAGAACAGCAGAGTATTATATGCAGCTCTAGAGGATAACACAGAATCAGGACAGGATAAGTAATGTAATGTGCAGAATTCAGGTCCCTGGGAGCAGCTATAGAAAGGACACATATTGGCAGGGTAAACCTGCATCATTACCCATGAATATAATGCTAGACCCCTGCTGGCAATATGGCTAGAAACACAAGGCAGTGTGAAAAAACTTCTGCTGCAGTGTGAAAAAACTTCTGCTGCAGTTTTTGTGCCAAAACCATAGTGGATACAAATGGGATGGAAAATATAAAGGGAGGACTTGTAGTTCTATTTTCTCTTGGATCCACTTCTACTGTGTGTTTCCATGCTCTTGGTTGTCACCCAGCTTTTTCACACTCAGAATTAGAATACAAATAGTGGATAGAGCTTGATGAGAGCTCATGATTATGCTAGCCAGATTCTTGTCCTGTACACTGATTTAACTAGACAGCTGGCTCTGAAACACAACCCACCCCAGTGCTGAGCCATTCATGACCTCGGCCTGGGCTCAAGACTTTAAAACTTTAAACTGGAACACAGTTGGAGCGTTTAAGCTTCGTGTTTATTGCACATTACACTGATTTATTTACACTAATATGAGTATGATTCTCCTGATACTGGTATGTTAGTGTGTTGTATCTGATAAATGTTACATTGGTGTAGTTTAATCCCACGATTCCCCTTACCCTACATCCAGTAAATAAGTAATCTTGAGGACAACCACTAAAATTATCCTATAGTTATTTTGGACAGCATGTAAGTGCCATGTTACACATATTCCACTCCTTCACAAGATAGCAGTGATCAGATTTGAAAAAAACGGGGCTGGTGGCTGATGAGGAGGTCCAGGATGGGAGGTGGCGATGGGGGAGATAGGGACCACGGCGGCAGCAGTACTGTATATGACAGCATCATGTAGTCATACAGTATATTGGACTTTGCAGCAATGAAGAAAACATTACCCGATCAGCTCTCTCTATTACGTCAGGAGCAGTGGCCGATGGCTGATGGGGTCAAGGGGGAAAGAACTGGTGGCTAATGTTAGGTCTCAGGGTGATTTTGTGCAGTGGTGGCCAGTGGCCGAGATGGCGGGGGTGCATAGCATTGATTAGTATTACTGGCGATCTGTGCATAGAGTGTGCCTGAGGGCAGACTCTCTGAGAAGATCACCATTCCACCAGGATGGAGGTAAGTATTATACACCCGCCATGCTGCTGCGTTCCCGATCAGTCTGTAGCTTGTACTTGCTATAATGCAAAAACATTTTATCCATGGGTTTTTATTAAAATGTTTGCTTACTTTTGCCTTTACAGCCTTTACAGTGTGCTGTACGAGCCCTTTCTTCTCTCAATACTTGTACACAGGCTGTTCAACAGGATTTCTCCTGTCCTTATGCAGTTGTTAGGAGTGTATGACCAGGGTGCATAGGTAGAGAAGACATGATAGTAAGCCTGTCCCTAGATACTTGCCCCTAGGTGGTTGGTAACAACTGATCAACGTTCCGTTCCTACGCCAAGGTGCACACAGAGACAAAATAGGACAAACAAACACTAAAGAATGGCCATACAGAAATAGGTCAGAAAACCAAATTGGAAAATACAGTAAAAAATCATCAGAGAGAAAGTAGGTCAGAAAGGGGTAAGCAAGAGGTCAGAAAATCAAAAACAGCCATACAGGTAAACACCAGCCAAATCCAAAACAGACTAATAGCAAGCACTGAGCCAAAGGTGTTCTTATGGGATGACCAGACCACACAGATCACAAACTGGTAAGGAAGGAATATGAGTGGTAAAGGAACTGTAAATCAACTAGCTAAGCCGTCTGCAGCCCAGAACAAAGTCAGCAGGAGAAACAGATGGGTGTGGTGGAATTCAATTAACACAGAGTGAAATACGGCAGTGTTCAGACCAGTAAAAGACAACATAAAACAGATGTACAAAATCATGGTCAACAGCATATTCTCGCTGGCACTGAAGCCTGAACGGTCACGGGTGTTCCAGCTGTTACCTCTAACATTGAGGAGCAGAGAGTCCATCTGTTGGATTTGTTATGTTACTCTGAGTATGAGATACATAGTAGGAAATTTCTAATGAAGTCTATTTAAAAAAAAATTTCATTGTACATCAACGAAACATATTAACAGTACTAACATATGTAAACATTTTGCTGCTTTTGCATAGAAAATATGAAACATTCTTATCTCACCACTCTCTCCCCGGGGCCTCCTGTGGCATCTTCCGGTCCCTTGCTGAATACTCCTGCTGCCTCGGCAGTGACAGCCTGCTCAGCCAATCGCTGGCCGTGGTGCTATTCTGCTTCAGTCACTGATGCTATGGCAGTGGAAGCGTTCAGCCCGGGCCCCAAAGACACCACATGAGGCCCCAGGGGTTCCTGGTGAGGTAAGAATAAGAGGTTTATCATTTTCTATGTAAGAGCAGCAATATATTGTTAGAGTACCCTTTTAATAGATTCTTAAAAGGGTTGACCAGCAGCTGAGAAAGTAACCTGGATCGTCCTATGTCAGTGCTTATCTTGGCTTCCTAAAAGTTACACGCTTCTGCAATTTTGACACAGCAGAGAACCTTCCCAGTCATATCAGGAGGTGACTCAGTGGCTAAGCTGCCTCCTTTCTCTTTTTTGGAATCAGCTGTGACAGAGAGCTATTAAAGTCACACAGCCGCCTCCCACCCAGCATGTCACCGACACAGAGAGCAGGGAAGAAGCTCTCGTGTGTGTCAGAATGGGAGAAGCACAGAAATTTCGGAAGCAGGAGATAGGCAATAAAATAGGACAAACCACACAGTTGTGAGCTAACGCTATCAGTAAGTACATTTATTTCTCATTTAACCACTATATAACTGTTTCCACTCTTTGACAACCCATTTAAGTCACAGTATAACCGTAGGGTCTAGAAGTGTGTGATCTGTGTTGACTTAAAGGACATCATTTGTCATTACTGATAGGACTACCCATGGCCCATAGGTGCTATATGATATAGGGTTATATGATATATATATCATATATATCATGATATAGTTATATGTGTACTGTATGGTTATGTGGGCTCTATATGGAACAACATAAGGGCATAACATAAGCAGAAGAAATTACGAGGCACTAGTCAACTAACTTGAAAATCATGAGTGATAGATTTATGATCTAGTGATAAAGGGGCTCATCTAGTAATGGGGAAATATCTATACCGTAGCTGTATCATACTAAGGGAAACCGCTACAGTGAATACTGGAAGGTGGAGATATAACAGACTCTAGGGGTATATTGTTTGTACTCAAATATACAATGAAAGGAAACCATTTTTTGACAGCAGTGATAGAAACACATTTCCCAAGCACCAGATGTTAAAACATTTTACTGTATGTGAGACCGATACAGCAGCTCAGAGCGTGGGAAGTTGCCAGTGACAGAGACTAAATGTTTTCTTCCCATCTAGGAGACATACAGATTTTATTCACATTGTCAAAACACTTCTAGCACAATGATAGGCAGAGGGCAAATTAGACAATCCCTTTATGGTAATTTTTTTTCATTATTCTTTCTTTCTTTATTATTATTATTATTATTATTATTTTTTTTTTTTTAAGGGGGTTCTCAAGATAAACTGGTGTTAAAAGTTATACAGATATGTCCCTGTCAGGAACTGTTCAAAGCGGGGGATGGGGATTTGCTAATGTTTTGGACAGGGGCAGTAGAGAGCACCATGTCAGACTGTAAAGAATACACTAATTCCTGTAGAGCATACAGCAGTTGATAAGTACTGGAAGGCTTGAGATTTTTAAATAGAAGTACTTTACAAATCTGTATAATACCCCTTTAGGCCATGTTCACACAACATATGTGTTGTATAAAACACAGCAGTTGTTGCAATTTGCAACACAAACGTTGTATGGGAATGAATGAAATCCCAGCTGGAGCATATACACATTGTATACCCTCCGGCCGGGATTCCTTGCGGCCGCACAAGGAACTGACATGTCAGTTTTCTGTGGCCGCTATTCAAAGAATAGCGGACACAGGAGACATGTCAGTTCACACAATGAACTGACATGTCAGTTCCATTGTGTGCAGCGGTGAATCCGGATGCGGGTGCACATTCAGATGCGGGAATTCACCAGAAGTGAAAATAATCCGGCCAGTACTGCAGTGATGATCTTCAGTAACACCGGCTGATCTGTGATCCGGCCGGGTCACAGAATGGCCGGTGTTATACTTAAGGCCCTATTCTACGGAACGATTATCGTCCGTATTCAGCCGATATCGGCTGCTACGAACGATAATCGTCCCGTGGAATAGAGTGCAACGATCAGCCAACATCGTTCATGTCGGCTGATCGTTGCAGTCGCTTGTTTTTCAACATGTTGAAAAACAAGCGACTGATATAGCAGCGGTCTGCTGCCGTCGCTCTATTGAATAGGAGCGTCGGCAGCAGACGCTGCTATATCCTATGGGCTGCCGGACGATCTAGCGATCCTCCGAGCAGCCCACCCGCAGCTCCCCGCCGCCCCTCCCGCACTCACCCGCTCGCTGCTGCCGTGTTGAATAGCGGCGGCAGCGAGCAGGGAACGAGGAGCAATCGTTTGCTCCTCTGACGACCCGTGGAATAGGGGCATTAGTTTGAACATGGCCTTAGGGTGGATTCACAACTACTGTTTTGGAATCGGATTTCACACTGCTAGTTTTGCAGTGAAATCCGCTGTGATATTGATTTCTAATAAAGCCCATGGCGCTCCATTCCTGCAACAGATTTTCATTCCACTGCAACAATGTATTGTGCTGTGGACCTGTAAAGTGGACCTGTACTTAACTCCTGCCATCATGCTTACCTGTCCCTGTTCCCCCGGTGTATTCAAGCATGCTTCTCTGGGTCCCTGCTCAGCCAATCATTAGCTGTGGTGGCACAGAGCAGTAATTGGCTGAGCATGCCGTCAGTGTGCGGGGACATGGAGAAGCATGTGGGAACATGCCAGGGAAACGCGGACAGGTGAGAAAAGTCTATAGCACAATATTCTTGCAGCCATAGGGAGTTTCATAGACTTTAATAGAAACCAGTATTGTGAAGAGCTTGCATTATTAGGTATACTTCATTTTAATAGTTTTGATTTATTGAGTTATTTTATTGAGTTATCTATAGAGTTATTTATTTTTGGTTATTGCTTCTTTTTGTTAACTAGCTATTAACATTTATTTGACTGACAGGACATTTTTTTGGTGCTAGTTTATAGGTATGCAGCTAACACATTTTAGGTGAACATTAGGAATAGAGACCAGGAGCATTTCCTAACTTCTAAGTTGAAAATGCTTCTAGATGCTTCTAGATTATCATTAACCAGCCTAGAAAGTATTTGTTTAGCATACATTTGGTTGGAATACATTTGCACTGTGTTGTTTTAATCTAGTCCTGCAAGCACATGTAGTAGAAGGAATAAACTTATGTCTTAGACTTTTCTATAATTTTTTCTATAAATGTTATATTAATCATTCTGCACCCTTCAATGTTCATTAGTAGGGTATTATTAATTTATTGTTGGCCATCATTAGCATGTATAAATGGACCATGACCCCAACCTCCCCCTCTGCCCCCCTATACCCCATAGGTTAGTAGGAATTAGGGTGAGGGCAGATTTACTTTTACTTTTCTATAACTGTATTTTATTTTATCTTTCTTTTGAAAACAAACCTGTCCTTATAATTGTATAGCACCTACTACAGTAACATTACCACTAAGACAATACGTTGAACTGGAAAAGTCTCCAGATTAAAATAACTCATTTTCTCGCAAATGTTTTCACTCCTTCCCTGGAATTGCCTGCTGTGTTTTCCAGTATGAGGTCATCAGGGATTTGCGGTGAATAACACTTCCCTAACTTTCCCTTCACAGCTAATACTGGAGGCACATTTATGTGCGGATTTACATGGATATTCGCTGAACAGGAGAATTTAAGGTCAAAAATGTAAAATTAGACAGATTGGTCTTTAATTTCACTTAAACCAATAATTTAGTGATCCAGAGTCAATTTATTCCATTTTTCCCAAATAACGTTTCTGCTCTACCAGGGCTTTGTGTGACCAACTATGAAGAACTCTGTAGATAGAAGTGTTATGGTTAGCTCAGATATAGAACACTGGTTGTAGAAATGTGAAAGAACGGCTTGGATCCTATTATGGGGCACAGGGGCTGACATCTTAGTGGAGTGCTACAGGGTCCTGTCCCTCCAACTTTTTAAAGACAATGTGGCTGTGTTTTAGGTTACAAACACACACAGCAGATACGCAGCAGATTTGGTGGGGCAGATTTGATGCTGTGTTCAGTTATTTAGATCTAATCTGCTGCGTATCTGCTGCGTATTTGCTGCGTATTGCAGCAGTAAATACGCAGCGTATATGCTGTGTGTGTTTGTACCCTCAAAGTGTTCCTTTTAACCCTGCTGTAAAAACACTGTAGCTAGCCACCTAGAAACACAGGGACACAGAATAACAATTATCTAAGGAACCTGTTGCTATTATTCTAATATAGCACACTTTAGCTGGCTCTGCTATGAACCTGAACATTTTGCCCAGTTATGGGGCTCAGTACAACTACAGTATTATTATTTAGTAATGTTAGGCCATGTTCACACTAAGTATAACACCTGCTGTTCTGTGACCCAGCCGGATCACAGAACGGCCGGTGTTACTGAAGATTATCCCGGCCGGTACTGCAGTACTGGCCGGATGATCTTCACGTCTGGTGAATTCGGATGTGGATGCACCCGTGTGCCCCCGCATCCGAATTCACCACTGCACACAATGGAGCGTGCGGCTGGAGCCACATGACATGTTCTGTGCGGACGCTACTCAATAATTAGCAGCTGCAGAAAACTGACATGTCAGTTTTTCGTGCGGCCGGATGGAATCCCGGCAGAAGCATATACTATGTGTATACGCTCCGGCCGGGAATCCATTCATTCACATGTGTTGCATAAACCAAGGCCGTTGTTGCAAATTGCAACAATGTTATTATTATTATTCCACTGCGCACTTCAGGCATTCCTATCCTGCTGTGGCTTGTCTGTCCACACTGCAGCAAAACTTTGGGTTGCCCACCCACTGCCTTATATGTGACGTGCCCACATGCTGGAACTCCACCTCGCATATTCTGCAAAAAGCCTGCTAGCAGCAGCAGGCCATACTCGAGTTTCAGATGCAGCACGCACTGCTAAGTTGCAGCCAGGAACAACAAGATTTCATGCCAAAGAAGGGAGCTGCACTTCACTTCAGGCTATAATGGAAGATGTCATGGTGGCACAGGAGGCAACGGAGGAGGAAGAAAGTTCATTATCCCAGTAGTCGGTCCACCTGTCCACACCTTGGTCCAGCCAGCAGACAGTTTTGGTGGAGTAGTTGTGCTTCCAGCAGGGTGACACTCAGAGCATCTCTTAGGCGTCAGTGGAGCGTGGCTGGGAGGATGCAAAGTAGCCAGAGGAAACACCTCTCACGGAGGACAGCATGTCCTTGACTGTGGGCAGCCTCACTCATATGAGCAATTATATGCTGCTCTGCCTGAAAAAAGTTGCCAAAATGAGAATCCCCAAGTTGCCAGGATTCTCATCAGTGCTGATTACTGGGTTGCCATCTTTCTGGATCCAAACTATAAGGCTACGTTCACATGTAGCAAAAAATATTCAATAGAAAAAAAAAACGTAAGATAAAACCTTTTTTTATAAGGCTGTCTAGAGGATAAGCTAAACAAATGTGACCCTTGGTACACAGAAGTTGTTTATAAGAATCAGCACCAGCTTTTAAAATTACTTTATGATGTCAGCAGAAACATCTCAAGATAGGTGTTTCATAAGAGTGAGACCATAGTAGAATAAACACTACAATCTGATAACCACCAATGAGGGAGAGAGATAGGAAGAAGATACTTGGGATTAAGAACACTAAAGTCTACATCTAACCAGTTTTTTGGTCCGAGTTAATATTTAAAGGAGAAGTCCGGCCAAAATTAATTTTTTATATGTTATAACTGATGGAAAGTTATACAATTTTCTAATGTACATTAATTATGGGAAATGCTCATATACTGCTATTTCCCTTAATTTAGTGTATCAGGAAGTGTTAGAATTATCTCTGAAGCAGTGACGTCACGATGAAAGGTGTAATTCCTATGGAGTGTCCAGCAGGGGGCGCACTATATATAGAAGTCAATGGTACTCATTGACTTCTATATATAGTGCGCCCCTGCTGGACACTCCATTGGAATTACAATGGATGTGTATGTAAATGTAGTATAGTGTTTTTGATTGAATACATTTATGAAATACTTTGGGGAGCAAGTGTCCTTGCTCCCCAAAGTATTCCATAAATGTAAGCAATCAGTACATAACAGTAACTACCGAACGCCCGCCGCTACCGAACGCCCGCCGCTGCCGCCGCTCTGGACTACACTCAACTGCTACTCTCCCCACCTGCTCATAGCATGAGCAGGTGATGGGAGAGTAGTAGCTGGGTTATATCTCCGAGAGCGGCTGATGCCGCTAATTACTGCAGCCATCATCCCCCTCCTGCTGCCTCCTTACTCTATCTGATGGCTGACTCCCCGCCGGCCGCCGGCACGTGTGATCGGAGAGCGGCAGCTGGGCGGGGAGTCAGCCATCAGATAGAGTAGGGAAGCAGCAGGAGGGGGGAGCGGAGGGGGATGATGGCTGCAGTGATGAGCGGCTCCCCTGCGCGGCATTAGCAGCGGCGATCTCAACTACTACTCTCCCCACCTGCTCATAGCATGCGCAGGTGATGGGAGAGTAGTAGCCGGATTATATCTCTGAGAGAGTAGCGGCGGGCTTACTGTTATGTACTGATTGCTTACATTTATGGAATACTTTGGGGAGCAAGGACACTTGCTCCCCAAAGTATTTCATAAATGTATTCAATCAAAAACACTGTATACTACATTTACATACACATCCATTGTAATTCCAATGGAGTGTCCAGCAGGGGCGCACTATATATAGAAGTCAATGGTACTCATTGACTTCTATATATAGTGCGCCCCCTGCTGGACACTCCATAGGAATTACACCTTTCGTTGTGACGTCACTGCTTCAGAGATAATTCTAACACTTCCTGATACACTAAATTAAGGGAAATAGCAGTATATGAGCATTTCCCATAATTAATGTACATTAGAAAATTGTATAACTTTTCATCAGTAATAACATATAAAAAATAAATTTTGGCCAGACTTCTCCTTTAAGATTCTTGGTTAGAACCTTGGATTTCTTTTGTGGAGATAAAGAAGATACATAAATGGTGGCTGGTGGACCAGAACAGTGAAGCGCTAGCAGCTTTGTGTTCAGCTTATAGGAGAACTCTTTCAGAGCTTTATCAAATGTCTCCTAGATAGTTCATCAGGAAGTTAGTAGAGAGAAGGCTAAGAATGTGGAAAGCAGATCAAAATGGTCACTGGCATTTACCGCCATGTGACAATTGATGTGATTCCTAACATAATTATACCGTATTTTCCGGTGTATAAGACGACTTTTTAACCCCGAAAAATCTGAGGTCGGGAGTTATCTTATACGCTGGGTATGGTCGCCCCATTCTACTCACCTGTAACCCGTAACCTCTGTCATTCTCCTGAAGCTCTCCCAGCAGCTGGACATCTCTGAGCTTCTCCGATCAGACGCTCAGCTGTCCGGGAGAGCTTCAGGGACCTCCTGCCGGGAACGGGACAGGAGACGTGGGGCTGCCGGGAACGGGTCATAGGTGAGGTTTTTTTTCCCTTTTGCTGAAGTGAACCCCTGCCTGACTGCAGCAGGGCTCCAGCTAGTAAACCCTGCTGCAGTCAGGCAGGGGTTAACATTTTCCGGCGTATAAGGCGAACCCCTGACAAGGGGTTGTCTTATACGATAAGGTAAGCTCCAAGTGCCTTCAGGCCTGAAACATCAAAAATAATGGTCTGAAACGGAGTGGTTACAGGCTGGTATTATTAGGCTAGGAAGGGCCAAATAAATATCACAAGGCTGGTTATGGAGAGTAGGGAGGGCCCCACTTTTTTTTATAAAAAATAAAAATAAAAGCATTTGGTCCCTTCTATTTTGTATCAGTAACAGCCTAGTACTACTGGTATTACTGCTAGCTCGAGTGCTTGATTCAAGTAACAAACCCTATTAAAGCCAATGAGAGAGTCAAGTATTTTTTCAGGGACCTCCTATTTGGCAGAGGGAAGGGTGTCTGATCACCTAAAAACCTCCAAAAGTGATGGAAACACCACAGGAATGAAACTGGCACAGCAGGGAGAGCATGGATACATTAAAGACTCCCAGCTCCTTGAATTACGTCACTTTTACAGTCTGACAATATTGTGCACCCACCTCAAGACAAAGTCAAATTTAAAATTGGTAAAAAAAAGTTAGGAACACTCTTTCCTGGATATATACTTGTAGAGGCACCACAGTAGAGAAAATAGCCTATTTTCTTTCTGAGGATATTGTGGAGAACAAAGAAACATGTTGAAAAGAAGGGATACCCTCTAACTGTACAAAATCACCTATAGTGATACTTAGGGCCAAAATTTTTAACCATTTTTTGCTGAATTTTACTTTAATACATAATAAAAGTTATATTTTATTAGAGTAAAGACACAATTAAGGTTTTTTTGTATCCCAGGCCTTTGGGTCTGTGGGAATTTGTGTTTGGGGGCTGCTAAAACAGCGACATTATTGTCCAGTCCCTGTTGGTGACCCTATTTTTTTTTTTTTATTTTGACGAGAATAGTGAGCTAAGTGCTTGTTTCTAGTAGTGATGAATAAATATCAATATAGTATTGTTAAAAGGTCCTGGAATTCAAATGAACACAAAGGTGAACTATTAAGTTGGTGGTAGCACAGTATATAGCAGCTTATATTCAATCCCCACCACTACACAGTGGCACCGAGACAATAAACAAACTTGATGACACTGGTATTATACTGTCATTTTGAGTTCCAGATGACATCTGTAATTTCGCGTTTTGGGCGTTTATTGTTACAGTGACTGATGGTGGTACACTATTCTAGTTCAGGCCTATTAGGTGTGGTTCTTTTTTTCAATGTCAATTTAATTTTATAATAAAGATGGTGAAAAGATGGTAAAAAAAATGTGTATGAACAACTAAAAATAACGTCATGAAAGTATGAACTTAGCTTTATACTGTTTGGCAGATTTTATATTTGTTTTCAAGAAAGGGATAACACTATCCAGGAAAATGAATGTATTCAAGTTTTGGACAGTAGTGAAAATAGTACTGTCACCAAAAAAAGTGTAGCGCAGTATGCAGGGGCATATACTCAATCCCCACCACTACACGATGGCACTAGAACAATAGTTTGACTGTATGACACTGTTTTTTTTTTTTTTTTTGTTTAAGAAAGGGATAACACTATCCAAAAAGATTTGGGTATTCAAGTTTTATACATTGGTGATTTTAAGTGAAGCACAGTATACAACGTCATATATACCCCAAGATTGTTGCTCTTTGCCACTGGTTAGACTGGATAACACTGGTAGTATTATGTATGGTAGATGCTTTTTCTTCTCTTCTTCTAGTCCTAAAAAGGACTTTAGTATAGTTGTGGAATGTGAATATTACTGACAAGCACTACCACCTATATATCACTATACTATTCTTGCCTATATTGGTATATTGTATGGAATTAGCTTGTTTAGTCACACTCACTGATTACTACTAGTTGTTCTTACAAGGACTGTTGGGTGTGTATATAAGCTAATAGCCCACCTAACTATATAATCTAAGCCCTACACCTGGTCTGTCCCTGCTCCAGTAGCTCTCCCTGTCAGCTAACAGACTGCAAGGGATTCAAGCATCTGAAAACCTGGATCCCCCAGGTCACCTGATGCAGCGGGCCAGTCACTGCTATGACAGCAGCCAACATACAGTAGCTGCTACATATCAGGACTACCCAGTCCCTTCCGCATGTCCGCATGTTTATTGGCTGATTTAAAGCCAATCCATTTTATTCATGCACCATGCGTTATGTATTAGACTATCGAATACTTTCGAGTACCACAATACAGTGAATAGTGAGCTTAAACAAGTATACTCGCTCATCTTTACTGTCCATGTTGTCTTTAATGGCACAAAAGACTAATTGAATGCCATAGAAACTACACAAGGATAATATGGACATTTGTCTACTCCTTACAATGATGTTAGTGCTGGCTTCTTCTGTATGTCCGAGTAATATCCATATAAATTTCAGGATCCAAGGTTTCCCAAAATATCACACTACTTTTGCCGGCTTGCATTCTACCCATAGTACACCTATTTATCATCCTTTCTAAAGGTAAGAAAGAAATGCCCAATGCGGATACTGTTGGCAGTGGAAAGGGGTCATTATGGGCACTTTAGTTTGCATTTATGCAGCCTCATATGCAGTAAGCTTTAGGGGACAAACACACTTGCCCCTCGCTGCGTATTTGCAGCGAGACTCGCTGCGGATCCCGGCCCTATTCTTTCAATGTTAGACAAAATCGCAGCAGGGATGTACATCCCTGCTGCGAGTTTGTCCCCAGCCCGCCCCGTTAACCCCCCGGCCACCGGAGCATATACTTTACCTGATCCCGGCTCCGGCTTGCTTCAGCGGAGCCGGGATCAGGTAAAGTATATGCTCGCTCCAGTGCCCGCCCGCAGCCACGGCCGCCTGAGCAGACGGCCGGGGCTGCGGGGGCCGATCGGGGCTTTGGGGAGAGTAATCAGATGGCCGGGGCTGCGGGGGGCGATCGGGGCTGCGGGGGAGCCGGCCAAGCTGCGGGGTGGTGATCAGAAGGCCGTGGCTGCGGGCGGGCACTGGAGCGAGCATATACTTTACCTGATCCCGGCTCCGCCTTGCTGAAGACTCCGGGAACCGCCGAAGCAAGCCGGAGCCGGGATCAGGTAAAGTATATGCTCCGGCGGCCGGGGGGGTTAACGGGGCGGGCTGGGGACAAACTCGCAGCAGGGATGTACATCCCTGCTGCGATTTTGTCTAACATTGAAAGAATAGGGCCGGGATCCGCAGCGAGGGGACTCGCTGCGGATCCGGCAAGTGTGTTTGTCCCCTTAAGAAAGATAATTTTGTGGTATATTGGACCTTCAAAGGGATTGGATGAGGTTGGCTACCCTTACATAATCATGACCCTGTCACCAGTTCACAGGTTATACCTTCTTGGACCACATCGGACAAGCTTACTATTGAACACTGTGAACACCCCACAAGAGCTGCTGTTTTAGAGATGCTCTGACCCAGTCATCTAGCTGTCACAATTTCTCTTTGTCACAAGTTGGTCAGGTTGTACATTTTTCCTACTGCCAACATTAAAGGGGGTATCCAGCACTACAAAAACATGGCTACCTTCTTCCAGAGACAGCACCACTCTTTTCTCCAGTTTGGGTGAGGTATTGCAACTCAGTTCCTTTGAAGTGAATGGAGCTGACTTGCAAACCACCCCTAAACTGGAGACAAGAGTAGTGCTTTCTCTGGAAGAAAGTGGCCATGTTTTTGTAGCGCTGGATAACCCCTTTAACTTCAAGATCTGACTGTTCACTTGCTGCCTACTATACTCCAGCCCATGACAACCACCAATGTAGTTTGATTGGGGAATGTATGTAATGATATATGTTTATATAATGGTTTAGTGCAGCTCCTGGAATGGCATCTTTGTGCCACTAAACTGTTATTGTTCAGGCACCAGGATGTGGGCAGAACAGAGCAAAGCATCTCCCTAAGAACTGGAATGAGTCTAAAACCCAGAATTAGACCTGGCTGCTACCGTTGTGGAGAGAAGAGCTGCTAAACTCTCCTCTACTCCATTTGCATCAGGGAGGCTTCAAACAAGGAGTTTTTCTGAGATGTCTGAAGGAAGACTTACACTTATTAAACTCCTTGAGTCACCAGGGTCCTTATGAGGTATAATATCTAATAAAATTGCTACTGCTAACAAATAAAAAAAACAAACATATACATTTCATATGGAATGGGGAAAAAAGCAGGGTGTATTTTACAGAACTACTATCACTCACCTAGAAATGGAATATGAAAAGACACTTGAAAAGAAATAATCGGAAATGACTTTGCAGCTATGGCGGTAAGAGGCAAGAAGGGCAGTAATTACAAACTGACTTGTCTGCACAGCAGAAATGTTTTACAAGGCCTGAAAAGCACAGCAGCAACTCTTGCCTCTTACCCTGTATCACAGCTAATAGCAAAGAGGAACAAACCCTTTGAAGATGGTGACATGATTAAGGAAGCCTTTAGAAAAGCCGCAGATTCACTACTTGATCATTTCAAAAATAAGTCTGACATAGTATCCGTAATAAATTCCCTTCAGCTCTCCGCTAGAACAGGAACAAGAAGAGCTGAAGATATGTCAGATGACAATATTTCACAAGTGAAAAAAGACTTGGATGTATCCATCTGTTTGTCCCTTCAACTTCAAGAATCGGTTAATATGATAGATGCTTCAAACTTAGTAATATTTGTCACTGACTTTGCCATATAAAGAAGATCTAATGGAAATACTTCCTTTAAAAGGTCACTCCAGAGGTGAAGATATTTATTTGGAAGGAAAACAGTACTTTATTCTAAAAATATTCCAATAATTGCATTTCCTAGTATTGCCACAGATGGAGCTCTAGATATAGAATGGATTCTATGAAACAAGGCTAAAAGATTTTTTTTGTATAAGTGGACAATTTACCAGTAAGCCCCATGACGGAGGTCCTGAAAGGCCTTTTCTTGGAGGCTGTTAAAAGAGTTGACTTACCAAGGTCGCCATACACTTTGGATATGTTCACACTGAGGAAAAGAGGCGGAAATTCCAAGCGGAATTCCCGCCGTGGACTCCACTTGGAATTCCTCCTGCCTCAGTGTTTCAATGTTAAGTATAGAAGACAAACCAAGAAACAAGCCTGAAGAGAAAGAAGGCTCAGCACATCCAAAAATTATACCTAAATTATACTTTATTACATATTGACAGGTAAAAACACACAAAAAAGAAAGAAAAAGCTGTATACAGCATTAAAAACCATCTCCAAGGAGGGAGACCAAAATACAGTAAGTCTGCCCTCCAACCGAGATCCTCCACATGAATCTAGCTTGTATGGAAAGTCTAATACCCCTCACTAATAACAATATACAAGTGTACAATACATGCATGAATACTGGTAAGAAAATTGGAAGAACATATGAGGATCATGTATTAACTCTAGTTACTAAACAAATGCAGTATAGTACAAACCAAAAAATGCAAAAAGTGGAGGGATGAGAGTGACCCCGGTAATGCCCTGCCCCGGTATATGTCCCTAGCTCTCTGCTCAAAGAATTGACATGTCAATTCTTTTAAAAGAGAGCTGCGGAGGCGCCCTATACTTACCGTTGTGTGAACATACTCTTAGTATTGTTGACCAGAAGGCTTTTCTGGCTTACAGTGATCTCTCTTTTGGCCCCTCAAATACACAACATTGATTCTCTGCCAAGTGTCCATGTATTCTGAATTGGGAAAGGGGAGAAAGCCACTGCTAGTCATTTCTGGTGGTGGCGAGAACAAAAAGATTGAACAATGTTAAGATCTGTCAATTCCCCCCCCCCCCCCAACATTTCCAATTGGGAAAGAACCTGGAGGCTACAATTCATAGATGTTTAGCCAATTGTGCTCTGAATGGCAGCTTTACCTAATCTAATGTGTATGGTCAGCTTTAGACATAGATTGGAGAGAACTACTACTGCATATAAAGGCTTGTTGGCTTAGCAAAGGAAACCTCCTTTCATTTTTCAAGCAGCTTTGCCAGTCATATTAATATTTCCATAAGAGCTAGGCAAGGAATTATCGTGGTTGGACACTGTGACAGATTGTCAGTGGCTGCAAGATCCAGATCCAGATAAATAGTAGGGTAATAAACTATGCATACAAATGGCCAATAGTTTAGAAATTCCTTGAAGATGGCCTATGGTTTCTCAAGAAACAAACCCTAATTTTGTATGCAGTGTTCAGCTAAATTACTCATTAGTGGAAATGAATGCCAAGGTTCACAACTAAGCTGCATATAAATTCCAACTGTATTGTCTTTTATTCTGTTTCTTGGCCTAAAACTAATCACTGCAATTTTTGAAATAATTAATTAGAATTTTTTTATTTTACTTTTTCATTTTGTTTCATTAATTTTATCCTTCCTGGCCTAAAACTAATTATTCCTTAAACTAATCATTCCCATTTTAAAATAGAATACTAAAATGACATTGGCAAAAATGTAAAATAATAAAATTCTCTATGTAAAAAAAACAAACAAAAAACAACCCTCTCAGCTCAGGGACTTTCTTGTACCTTTAGGCTATGTTCACACTACGTAAGTTCCACAGAAATCACGGCCATTGTTAAAACGGGGAGGGGGGCGCAAACTCAGAGTCTGCGCTATTCATCATTTTTTGGGCGGAAATATAGTCAGGAAACCTACTCCAGCTCTGAGCTGGCGTAGGTTTCCTGCCGTGCGCACCGGCGCGCACAGGATTTATGTAGAGGCAATCCACCTCTACATAAATCTCTGTGGTGCCGGAGATGCGGGGACATTTTTAAGTCCGGCGCAGAAAACGCCAGACTTAATAAATGTCCCCCAATGTATACACTCCGGCCGGGTTCCCTAGCGGCGCCATAGAAAACTGACATATCGGTTTTCTGTGGCCCCGCGACCCTGTCACTTCACACAATGTAGCGAGCGGCTCCGGCCCATGCTCCATTGTGTGCTGTGAGGAGTTTTGATGCGTATGTGACCCGGACGGTCTCATACTACGTGTGACCATAGCCTTAGACTATGTGCGCACACAGTTTTTTGCCAGTATTATATACCTAATTTTTAATTTGTGAAAATAGCCTTAGGCCACAACCACACAACATCTGTTCTTTGTTTTGACAGCCATCATTTCCCACCCAACACCCATTCCACAAATAATACCATTCAAATAATGGAAATTTAATGCGTTCGAAATGATGGCTGTTTAAAAAAAAAAAATTGTCATGAAAAGACATTGTATAGTTGCAGCCTCATACTGCACTTTGTGACTTTCACTTTGTCACGACTCTGTACCAAGTAACAGTGGGACTCTGTGTAGTAGGCCCAGGATCTCTTAACAAGTAACATTGTATGTGTTTTGGGTTTTGTCTGTATGAAGACAATTAAGTTGGTTGCATCCTGTTTTGAACCTAATCCACTATGTTTAAATGAGAGTTTCTTAATGTTCTAACTATTTTGTTGGAGAGATGATGATCTTTTGAGCCAACCACAATTTATATTTTGAAGTATATATTTGTATGTAGTATCTATTTCTCTATGTGCATGTACACCTAGCAGGGCATCATAGTTATGTAGATATGACTCTTAAGTGGTTTCACTTCCCTAAAACTACCACACGCAATGTAATCAGGGCGTTTTCCTGGTATGTATATATATATATATATATATATATATATATATATATATATATATATATATAGAAATCTCTTCTGTTTCATGGTGACAGTTCAATGTCTTCTTCTTTACAGGTCATGCCTGGAAAAGTGACTCTTCTTTTATTGCTGTCATGTTATCAGGTGTTTGCACATGGTAAGTTTTAGATGCAAGTCTATAAGGGCTACTCGTCTGTTGTGTATGTCATATCTATATGTATATTGTGATTTTTTTTTCTATTGTTTCATTCCTATATTAAATGATATCTGTATTCAGATCGTACCTAGATGTAGGTGGAAATGCCCTGTAGTTCACCCAGCAATGATGGGGGGGATAGATTTTTACTATGTTATTATATGTGGAGAAGCAACTTATCATAAATAAATAAATAAATAAAACTCAGAGGGACCCAAGTGAAATGTTTATTATATTTCTTATTTTTAATATATAATTATTAGTAATAGTATAAAATTATCACTTAAAGAGTACCTGTCATTAGAAAGATGGCCAGCACTCCAATACCTCTTTTCACACTTCATTGCTGTGGCTAAAATACAGACAATAACAGAAAGATGCAACAGCAACGCATAAGTGCTACGACTTACTGTATACACTCCCATTTGTTTTTTTAATTAGGTTCTTAGCAAACCATTTCATCAGATAGAGTGTACCATCTCACCATGTAAAGGTGACCTCAGAGAGATGGTCCTGCACAAACACTAAAGATTCATATAAATTCCAGCTGTATTGTCTTTTATTCTGTTTCTTGGCCTAAAACTGATCATTGCAATTTTGAAAATCTTGTGCTAATACAAAGCCTACAAAACTGGCCATGCAGGACTCTAACTAATCTCTATTTAAAACACCCACAGGAGTTTACTAAAGCCTAAAGTTTTTCTTTTTCCCTCACTTTAGTTGTATGGGGGCTTGTGTTTTTCAGGCCATGTTGTAGCCAGGTGATAACACAATTTGGCGTTACATAAAATGTATTTAAAAAATGTTATTAGCTTATTTCTTTTTGCAGTAAGAGGATTAAACTCCATTGTGTTTTTCGTTGTCACATTGTCATACAAATGGTACAGTTGAAATTTATTTTGATTATTTAGTTAGACTTTGTGTAATCACATTCTGTCTTTTATTGTGGGACATGTGGTAGGAGGCAGGATAAACAAAATACAGCATGGGGGGGGGGGGGGGGGGGGTTGGGGAGGGCTTCCACTGGGTGGTAGAGATGATTTTGTGGGTCAGTATGATTATAGTGGTACCAAATGTTTTATGGTTTGTTTAATTTTACACAGTACTTTTGCACAATAAAAACACTTTTGAACCCCTTGCAACTTGTACCTATAAGGCAGATGTTTGCGGGGACAATATGGTGCAGGTTCGGGAGCTGAGCTCCTGACATATATGGCAGGGCCTTAAAGGTTTACTAAAATAGTGGACCTGGAATTGTTAGTGCTAAAAGAAAAAATTAACTTGGCACTTTATTGTGTTTAACTCTTCACTTGTTATGTTATTGGTGATGGCCGGGATTTTGTATTAGTAATAGTATTTTTTACAATACTATTGGAGTTGTCTCTGCCACGGGCACCACCATCCAGCATTGTCCTGCACTACATTGATTTAGCTGACTGTTAGTGCCACTTATTGGCTGGCACCCTGCAGTTGGGATCGCACTACAGATTGGCTTTGTAGTACAGTTGGCTCCCACTGCTAATGGTGTGGGCTCAGGTCCTACCTCCGTGTCATTACAGCACTATGCATGTGTGGCGACTGTCCTTAAAGAGGATATACCACCAGGTGCATCCTCTTTAACCTGACACAGGGATAGAACAGCGCCATCACGGGCAAGCCTGTGCCGCAGTCCATTTTTCGAACCGCGGCATGGTTCCTGTGTACGGCGCCGTTCTATCCACGGTTACCGGACGGTGCTCAAGCACTCAATTCCCTCCGGACGGTTACTGGACGGTGCTCAATTCCCTCCCCTCTATGACGTGGCTCCGTTAGAATCAATGGAGCCGCGTCATAGAGGGGAGGGAATTCCCTCCCACTGGGGGTGGGCGGGCTGGCCTCCAGTGCTTGAGCACCGGCCGGTAAACGTGGATAGAATGGCGCCGTACACGGGAACCGGGTCGAAGTTCAAAAAACGGACCGCGGCATCGGCTTCCACGTGATGGCGCCGTTCTATCCCTGTGTCAGGTTAAAGAGGATGTTCCTTGTGATACATCCTCTTTAATCTCTGTTGCCAAGGGGGGCTTGTTTCTATTTGTTATATCTTTAACATTATTTTTATTTAGTATATTATTAAGTTTTAGTATTGAAGTAATTCTAACTTCTATTTACATAAAATATGTAGTTTTAACTTTTACAGAAGAAACAATGGATACTTAGCGGCAAATTGTAGCTGCATTACTACATACATCTATATTCTCTTCCTTTCATGACCGGGAATTTTCTATCATTTGCTACCATTTTTTAGATCACTAAACCAAACCAAGGGTGAAATATAACAAAATATCAATGTTTCTTTAGCATTTACTGTTGTACTTGGGCTTTGGAAACTGCAGTGGTGATAAAGGAAGGGGAATGTCACGTAGGGACAGGCAGACTAGAGCTTGTATGTGGGAATGGGAAAGATTCTGGCACAAATTTTACATTGGTGCCCATCAGTGAATAGTTATCACATGTGTTAATTGGTGAAAAACTTGCAGTCCTAAGCCTTAAACATTTCCTTAACCTTTCAAACCCGGCACTAATAGTTCTGTAGTCACCAATGGTCATGCAGCCTTGACGTGATTGTCGCTGTCTATCATATATATTTCTTTTTACCCCTTTTCTATATTTACTGTAGTTTTTCCATCTCCATCTATATGTGTGATACATAATGAGGCTTATAAACTGAGTGCTAGCCGGGAAAGCCCCTTATTATATTACATATAAATGATTATTTCTAGGTACAGAAATGAAATCATCTAGTAACATTTTAGGAAAGAGGCACAGAGGGCTGGGTCTCTGTTGGATTACCCTGTGGTTTAAAGCAGAAGAATGATGAGTCATAATCCGGAGAAGAACCTGTTGTTTTTATAGAAGACAAATGTTGTCACTCACCTAGGGGACTTTATGTTATTATAATAATCCAGTCCAGGATATTATACCGCATGTTGCGAAGTAATCTGAGATATGCAGATCAGCCATAACAATATTGTGTTGTTTCCCTTGTGATGCCAAAATAGCTCTGGTCCCACAAGAAAAAATGATGTCCTGTGCTATCCGACACCATGACATCAGCAGCAGATCCTTTACACCCTGTCCTCCATGGTTTGAACTTTTTTAGCACATCCCACAGATGTTTGATCGGATTGAGATCTGGGGAACCATTTAACCATTGTGAATTCTTTGTCGTGTTCCTCAAACTTTTACTGAATAATCTGTGAAGTGAGGCAGGGAGCATTATCCTGCTAAAAGATTGGAAAATTCCATGGTCATGAGGAGGATACAAATCTGCAACAATGTTTAGGCCATACACATGGTGTAAACGAAAACAAGATTAATATATGAATTATTGGAAATAGGAAACACTCCAAAAACTTGCCATTTTGAAGATCTGATCCTTTTGTCTAGTCATCATAACAATCTGGTCTTTGGAAAACTTGCTGGCATCTTTATGCATGCCCAATGTTCCAGTGTTCCTGAATAATCTCCTTCTAGATTTGGGATGGAGAACCTTCATCCCTCCTGCCATCCAGCATTTGCAAAACTACAGTTCCTAACTAACAGAATCCATGCTCTATAATTCCCATCTAGATAACAAACGGTATAATTTGTATGCCAGCCCGAGCCCTTGCTCTAACACATAGGGCCAGACAACTCCTTCCACTGATATCTTTGTTCTGTACCTGTTGCGGATAAATAATTTTAACCCTTCACCTGTGAGGAGGTGCATGACAAGTTTGCCTTTGTTATTATGTGTTTTTTTTTAAATAAATAAATAATTTAAAAAAAACGCATAGGGTACCCCCTATTTTTATAACCAGCCGGGTTAAAAACCAAACGACAGCAGCCTGGTAACACCAGGGTGGGAAGAGCCATTGGTTTAGGCCCTCCCCAGCCTAAATCTTACCAGCCTGCTGCCGCCCGGTCCAGGAGCGCCAATTTTGACCCTCCGGGACCACTGGCACCCGGCTCTTCCCAGTACCCCTGGTGGCATTGGGTACTGGGGTAATAATGGGGGGTTAGTGTTAGCCATTTTATACCGGCTAACACTAGGCCCCAACTTAGTAATGGATTCCGTCTATTAGACGGCTTCCACTACTAAGTCTATAAAGTAAAGAAATAAAGACAAGACACAAGTTAAACATTTTTTTTATTCAAATAAAAACACCCCCACACCCCTCATTGACCATTTTATAAAAAAACAAAAAACAAACAACCACTGGTCATCGACGTAGTCCACGGAATCCGACGTAATCCACAGGATACCGATATCTGAAAAACAAAAAGGGAGAAACACACAAAAAACACACAAACAGGAGCACAACACCCATCATTGTGAGCGGTGTTGTGCTCCTTACAGTATGCAGCATCTTTACAGATCGCTGCTTACAGTCTGGCCCCCAAGGGGTTAAGGGAGGATGTATTGCATCCCCCTTAACCCCTTGGGGGCCAGACTGATGTCAGACTGCACCCATCCCAGCAAGGAAGGGGTTAAGTGACCCCCCTTCCTTGCTGGGAGGGGTGTAGTGCTGGGGAGGTGGTGGGGAGAGCTCTATACTCACCCCGATGTTGTCTCTTCGCCAGTCCGCAGCACAATAAAGTCACTGTACTGCGGATTGGCTCTTTATATGTGCGCTCAGCCGATCAGCCAATCAGCTGAGCGCACATATAATTCTAAATGTTTCTTCTAATAATGCTATTGTGATAACATAATTAGAAGAAACATTTGATGTTTTCATTAAAGTAAAGTGATGATTAGTACAGAAAGCTCTATTGCCGGCATATGAATTAACGGCTTATGGAGCTTCCTGTACTAATTAATATTTAATTAATAAAACACATTTTCGTTGAAATAAATTCAGTTTCGTTGTTCAATAATTAAATTCTAACGAATCCATCATTGTGCAATTAAATATACTGTCAAAAAATAAATATATATATAAATATACATTTATTTATATATATATTTATTTTAACAGTATATTTAATTGCAAAATGATGGATTCGTTAGAATTAAATTATTGAACAACGAAAGGCACTTTATTACAAAGAAAATGTGTTTTATTAATTTACTATATTAACTATTAGAGGCATCGGCATTCGGCATCATTGCCGGCTATTTTTGAAGTACTCCGTACGGACCGCCTGTCAATCCACGGACGCGTTTCCAGCCGCAAACAATGGTCTTGTTCATTTTTTTACGGGTCCGTTTACGATAGGGCCGTAGATTCATGCATAGTGTGCACTGTGCAGCCGTATATCGTATACTTTCCAGCGTACGCATGAACCACCAAAAAATACTGCCGCACAATTACAGCCGCAAATACAGCCGCACACTTACATAGTCTGAACCTGGCCTAAGGGTGCATTCACACCTACAGGATCTGCAGCAGATTTGCAGCAGATTTGATGCTGTGTTCAGTTATTTAAATGAAATCTGCTGCAGAAAATCAGCTGCAGATCCTGTAGGTGTGAACGCACCATAAACATGCATTATGTTACCTGTTCTGTATTCATACTTTATACTCCAGAACTTCACTCAGCTTCAGCGATGATGGAGAGCCTTCTCTGTTGTCTTCCACTGTTGCCCAACTACTGGTTGGGTAGTTGCGTGATGTCTTGTGTTAGGTCCTAGAAAGCAGGGGCCCTTGTCTGGCTCTCCACCCTCTGTTCCTTAGTAATGCGTGTTACAAAAGGGGAAGCAATGATTATTTAACTTTAGGTTTTCTCATTCAGAGACCTTTGGGAGTGAAGCTATTGGAATGTTTCTTGTGACAAAGCTCAGGGTGCTGCAGAATCCTCAGACCATGTGTTGGTCAGGAGCTGACTACACAGCTGCAGGGCAAGGTGCCATTCACAAGGGCAACAAACCCAGCAGAAATCAGCCCAGACCATATTTCACTACCTACAGGCTATATATCAGTGCCATTCTTAGGCTATGTTTACACAACGTATATTTTTGTAAAAGTACGGCCGTTGTTGTCGATCTCTTGCGGGATCTCTTGCGGCGCCTGTCAGTGCACATAGTGAAGCGAGTGGCTGCGGCACACACAGATGCACCTGCATCAAAACTCTACAGTACCGGCTGGGATGATCTTTTCAGAGACCGGCTGGCCGGTCTCATACGTTGTGTGAACATAGCCTTAGGGTCCCTTCACACGTACCGTATCGCTGCATATTCATTGCACAAAAGTAGCTGCGTTTTTTGTGGTGTTGAACTCGTCTGTGAAAATCATGTGCAAATAAAAACTCGCACCAAACACACAGTGAGAATACACATACATTGACTTGATAGCAATCAGTATGACTGTGGATTTATGTGCGAGAAACTCGCAGCGATACGGTACGTGTGAAGGCACCATCAGAGTGCATTTATAATTTTTTTTATATCCCATTTATACAATTATACTATTTGCTTATCCCTCATGGTTTGTAACATTATTTTAGCAACTGTAAGGCCCCCTTCACACGTCCGGAAAAACCATCCGGATTTCCTACCATCCGGCCTGCACCCGGCTCCCTCGGCTGCGCTACGCCTGGTCTGCCCCGGCTTCCGGATGGTGCCGTACCGCCACCTGCCGCTCTCCCGCACATGAACGCCCGCTGCCAATCGCCTGCCGCCCGTACCCTGACCCCCCCACCCGGACCTCATCACCCGCCGCTCGCAATCGCCCGTACCCCCCCCTCCCCGGACCACATCCCCGGCGCCTGCCGCCCGTACCCCGACCCCCCCCCCCCCCCCGACCTCATCACCCGCCGCCCGCAATGCCCGTCCCCCTGCCCCCCCCTCCCTGGATCACATCCCCGGCGCCTGCCGCCCGTACCCCGACCCCCCCCCCCCCCGACCTCATCACCCGCCGCCCGCAATGCCTGTCCCCCTGCCCCCCCCTCCCTGGATCACATCCCCGGCGCCTGCCGCCCGTACCCCGACCCCCCCCCACCCGGACCTCATCAAGAAGAGGACCAGGGACGCCAGGATCCAGGACAGGTGAGATTATCCCCCTAAAACTACTACTCCCACCATGTCTGCTGACAAGTCCATGATGGGAGTTGTAGTTTTGCAACAAGTGGCCATTCAGGTTGCAGAACTACTCCTCCTATCATGTCCCACTGACAGTCCATGATGGGAGTTGTAGTTTTGCAACATGTGGCCATTTAGGTTGCAGAACTACTCCTCCCATCATGTCCCACTGACAGTCCATGATGGGAGTTGTAGTTTTGCAGCCTGTGGCCAACCAGGTTGCAGAAGTAAAACTCCCATCATGCCTTGCTGACAGATCATGATGGGAGTTGTAGTTCTGCAGCCTCTGGCCATCCAGGTCAGTGCCGGGACAAGGAGTTTTGGTGCCCTAGGCAGAGAAGACAAATGGCGCCCCCCCCAGAATAGACTGTACGCTATGCGGGGACAGCCAGGAGGCTATACTGTATGTGGGGGTCATGTATACTGTACCCCCTGACTGTAACAGGACCATGTATACTGTACCCCTTACTGTAACAGGACCATGTATACTGTACCCCCTGACTGTAACAGGACCATGTATACTGTACCCCCTGACTGTAACAGGACCATGTATACTGTACCCCCTGACTGTAACAGGACCGTGTATACTGTACCCCCTGACTGTAACAGGACCATGTATACTCTACCCCCTGAATGTAACAGGACCGTGTATACTGTACCTCCTGACTGTAACAGGACCGTGTATACTGTACCCCCTGACTATAACAGGACCCTGTATACTGTACCCCCTGACTGTAACAGGACCGTGTATACTGTACCCCCTGACTGTAACAGGACCATGTATACTGTACCCCCTGACTGTAACAGGACCATGTATACTGTACCCCCTGACTGTAACAGGACCGTGTATACTGTACCCCCTGACTGTAACAGGACCATGTATACTGTACCCCCTGACTGTAACAGGACCGTGTATACTGTACCCCCTGACTGTAACACACCATGCCACCTGAATGTAGTAGTGTCACAAATGGCATCCTGAGAATTTAGGTCTCACACACCAGGCCCCTCGGGTATAATGATGGTGCACATTGTGCTATAGGTATAACAGGAATATACAGCGTTACAGACTTCAGGAACAGAGAAAATGATGCAGCACAGGAGCCTCCCCTATACCATGACAGCACAGCGCCATATACACATCATATACTGATCCTGCCACATACACCTCCCCTATACCATGACAGCACAGTCACATATACACATCATATACTGATCCTGCCACATACACCTCCCCTATACCATGACCGCACAGTCACAGCGCCATATACACATCATATACTGATCCTGCCACATACACCTCCCCTATACCATGACAGCACAGTCACAGCGCCATATACACATCATATACTGATCCTGCCACATACACCTCCCCTATACCATGACAGCACAGTCACAGCTCCATATACACATCATATACTGATCCTGCCACATACACCTCCCCTATACCATGACAGCACAGTCACAGCGCCATATACACATCATATACTGATCCTGCCACATACACCTCCCCTATACCATGACAGCACAGCGCCATATACACATCATATACTGATCCTGCCACATACACCTCCCCTATACCATGACAGCACAGTCACAGCGCCATATACACATCATATACTGATCCTGCCACATACACCTCCCCTATACCATGACAGCACAGTCACAGCGCCCAGGGGTGATTCTAGCCTCTCTGCTGCCCGAGGCGAACTATAGAATGACGCCCCCCCCCCCGTCAATCCGCCCACATTATAATCCACTACTGCCCCCCCCCCCCCCACTGCTGTCCCCAATAAACATAATGTTTGGTCCCTTGCTGCACAGAGGATGTCAGGAGAGGAGGAGGCTAATCCTATAGGAGAGGTACCAGCAGCACAGAGGATGTCAGGAGATGAGGGTGCTAATCCTATAGGAGAGGTCCCAGCAGCACAGAGGATGTCAGGAGAGGAGGGTGCTAATCCTATAGGAGAAGTCCCAGCAGCACAGAGGATGTCAGGAGAGGAGGGTGCTGATCTTTTAGGAGATGGTCCCCCTCTTCCCCCCTTATAGATGGTCCCCCTCTTCCCCCCTTATAGATGGTCCCCCTCTTCCCCCCCTTATAGATGGTCCCCTCTCCCTTATAGATGGTCCCCCTCTCCCCCCCTTATAGATGGTCCCCCTCTCCCCCCTCCCTTATAGATGGTCCCCCTCTTTCCCCTCCCTTATAGATGGTCCCCCTCTTCCCCCCTTATAGATGGTCCCCCTCTTCCCCCCCCCCTTATAGTTGGTCCCCCTCTTCCCTCTCTCCCCCCCTTATAGATGGTCCCCCTCTCCCCCCCCTTATAGATGGTCCCCCTCTTCCCCCCCCCTTATAGATGGTCCCCCTCTTCCCTCTCTCCCCCTCCCTTATAGATGGTCCCCTCTCCCTTATAGATGGTCCCCCTCCCCCCCTTATACATGGTCCCCCTCTCCCCCCTCCCTTATAGATGCCCCCTTATAGATGGTCCCCCTCTTTCCCCCTCCCTTATAGATGGTCCCCCTCTCCCCCTTATACATGGTCCCCCTCTTCCCCCCCCCTTATAGACGGTCCCCCTCCCGCCCCTCCCTTATAGATGGTCCCCCCCTTATAGATGGTCCCCCTCTTTCCCCCCTCCCTTATAGATGGCCCCCCCCTTATAGATGGTCCCCCTCTTTCCCCCCTCCCTTATAGATGGCCCCCCCCTATAGATGGTCCCCCTCTTCCCTCTCCCCCTCCCTTATAGATGGTCCCCCCCCCTTATAGATCGTCCCCCTCTTTCCCCCCTCCCTTATAGATCGTCCCCCTCTTTCCCCCCTCCCTTATAGATGGCCCCCTTCCCCCCCCCTACCTTATAGATGGTCCCCCTCTCCCCCCCCCCCCCCCCCCTGCACAGCAGATAAAACAAAACAAAAAACAGCACACAACTCACCTGCCCTCCGTTCCCCCGTCGAGCCTCTCTGGTCTGGTCCCGGCTGATGTGCGGCTGCCCGGGGTGTCCCGTCCTGTCCCCGGCAGCGCGCGCATCACAGAGCTCCCCGTGCGCCTGTGCCTGTGACTTCCGGCGCACGGGGAGCTCTCTGATGCGCGCGCTGCCGGGGACAGGACGGGACACCCCGGGCAGCCGCACATCAGCCGGGGGACTAAGGCTGCATTCCCACGTTCCGTGATCCTGACGGATCACGGACGTGGAATGCATGTACTGCACTAAACAAAACAGAAAGATATCACCATTGATACCATTACATAATACCGCCATACCATGACCCCTATCAGTACAAGCCTATAACAGAGTGAAGTTACATCCAGTGACTCACCGGAGGCGTCTTCTCCGATCAGAGTCTGTCACCTTTTCTTTTTCTCTCCATCCAGCCTGGGCCACCTTGAAGTCTTCTCCTGGCTGTGAATCTTCTCTCCAGAATCTGCCAGACAAATATTTTAGGCTCCAACACATACAGTAGTTAGGTCCCTTATACCCCTATACAGTAGTTACACCCCTCTGTACCCCTACATAGTTACACCCCTCTGTGCCTCCATAGTTTTAAGGTGTCCCTGTAGTATATAGACCCTCATGTGCTCCTCCAGTTATATACAGCCCTCCTGTGCGCTCCCCCATTAGTATATAGCCCCCCTGTGCACTCTCCCCAGTAGTATATAGCCCCCTGTGCTCACCCACAATAGTATATAGCCCCCCTGTGCTCTCCCCCAATAGTATATAGCCCCCCTATGCTCTCCCACAATAGTATATAGCCCCCCTGTGCTCTCCCACAATAGTATATAGCCCCCCTGTGCTCTCCCACAATAGTATATAGCCCCCTGTGCTCTCCCCCAATAGTATATAGCCCCCCTGTGCTCTCCCACAATAGTATATAGCCCCCCTGTGCTCTCCCCCAATAGTATATAGCCCCCCTGTGCTCCCCCTCAATAGTATATAGCCCCCCTGTGCTCTCCATAATATATAGCCCCCTGTGCTCTCCCCCATAGTATATAGACCCCTGTGCTCCCCAATAGTATATAGCTCCCCTGTGCTCCCCAATAGTATATAGCCCCTGTGCTCCCCAATAGTATATAGCTAACCTGTGCTCCCCAATAGTATATAACCCCCTGTGCTCCCCCATAGTATATAGCTCCCTTGTGCTCCCCAATAGTATATAGCCCCCTGTGCTCCCCAGTAGTATATAGCCCCCTGTGCTCCCCATAGTATATAGCTCCTCTGTGCTCCCCAATAGTATATAGCCCCTGTGCTCCCCAATAGTATATAGCTAACCTGTGCTCCCCAATAGTATATAACCCCCTGTGCTCCCCCATAGTATATAGCCCCCTGTGCTCCCCCATAGTATATAGCCCCCTGTGCTCCCCAGTAGTATATAGCCCCCTGTGCTCCCCATAGTATATAGCTCCCCTGTGCTCCCCCATAGTATATAGCTCCCCTGTGCTCCCCCATAGTATATAGCCCCCTGTGCTCCCCCAAAGTATATAGCTCCCGTGTGCTCCCCCATAGTATATAGCTCCCCTGTGCTCCCCAATAGTATATAGCCCCCTGTGCTTCCCAATAGTATATAGCTCCCCTGTGCTCCCCAATAGTATATAGCTCCCCTGTGCTCCCCCATAGTGTATAGCCCCCTGTGCTCCCCCATAGTATATAGCCCCCTGTGCTCCCCAATAGTATATAGCCCCCGTTCTCCCCCATAGTGTATAGCCCCCTGTGCTCCCCCATAGTATATAGCTCCCGTGCTCCCCCATAGTATATAGCCCCCTGTGCTCCCCCATAGTATATAGCCCCCTGTGCTCCCCCATAGTATATAGCCCCCTGTGCTCCCCCAAAGTATATAGCTCCCCTGTGATCCCCCATAGTATATAACTCCCCTGTGCTCCCCAATAGTATATAGCCCCCTGTGCTTCCCAATAGTATATAGCTCCCCTGTGCTCCCCAATAGTATATAGCTCCCCTGTGCTCCCCCATAGTGTATAGCCCCCTGTGCTCCCCCATAGTATATAGCTCCCCTGTGCTCCCCCATAGTATATAGCCCCCTGTGCTCCCCCATAGTATACAGCCCCCTGTGCTCCCCAATAGTATATAGCCCCCGTTCTCCCCCATAGTATATAGCCCCCTGTGCTCCCCAATAGTATATAGCCCCCGTTCTCCCCCATAGTATATAGCCCCCCTGTGCTCCCCAATAGTATATAGCCCCCGTTCTCCCCCCTAGTATATAGCCCCCCTGTGCTCCCCAATAGTATATAGCCCCCGTTCTCCCCTATAGTATATAGCCCCCGTTCTCCCCCATAGTATATAGCCCCCCTGTGCTCCCCAATAGTATATAGCCCCTGTTCTCCCCCATAGTATATAGCCCCCTGTTCTCCCCCATAGTATATAGCCCCCTGTGCTCCCCAATAGTATATAGCTCCCCCTCCCATATAACATTGAAAAAAACAAACACTGTTACTCACCTGGGTCCACGCGTTCCTCTTCTCTTCCCTCCTGTGGCCGCACTTCCTGCAGTCACAAGAGGCTGCACTCCCCTTACCCTCGCGCCGACGCTCCAGTGACGTCGGGCGCTAGAGGGAGAGTGCGGCCTCTTGTGACCGCAGGAAGTGCGGCCACAAGAGTGAGTGACTGACAGGGAGGGAGCCAATGGCTCTCTCTCTGTCAGTGTCGCTGCTGCTGCAGCGCAGAAGCGCCGCAGCAGCAGCGGACGGGGGCAGCGGCGGACGGGGGGGCCCTGCAGGGGGCGCCATGGAGGGGTAAGTAGATTACCCATCCATGGCGCTCCCCCCTGACAGGCTGGTGGCCGGAGCCCTGTGCGACCGCACTGGTCGCACATAGCAACGGCCGGCCTGCTCGGGGGGGCCCCTTTAACCAGTGGGCCCGGTGCACGTGCACCATGTGCCCTCTGGTTAAAGCGGCCCTGGGTACAGTCAGTGGCGGATTATAATGTGGGCGGCCGCCCGAACCGCTCATATTATAATCTGCCACTGAATGCCGCCCCCATGAAGACAGCTGGTGGCGCCGCCTGAGGCAGACGATTCAGGTCGCCTCATCATTGCGGCGCCCCTGACAGCGCCATATACACATCATATACTGATCCTGCCACATACACCTCCCCTATACCATGACAGCACAGTCACATATACACATCATATACTGATCCTGCCACATACACCTCCCCTATACCATGACAGCACAGTCACAGCGCCATATACACATCATATACTGATCCTGCCACATACACCTCCCCTATACCATGACAGCACAGCGCCATATACACATCATATACTGATCCTGCCACATACACCTCCCCTATACCATGACAGCACAGTCACAGCTCCATATACACATCATATACTGATCCTGCCACATACACCTCCCCTATACCATGACAGCACAGTCACAGCGCCATATACACATCATATACTGATCCTGCCACATACACCTCCCTATACCATGACAGCACAGCGCCATATACACATCATATACTGATCCTACCACATACACCTCCCCTATACCATGACAGCACAGTCACAGCTCCATATACACATCATATACTGATCCTGCCACATACACCTCCCCTATACCATGACAGCACAGTCACAGCGCCATATACACATCATATACTGATCCTACCACATACACCTCCCCTATACCATGACAGCACAGTCACAGCTCCATATACACATCATATACTGATCCTGCCACATACACCTCCCCTATACCATGACAGCACAGCGCCATATACACATCATATACTGATCCTGCCACATACACCTCCCCTATACCATGACAGCACAGTCACAGCCCCATATACACATCATATACTGATCCTGCCACATACACCTCCCCTATACCATGACAGCACAGTCACATATACACATCATATACTGATCCTGCCACATACACCTCCCCTATACCATGACCGCACAGTCACAGCTCCATATACACATCATATACTGATCCTGCCACATACACCTCCCCTATACCATGACAGCACAGTCACAGCGCCATATACACATCATATACTGATCCTGCCACATACACCTCCCATATACCATGACAGCACAGTCACAGCGCCATATACACATCATATACTGATCCTACCACATACACCTCCCCTATACCATGACAGCACAGTCACAGCGCCATATACACATCATATACTGATCCTGCCACATACACCTCCCCTATACCATGACAGCACAGTCACAGCGCCATATACACATCATATACTGATCCTACCACATACACCTCCCCTATACCATGACAGCACAGCGCCATATACACATCATATACTGATCCTACCACATACACCTCCCCTATACCATGACAGCACAGTCACATATACACATCATATACTGATCCCGCCACATACACCTCCCCTATACCATGACAGCACAGCGCCATATACACATCATATACCGATCCTGCCACATACACCTCCCCTATACCATGACAGCACAGCGCCATATACACATCATATACTGATCCTGCCACATACACCTCCCCTATACCATGACAGCACAGTCACAGCGCCATATACACATCATATACTGATCCTGCCACATACACCTCCCCTATACCATGACAGCACAGTCACAGCGCCATATACACATCATATACTGATCCTGCCACATACACCTCCCCTATACCATGACAGCACAGTCACAGCGCCATATACACATCATATACTGATCCTGCCACATACACCTCCCTATACCATGACAGCACAGTCACAGCGCCATATACACATCATATACTGATCCTGCCACATACACCTCCCCTATACCATGACAGCACAGCGCCATATACACATCATATACTGATCCTGCCACATACACCTCCCTATACCATGACAGCACAGCGCCATATACACATCATATACTGATCCTGCCACATACACCTCCCCTATACCATGACAGCACAGTCACAGCGCCATATACACATCATATACTGATCCTGCCACATACACCTCCCCTATACCATGACAGCACAGTCACAGCGCCATATACACATCATATACTGATCCCGCCACATACACCTCCCCTATACCATGACAGCACAGTCACAGCGCCATATACACATCATATACTGATCCTACCACATACACCTCCCCTATACCATGACAGCACAGTCACAGCGCCATATACACATCATATACTGATCCTACCACATACACCTCCCCTATACCATGACAGCACAGTCACATATACACATCATATACTGATCCCGCCACATACACCTCCCCTATACCATGACAGCACAGTCACAGCGCCATATACACATCATATACTGATCCTACCACATACACCTCCCCTATACCATGACAGCACAGCGCCATATACACATCATATACTGATCCTACCACATACACCTCCCCTATACCATGACAGCACAGTCACATATACACATCATATACTGATCCCGCCACATACACCTCCCCTATACCATGACAGCACAGCGACATATACACATCATATACCGATCCTGCCACATACACCTCCCCTATACCATGACAGCACAGCGCCATATACACATCATATACTGATCCTGCCACATACACCTCCCCTATACCATGACAGCACAGTCACAGCGCCATATACACATCATATACTGATCCTGCCACATACACCTCCCCTATACCATGACAGCACAGTCACAGCGCCATATACACATCATATACTGATCCTGCCACATACACCTCCCCTATACCATGACAGCACAGCGCCATATACACATCATATACTGATCCTGCCACATACACCTCCCCTATACCATGACAGCACAGTCACAGCGCCATATACACATCATATACTGATCCTGCCACATACACCTCCCCTATACCATGACAGCACAGTCACAGCGCCATATACACATCATATACTGATCCTGCCACATACACCTCCCCTATACCATGACAGCACAGTCACAGCGCCATATACACATCATATACTGATCCTGCCACATACACCTCCCTATACCATGACAGCACAGTCACAGCGCCATATACACATCATATACTGATCCTGCCACATACACCTCCCCTATACCATGACAGCACAGCGCCATATACACATCATATACTGATCCTGCCACATACACCTCCCCTATACCATGACAGCACAGTCACAGCGCCATATACACATCATATACTGATCCTGCCACATACACCTCCCCTATACCATGACAGCACAGTCACAGCGCCATATACACATCATATACTGATCCCGCCACATACACCTCCCCTATACCATGACAGCACAGTCACAGCGCCATATACACATCATATACTGATCCTACCACATACACCTCCCCTATACCATGACAGCACAGTCACAGCGCCATATACACATCATATACTGATCCTACCACATACACCTCCCCTATACCATGACAGCACAGTCACATATACACATCATATACTGATCCCGCCACATACACCTCCCCTATACCATGACAGCACAGTCACAGCGCCATATACACATCATATACTGATCCTGCCACATACACCTCCCCTATACCATGACAGCACAGTCACAGCGCCATATACACATCATATACTGATCCTGCCACATACACCTCCCCTATACCATGACAGCACAGTCACATATACACATCATATACTGATCCCGCCACATACACCTCCCCTATACCATGACAGCACAGCGCCATATACACATCATATACTGATCCTGCCACATACACCTCCCCTATACCATGACAGCACAGCGCCATATACACATCATATACTGATCCTGCCTGACCCAGTACAAGGACCCAATACAATAAGGATATAAAGCACCAGTGTCAGGAGAATTAGCCTGTACATAATAAACACATGTGTTCACCAACCTGTGGGTCCCAAGCTGTGGCAGGACTACAACTCCTATCATGCTGTGACTGTTGTAGTTTTGGAGCAGCTGGTGACCCACAGGTTGGGGAACAATATGGGAAGTGCTGTGTATAGAGGAGCAGTGCAGGGATATGGGGCAGTGTTATATGGGGCAGCCCTGTGACCTAGGTGACCTCCCTCTCCCAGCACTCCCAGCCTCCCTACACCTACAGGATGATGAGAGTCAGTCAGTGAACTCACCAGACAGCAGCCCCAGCAGTCGGCACGGCCTCCAGCAGTCAGATAGTGAGGAGGTCACATGGTGAGGAGGGGGCGGAGCCTCTAGTCCGAGTGAAAGGTCCTAGCAGGTCCTTGCAGGCCATCTTCAGGGCAGAGCAATGATCCTGCTCGGGGTGAGGGGATATTCACACTGCCTGCCCAGGAGGGGAGAGAGTGGGAGGACATGAGGATGCTGAAGGTGAGCAGGGAGGGGTAGCACTCTGAGGCCACCAGGAGTACAGGAGCCTGGAGTAATTTTTTTTTTTGGAGATTGAAATTGCGCCCCCTGTAACTCACCACTAGATGGCGCCCTAGGCCATCGCCTACCCTGGCCTACCCTTTGTCCCGGCCCTGATCCAGGTTGCTGAAGTACAACTCCCATCATGCCCTACTGACAGGTCATGATGGGAGTTGTAGTTCTGCAGCCTGTGGCCATACAGGTACACTAGGGGCTGTGTGGGTACCTGTGATTTATGTTGACCATATTAAGAACTATTTTATTTTTTTTTGTCATCAGGAAATCCTGAAGGTTTTTCCTGATGGTAAAAACGGATTACTGTCAGGAAATCCAGATACTTTCCTGATGACATTTGAGGTCTCCTGATCAGGATTTCCTGACAGTAAAAACTGACACGGACGTGTGAATGGGGCCTAAAAGTTCTTACTCATGTAACTCATAAAAAAAACACGATTTTATGCAATAGTTGGTGTGTAAAAGCTATGATTGTAATATCCAGAATCCTTTGAGGCTCCAGCTTTGTAGACTTCTGGACAGCTCGCTGCTGTTTGTCGCTTAAGAAACAATGAGATTTTTGTAATGAAGCCACATGGCCCTGCTTATTTACAGACACACCCGAGCACCATGATACAATTTATCAGAACCACAAGCTTCAACATGTGTGATATTTTTTTTCTTGATTGCTAACTAGAGGCAGCTGTGAAGTTAAAGAATGCCAGAGGGAAGAGGTTAAAGTCCTGCTGTTATCTGAGCATGGGGGAGAGGACAGAGTAAATCTAGATTCACCTCATGATTTGGCCATCCAATGACCAGATACGTTGGAAAAATCTGAAAATGGGGTGCTGACGTACCTATGCTATTCGTTTCAGTGACCCGAACCTTGCTTTTTAGTCAGAGCCCAACCTTTTGTGTACTTGGAATATGAACTATGAAAATAACTATATTTGGGCCATTAAAATGAATAGGACCCATGCTAGTTTGAGCTCCAAATTGAGAAATTTTTCCATCATTTCCATCATGTGGCCTAATCATGTTGTGAGTCAGGTCGAAGAACCTCTGATGAGGCAGCAGGTGGATTTCAGACTAGCTCAGACTCCTAATAGACCTGGCACAGACATAGACGGCAGAGGGGCCCTTTGCACGCAGCCCCTTATGTGTAAACTATCTTGAAGAGGTTATCCCATGCTCAAAAGTTATTCACTGAAGAAGTAATAACTAGGGGATTGATAGGGGTCAGACCACTGGGGCAAGATGAATTTGAATAAATTGTGATTATCAGTGAGTGGAGCTATATTTATGGCTAATCTGCTGCGTATCTGCTACGTATCACAGCAGTAAATACGCAGCGTATAAGCCGTGTGTGTTTGTACCCTTATTACTCATGAGCCTATGGGTGTGTGCTGTGGTATCGGGTCTTGCTGTTTCTAGTGAAGTAGGTTCTGCAGTGCTGCTGTGGGATCTGGCATTTCTTGTTGGATTATGTTTTGGTGATATCTGATCATTTATCACATAATGATATATGCATTGGTGACAGTTTAAGGGCTTCTGCTTCCCATTACTTTTAATAGTATTGTTGTTATAGAATTTTATATACATTTATTTGTACCTACAGACCCACAATAGTGACAGGCACTATACCACAGACACAAAGTTCCCATAATAGTGACAGCCACATTGTAATGTCCCCATGTTGGTGACAGCCACAGTGTCTCCATAAAAGTGAGAGACACAGTAAAACCTACAAGACACAGGTGACAATGTGCCAAATGTAGTGTCCCCAGCAGGGAAACAGTCCAGGACAGGCATTCACCGTTTGTGTTGTCCGTGTTTCACAGACAGAACACAGAACGTGTGAATGCAGTCTAAGACTATCAGCCGTGCAATAGAACAGCGACATCTGGTGGCGGGAGCCGCCTACTACCGACTTCAGTCTCAGAGCTTACACACACATATGGTACCAACCTATACTTGTTTACAAAAAAACAGTGGACCCCTCTCAGACACTGAATTGGTCACATGAACTAATCCTCCTGCTACACTGCTAGAATTAGCTAATCTTTCAGCAGGTCTTCCCTTTAGCCATTGGCCCACCAAGTCACTTGTTCAGCTTTAGGGGCCTATTCGACGAAGCGATAATCAGTCGAATCGGCCCGATTCAGCCGATTATCGCTCTGTGGAATAGAGAGAACGATCAGCCGATGATCATGTCATCGGTTGATAGTTCATTTAGGTTCAAACCTAAAATCATCAGTCGCCACCCGCACATCGCTACGTGGAATAGATACATTACCTGTCCAGGCGCAGGTCTTCTCCTTCTTCCTCCCGGTCCCGCGCCGCAGCAGCTTTGGAGCGGCCTGTCTGAACTGACACCACACTCCACCGACCCCTCTCCTTCATACATGTAGCACAAGAGAGACCCTATGGCCTGAGGAAGGTCCAGGTTGGACCGAAACGTTGCACAATACATTATTGGTCTCATCTCATGTACTTTCTGTCAATGGTCGGAGTATATACCTTGTATCACACTATTCAATAAAACCTTCACCTATTCTTGCACGCAACACGAGTGCCGTGGTTTCTACTGTACAGTATCAGAGGTTGAAGAACCCATTTACCACTGAGCACCGGCTCTAAAATCTAAGGCAGAGGTGTGCAGCACTGATCCAATACATACATGTCTGAACTGACAGACCGCTCAGCCAATCACTGGCCAGGAGCAGTCTGTTAGTTCAGATAGGCTGCTCAACAGCTGCTGCGGCGCGGGACTGGGAGGAAGAAGGAGAAGACCTGCGCCTGGCCAGGTAATGTATGAAACAAGAGCTGCAAGGACATCGGTAACAATGTCCTTGCAGCCCTCGCTAAATGCTTGTCGGGCCGTGGAATAGGCCCAGTAAACGAGCGCCGATCTAGCAGATCGGCGCTCGTTTACATCGTTGATCGGGCCCTGCTCGGTCCGTGAAATAGGACCCTTAGGCTATAAAAAAATTGAGTTAATGAAATGTATAAATGTTCTGCTGCTACTGCCTGTCTGTCACCATCTAGTAAACAACCATTATTATTTCTAACTTGTAGATGGTATTGAGCCACCGCAGGAGTTGAACGTCAATGTTTACCCACCTGGTAAGGTTGTTCTGACCTGGAAACACACTGTACCACCACAGAATGAAACAGTATTATATTGGGTGATAGTCAACACTTCAAACAAGTCAGAAGAATTTGTGGTAAGATTTATATCAGATATACAAATCTGATTATATACCAGAAGATGCCTAGGTTATAACAGCATAATCCACATTACTATAAAATATATACCAGATGTATATACAGTGGTGCCTTGAATTACGAGCATAATCCGTTCCGGGACCGTGCTTGTAATCCAAATCCACTCTTAAACCAAAGCAAATTTTCCCATAAGAAATCACTTATATGCAGACAATTGGTTCCACACCCCAAAAATAATGACTTATTATTCTGAATAACATGTAAAACAGATGAAACAAACATTCAGAAACAGCAGAATATGTGATATTATAAGTTACTGTACAGTAATGGAGAGGATGGGAAACAAGGGCTGACATGAAGGGAGCATGAAGGAATAAGCAGGACAGATGTGGGCACATACATGCAGCACTCTCTGTCCGGGGAGAGAGGGGTTACAGCTATGGAGAGATTACCTCCACAGTCCTGTCCCCTGATGTAAGCCCCAGCCTGAAGTGGATCTGCTATGATTTAGAAGGTGAGGGAGACTTCCTGGGTCAGAGTACAGGGTTTTAGACCCCGCTGTGCAGACCATGCCCCTCCTCCACTTGCGCTCCCAACCAGTACAGGGAGCTCTTAAACCAAAGCAATGCTCTTAAACCAAGTTACTCTTAAACCAAGGTACCACTGTATAATTATATACTAACAGATGCCCATGTTATACCAGAATAGTCCACATTATTGTATAAGGCTATGTTTACACTATGTTAAAAAAAAAATAGAGAGAGAGCGAAAGGGTGGACGCAATTTAAAAAAAAAAATAACAAAAAAACATGACATCCGGTATTGGGCTATGTTCACACAATATATTTCAGTCAGTATTGTGGTCCTCATATTGCAACCAAAACCAGGAGTAATAAAAACAGCAGCTGATAAGTATGGGAAGGCTTAAGATTTTTTAAATAGAAGTAAATTGCAAATCTTAATAACTTTTTGAAACCAATTTTTTTTTTTTTGCTGGACAGCCCCTTTAATGTTCATGCCATTGACTTTATTTTAAGTTGTTCACACATTGATTTTTTTCACCATCCTTTCTATTAAATGTAATAGACATTTTAATTTAAGGCACACCTAAAAGGGTCGACTTTTTATTTAAGCCAGAATAATGTTCCTACGGCCATCATTGCAATGATGGCCGTTTGAACACGCTAAACCATGGCCATTATTTGATACTTAAAACAACGGCTATTGTCTTGAGTATCAAACAACAGGCAGAAAAAAAACACTGTGTGAACAGAGCCTAAGGGTATATTCACACTGGCGGGCTCGCAGCCCGGCAGGTCCTGGCAGTTCCCATACACTACATACTTGCTGTGGTCTAAACGACCGCAGCGAGTATGTAATTATACCGCCCTTAACCCCTTCTGCTCCCCCGCTGTGTATATACTTTACCTGTCCTCGCTGCACGGGTCCGGCGTCCTGCTCTCCTGTCCGGCCAATCAGTGTGTTGCCCAGCCGCAGCCACTGATTGGCCGGGCGGGAGAGCAGGACGCCGGACCCGTGCAGCGACGACAGGTAAAGTATATACACAGCGGGGGAGCAGAAGGGGTTAAGGGCGGTATAATTACATACTCGCTGCGGTCGTTTAGACCGCAGCAAGTATGTAGTGTATAGGAACTGCCAGGACCTGCCGGGCTCGCAGCGAGAATCTCGCTGCGAGCCCGTCCGTGTGAATATACCCTAAAAGAACATTTATAATTTATACCAGCTGTACATATATAATTATATACAGAAGATACCCAGGTTATACAAGCTGCACATATGTAATTATATACAAAAGATACCGATACCCAGGATATACAAGCATGGCCCATATCACTGTGGGAAAGAAGATGTACCAGTTATACATAAATACCAGTTATACATAAATAATTATATACAGAAGATACCCTGTTATACCAGTTGATATAAATGTATAATCTGTATTATGTGTTGTACTGAATTTACTTCTTGTCTTGTAGACCTATGCAAATACTTTCACACATATAACAGAGCTGCACAATGGTCTCAGCGTTAAGGTAGCTGCACTAATATCTGATAAATTAACTGACTGGGTGTCTAAAGATATTCCCCCGTATCCAGGTGAGTGCAATCCTCAGTGCATGCCTAATGGTGCGTTTACATAAACAGATTTATCTGACAGATTTTGGAAGCCAAAGCCAGGAACAGACTATAAACAGAGAACAGTTCATAAAGGAAAGACTGAGATTTCTTCTTTTTTTAAATCCATTCCTGGCTTTGGCTTCAAAAATCTGCCAGATAAATCTCTCTGTCTAAAGGTACCCTAAGGCTAGAGCTACATACCCTATCAGGAGGGTTTTGTTCAGCCAGAAACCACTGTGTCATGCTGCCTGTTTTGCAACTCTGCCAGTCATTGAAGTGAATAGGGTTCACTTGTTGTGGATCACAATGCAACCCCATTCACTTGAATAGGTGGCAGATGTGTGCAACAGGCAGCATGACACAGTGGCTTCTGGTTGCACAACCAGAAATCTCCATGTAGCCCTAGCCTAATATGTTTCAGGTGTATAGGATAATTATATATATATATATATATATATATATATATGGTGAATCTGTGTGCGCCCGCATCCCAATTCAGCACAAATGAAGTGCATGCGGCCGGTACTGCAGTACCGGACGGGATGATATTCACTGACACCGGCCATTCTGTGACTCGGCTGGGTCACAGAACGGCCATTGTCTTACAGCGTGTGAACCCGGCCTTAATATCCACTAAAATATTGCATGATAGCCTTTGTTATTGCATGACAGCAAATGTGTATGCTGGCAGTGGATTTTTTCATGAATAATGCAGAAATCTCTCCAAGGATTTCGTAAAGGGCAGGGGGTTCACACCCATGTATGTGTATATATAAATGCTTGCATGGTACAGTAAATAATTGTTTCATAGTTAAAGAACAGCAGTATTCCCCCTACAATGCAGTATATTTCAGTAGTGTGCTTCTCTTACAGGAAGTGAAAGAGGGAGATTTATCAAACTGGTGTAAAGTGAAACTGTCTCAGTTGCCCCTAGCAACCAATCAGATTCCACTTTACATTCCTCAGATTCTTTGTAAAATGAAAGGTGGAATCTGATTGGTTGCCAGGGGCAACTGAGACAATTCTACTTTGCATCAGTTTGATAAATCTCCCACCTAAGGGTACAAACACACACGGCGTATTCGCAGCGAGTTTCTCGCTGCGTATACGCAGTGAAACTCGCTGCGAATCCTGTGCCTGTGTATTCAATGGCAGACAAAATCTTTGTTTGTTTGTCTGTCTGCAGCCCGCCCCATTACCCCCCCCCCCCCGCCGCCGGACATTATACATTACCGGGTCCCCGTTCCTGCTTGCTTCGGGGCTCCCGGTGTCTTCACGGCCCGCCCGGCCAATCAGTGTGCTGCGGCGGGGCAGCGCACTGATTGGCCGGGCGTGACGTGCCGGGAGTCGCCGAAACAAGCAGGAGCCGGGATCAGGCAATGTATGCCTGGCCCCCTGCAGCCCCGATCGCCCCCGGCCGCACATTGCCCCCAGCCACACCCGCCCACAGCCCCGATCAGCCGGCCGCCCCGCAGCCCCCCCACCCCCCTCAGCCCCGATCAGCCGGCCGCCCCAATGCCCCCCCCGCAGCCCCCCGCCCGCAGTCCCGACCGCACCAATCGCCCCAGCGGCCCAACCCCATCGGGGCTGCAGGGGGAGGGGGGCGATCGGTGCGGACAGCTAATCGGGGCTGCGGGCGGGCGGCTGATCAGGGCTGGGGGGCGGCCGGCTGATCAGGGCTGCAGGGGCGGGGAGGCGGCTGGCTGGAGCTTATACTTAACCTGGTCCCCGCTCCGGCTTGCTGGAGACACCGGGACCCCCGGAGCAAGCCGGAGCCGGGATCAGGTAAAGTATATACTCCGGCGGCCGGGGTGTTAATGGGGCGGACTGCAGACAAAATCGCAGCAGGGATCTTCATCCCTGCTGCGATTTTGTCTGCCACTGACTAAACCAGAACAGGATACGCAGCGAGCTTCACTGCGTTTACGCAGCGAGAAACTCGCTGCGTATACGTCCTGTGTGTTTGTACCCTAAGGCTACAAACCCACTTGGCGGGTCTGCAGCGAGTCTCCTTGCTGCGTTTTTGCAGCGAGACTCCCTGCAGATCCCGGCCCTATACTTTCATTAGCAGAGAAACTCGCAGCAGGGATGTATATCCCTGCTGCGATTTTGTCTGCAGCCCTCCCCATTAACCCCCTAGCCACCGGACATTATACATTACCGGGTCCCCGTTCCTGCTTGCTTCGGCGGCTCCCGTCACGTTCTGCCCGGCCAATCAGTGCGCTGCCCTGCCGCAGCGCACTGATTGGCCGGGCGGGCCGTGAAGACACCGGGAGCCCCGAAGCAAGCAGGAACGGGGACCCGGTAATGTATAATGTCCGGTGGCTAGGGGGTTAATGGGGAGGGCTGCAGACAATATCGCAGCAGGGATGTACATCCCTGCTGCGAGTTTCTCTGCTAATGAAAGTATAGGGCCGGGATCTGCAGCGAGTCTCGCTGCAAAAACGCAGCAAGGAGACTCGCTGCAGATCCGGCAAGTGTGTTTGTACCCTAAGAGTTATTTAGTAGGAGAACCAGGCTCCCCCAGCAAATAGTTGCACTGATCTGGTTGCAGTCCATTTGTGATAATGTCTGTAATTTGTTTTTTAGGAGCTGACGGAACATCAGCTACGGATTTATCCTGTCAGATTGATATAGAGGAGTCAGAGAAATATTGTCTCAGCTGTACATGGCTTCCTGGGGTCAAAGCTCCGGCAGACACTGACTATTACCTTTATTACAGGTAAGAAACAGTCCTATAAATTGTAATCAATAGAGTGGGGAATGTGATCACTCAATCCTAATGTATGGGGCCTATTACACGGGCCCATATTAAGCTTGCTCCTCGTTCCCTCCTCGCTGTCTGTGCTATTACACGCACAGACATTGAGCAGGGAGGATATTACTCCTATTACTTGGAGTGAAGGCCAGCAGACCATTACTATAGTTGTCATTGGAGCTGAGCGAATCGCTGACCTCAATATAGCGCAGCACTTCGTTTGACCAGCGCTCCAGTGCTCCACTCATCAAGTACTTAACCTTTCAGCGCTGCTCCGGATCCTTTCCTGGGAAACAAACCGGGCATGGAATGTGTAAATACTATACCCCCTTAGGTTGTGTTCCAACATTTGCGTTTTTTGCGTTTTTACGTAAATAGAACCTGGTTGTCTGTGTGGTATTTGCCATGTGATTTGTGATATATGTTTTTAAAATTGAAGGATCCCAGCTGAATTTTTCTCCAAAAAGCCAGATTCACGCTATGTAAAAATGACGGCCATCTTTAATAACAATGGCCGTCATTGAGCAAGTAACGTCCGTTTAAAAAAAAAATATATATTTTTTGCAGAGTGATGGCCATTGTTATGAAAGATGGTGGTCATTTTTACATTGTGTGAACAGAACCAATCTGTGTGATAGGAAAGATTTATTATGGCATATGGTAATATGGCAGCCTGCCCCTGTTTCATTCTGCTAGTAGGTTAGGCAGGTTCCATTTAATGGGACATATTGCTATTTTTGTACATGCCTCGTACATCTCGTTCATTATATCGCTTGGTTCGTGATCTCTTGCAGGTCTGATGATGTGACTAAGAAGTGTGAGGACTATGTAACAGAACCAGGGGGGCAGAGGCGGACAGGGTGTTGCATTCTCTCCACTGTTATCTCCATAAAGCATTCAAGTTTAATATTGGTTCACATTAATGGCACAAGCAAGAGTCTACAGATCAAAGCAGTGGAGCAGACATTCATGTCAGGTCACATAGGTGAGAAAATAATGCAAGGAACTGAGAAGTCCATCCAAACCATCTTAACCCATCATACCTGTAATGCTGGTTTCACACATGGCTGTTTTTTGGAAAACGGCCATTGCAGTTTTTTAGCCAGAACCAGAATTGGATTCAAAGCCTAAATCCTCCAATCTATAGATAATATACCATAGTGAGTTACATAATGTTCAATGTCATGTTTCAAAATCTGTCCTTGTTCCAGAGACCATTCCACCTGTCCGGAACTTGACAATGGATGTGAATGGCTTACACTGGAGGAAACCTCTCAATACTATACCAGACTCCTGTTTTAATTATGAAGTCAATATCTGGTCAAAGGGCAGCAACGAAACGGTAAATTATAACTAACACATTCTAAACATAAAAAACACATTCATTCAGTTTGAGGTTATGTTTACACACAGTAAAATAAAATATGACAGTAAAATAGGTATAAAACTGTGCCATAATTTGAATCTATTTTTGTGCTACATTAGTATTAGTATTAGTATTTTTACAGTATTTCGGTCAGTATTTGTAGCCAAAATCAGAAGTGGAGCTGACAGAGAAAATATAATGGAAAGATACACAGGCCATATTCACACTTATTATAACGGACGTAGTTATACTGTTGGACCTCGGGCAGCGTCCGGTCCGTTCCTGCAGCTGATACTGCTGTATGGGCTGCAGGAACATAATCTTTTTACAACTGAATTGCGAATTGCAATTCAATTAACCATTGACTACAATGTAAAGTACAGCCGGCCGTACTTTACATTGTGTGAACAGGCATGCTCATTATTTTAACGTCCATTCTAAAGAACGGACAATAGAATAACGTAGTGGGAGCACATGCCCGGCATTGCATTTAATTAATTAATACCCTTGAGGTAATAGTAATGCTAGAGGGAGAGACAGCAGTGCCAAACACATTCCGCTTGGCACTACTGCTTCCTGTCCTTGGTTCCCCCATGCCAAACCAGGACGTGAGGGAAGTCTGTGGCGGGGCTGAGCTGAAAAGGGAGATGGGACAACCCCTTCAAACATATAGAAGATAGAACAATTAGAGGATAGAATAGTTATATATATATAGCAGTGTTATAACAGTTATTTTCTTGGTTCTTAGTTTAAGTGCATTAGTGTAAGTATTTTAATAGAGGCAATGCCTTGGAGTTAAAAAGAAAACAAAAAAACAAAACAAAAACATAATGGTGTTTTTTTTTCCAATTTGTGTGGCAGATTACCATAGGGCATTCCAGCTACTCAAGTGATGCCCTTAAAAAATCATCTAATAAAAAATTCATTTGTGTAAGGGCAATTGGGAAGAAACCATGTTGGCAACACAAGCTTAGTGCATGGAAAAACATTGTCACTGAAGAAGGTAAGGTGACTACAGGTAACAGTATGATAACAGAAGGCTATGATAGCAGCAGCTACTTAAACATGAAAGTGGACATCCTTTAGGGGAACCATACTCTTTTATAAGACTATGTTTACACAGTAAAATAAAAGTCAAATATGTATGACAGTAAGGCTGTATTCCTACAATGGTTGATAATGACCGTTGTTTGATAATAATGGCCGTTAATAATGATCATTATTCATGGCCGCTATTATAAAATAACGTCTATCATTGTACATAAAAAGATGTAGTAGGACTATAGCCTTTATACGTATTTATACCATAGCCTTTATACGTGGTTGTTTTGTGAATCTACTGATGTGCTACAAGAAAGTGTAGAAAAATATATATTTTTACAATGTGTACACAGACTGCCATTTTCCCATTGACTTTATTGTAGCACATTATTAGATTCAAAATATAGACATGTGCAAATAACATCCGTTATTTGTGCAATGACATCCGTTGCTATGAAAGATGGCTGTCATTTCTACAAAGTGTGAACCTAGCCTAATAATGTGCTACATTGAAATCAGTGTGAGATTGCTTGGCAGTGCACTTATTATGACCCTCCAAATAATAGACATGCTTATTATCTACCACCTGCTTTTATAAAAATTGGCTGTTTTTCCCCCACAAATTTTCACTCACTATTTTATTTTTAAAATTACGGCCATATTTAGGTATTGTTTTACTATAGGTGTACAAAAATATAAAGCTTATTTATTGGTGAAATCACACATGGCGGTTTTTGTGCCTAAACCTGAAGTAGATCAAACAGAAAAGAGAAGTACAAGTCCTCCCTTTGTATTCTCCATCCCATTTAAATCCAATTGTGGTTTTAGCACAAAAACTGCAGTGGCAGCTTCCCAAAAAAAAGACTGCCGTGTCTATTTTCAGCCTTCTAAGGATAGCAGGCCACATCGATGGCAGCATGAATACTAATATAAAGCTCTATCTTCTTCTCCTAAGGTGTTGATAGAAATGATACCCTGGGGATCATTATACCTGCCTGTCTGATTGCAGCATGTATTGTTATATTTCTTCTGTGCATTAGGTAAGTATATACAGCTTATATAATTATATACATATGTAATACCTAGATTAAACCAGCATGGCATGCTATATATATATTGATATAGATATATATCAATAAATGTTCATGACAATTATTTGTGGACATTTTTTGCAAACAACAGACGTGTTTTTAGTTGTTCACACACATTTTTTTTTCCCACCGTCCTTTCACTGTCTCTATTATTGCACCTTCTTTCCAGCAAACTCTGGAATAGGGCATATCAATATCTTCTCTTTAACATTTACCTAAAAAATGGTTGCCCCCCCCCCCCCGGACTCACCTGCTCGCTGCCGCCGCGTGTAACTGCAGCGTCAGCCAGCAGGGAACAAGGAGCAAGCGAGCGCTTACAGCGCTCGTTTGCTCCTCCAGTTGCCCCGTGGAATACAGCCTTAAGAAATCAGGGCTATTGTTTTATGTCAGGCATGTCCAAAGTCCGGCCGGAGGGCCATTTGCGGCCCGCGTTCCGAACTTTTACGGCCCCCCAGGTATCCAGCTTGCTATTATCTGCCTGTGTTATAAAGCATATAGCATGTAGCATGTAAAATGGTCGGCCCTCGCACATGTTCACTTCATCAAATTTGGCACTCTTCGAAAAAAGTTTGGACATGCCTGTTTTATGTAGTTAAACTACTTGATCTTCTTTCAGGTTTTGGGGACATATATTTCCACAGATTCCAAAACCTAAGAATGAGCTGAAGGAGTCTTTCCCGAATGTACGAAGCCAGGTAGGGGTCAGTGTAATCTGATCATATAGCATATACATTTGTTGTTCTGTAACACTGTATTGTATTGCACTTTTTGGGGGCATGGGTGGGATTAACAGTTCCTACATGGTGCAGTGTAGCACATCACAGAAAGTTATTTCTACACTAATTTATCAATTGCCAAGCCAGGTTAAAGTGCTATAGAAGTTTTTACCAATAAAATTACATCTCCCAATATACTTTAACAATAGTAGGGTAGGGATATATTAGGAGTTATTTTACCTTTCTGAACAACAGACCTTACAAGTGACACAGTGCTCAAGGCACACAGTCAGGCAAAATACACAATGTCATTCAGGGGCTCACAGGTGACTTCATTATAGTTGTCCCTGTTCATCAAGACACATTTGACTCCTTACGTTTGCAGCAGATCCTTAGCCACCATACTAAAAAAAAGTCCTTATAGTTCCACATTGCAGCCTCTGAATGTAATAGTGCCACGCATTGTACCCTCTAAATATAATGCTGGCACATACTGCATGCTCTGAATATTATATTAACACACACTGCACCCTCTAACTATAATAGTTCCACATACTGCACCCTCTGAATATAATACTGCCACACAAAACACCCTCTGAATATAATCCTGCTACACACTGCACCCTCTAAATATAATACTGCCACATACTGCACCCTCTGAATATAATACTGCCACACAAAACACCCTCTGAATATAATCCTGCTAAACACTACACCCTCTAAATATAATACTGCCACATACTGCACCCTCTGAATATAATACAGCAACATACTGCACCCTCTGAATATAATACTGCCACAAACCACACCTTCTGAATATAATACTGTTACATACTGCAACCTCTTAATATAATACTGCCGCACACTGCACTCTCTGCATATAATACTGCTACACACTGCACCCTCTAAAAATAATACTGCCACATACTGCACCCTCTGAATATAATTTTGCCACACAGTACACCCTCTGAATATAATACTGCCACATACTGCACCCTCCTAAAATACTACTGCACACTTAACCCTCTGAATATAATTTTGCCACACACTGCACCCTCTGAATATAATACTGCCACATAGCACCCTCTGAATATAATACTGCTACACACTGCAACCTCTAAAAATAATACTGCCAAATACTGCACCCTCTGAATATTACTGTCACACACTATACCCCCTGAATATAATACTGCCACATACTGCACCCTCTGAATAAAACAGTGCCACATACTGCACCCTCTGCATATAATACTGTCACATACTGCACCCTCTGAATTTAACAGTGCCACCAACTTCACTCTCTGAATATAATACTGCTGCACACTGCACCCTCTGAATATAATACTGCTACACACTACACCCTCTGAATATTATACTGACACATACTGCACCCTCTGAATATAATACTGCCACAAACTACACTCTCTGAATATAATACTGCTGCACACTGCACCCTCTGAATATAATACTGCTACACACTACACCCTCTGAATATTATACTGACACATACTGCACCCTCTGAATATAATACTGCCACAAACTACACTCTCTGAATATAATACTGCTGCACACTGCACCCTCTGAATATAATACTGCTACACACTACACCCTCTGAATATTATACTGACACATACTGCACCCTCTGAATATAATACTGCCACAAACTACACTCTCTGAATATAATACTGCTGCACACTGCACCCTCTGAATATAATACTGCTACACACTACACCCTCTGAATATTATACTGACACATACTGCACCCTCTGAATATAATACTGCCACAAACTACACTCTCTGAATATAATACTGCTGCACACTGCACCCTCTGAATATAATACTGCTACACACTACACCCTCTGAATATTATACTGACACATACTGCACCCTCTGAATATAATACTGCCCCAAACTACACTCTCTGAATATAATACTGCTGCACACTGCACCCTCTGAATATAATACTGCTACACACTACACCCTCTGAATATTATACTGACACATACTGCACCCTCTGAATATAATACTGCCACAAACTACACTCTCTGAATATAATACTGCTGCACACTGCACCCTCTGAATATAATGCTGTCACACACTACACCCTCTGAATATAATGCCGCCACACACTGCACCCTCTGAATAAAATGCTGCTGCACACTGCACCCTTTGAATGTAATACTGCTACACACTGCACCATCTAAAAATAATACTGCCACATACTGAACATTCTGAATATAATACTGCCACACAGTACACCCTGTGAATATAATACTGCCACATACTGCACCCTCTAAATATATCAGTGCCACACACTGCACCCTCTGAGTATAATACTGCCACATACTGCACCCTCTGAATATAATACTGCTACACACTGCACCACCACTTTTTATTTTAATTTACTGTGTCCCCTCAATTTGATTTTTCAATTGTATATTTGTCCTGATGACAGGGTTACAACTAAATTAATGAGAACTGGGTTGTGTATTTTTCCAATAACTCTGTGGCTGATCTGTGCTTTCCTATGTGATTACCAGACCGACCTGAACTGTAAAAGAGGTACATGTTACAACCGTATTCATTTGATATTAAGGTTTTTTGTACTGAACCATTTCTCTGGTCCATCTTCCAGGCCCTGATGCGCTGCAACTCATTAGACAATGAAGAAGTGATAAGTTACATTGAGGAGCTGGTAGAGTCAGACAATACGTCTTCCAATTATGGACACATTGGAAATTATTCATCCAGTGGACTGTGTAAAACTCTATGATCCTAAACTCCTTCTCACTCTGTTTGCAAAAATAACCAGGATTCATCGATTTTTCAATGAATTAAAGTATCCGAGTGGTTGTGAATGGACTCGATGCCAGAACTGCAATAGGATCGCTTCTCAGCTTTTGGCTAAGATCAAGTGTAGTATCTGTTCTTGTCAGTTTAGTATCTAATACGTCCCCTATCTGGGGATCATGTATGAAATGGATTTTTAGAACAGGGAGAAGGAAAAAGAGCTTGCTGTGTCCTCTCCAGGCATTGACCTGGTATTGCAGTGCCTCCAGGTTCAGTGGAAACTGCCATAAGGCTGGAATCACACTCTCTACAGTCACAAAAGTCATGGCAAAAAAATTGATGTGACTGCAAATTTATGTTGCTTTTCCTTCCCGGCTTTTATTATTAATTTTCCATTGTGCCATTTTTTACTTATGTATATATTTTTTCTTTTTTTTTCAGTTTGTGTAAGTATAAAGAAATCTTAAAACCAAAGTGGGACAATTCTCTGTTAGTGGATCCTAGATTGATGCATGTCATCCACATTAATACATTGTTGCAAACTATCGAGGCATGAAAGACCTTTTTCCTGCTGATGTATAAGAGGGTTACTCTGGTAACAGAACTATTTACATAAAACTCCATGACATATACCTTACTAATGTAGTGTTATCACTAATAGTACAGGCTTCAGTGGCTCCTCACAGACAGGAAATACTGTAGAAGGAGTACAAAATGTGTATTGTCCCGGCTCCTCCCTCTCTCCAGTGACAACGCATCTATCTCTGATGTCATAGGAGGCTTGGCTGGATCTTGTCTCTGAGCTCTAGCCCCGCCCGTCACCCTCTCTGACCAGCCCCCTCCTGCCTACATCACCATCACTGAAATTAGATGTTCTGCACCTGGCTGGGTTGGTGGGGAAAGGAGAAGGAAGGGTGGGAGGACTGTGATGAACAGCTGAGGGAAAGCAATTGTGGTGTATGCTCGACCGGTCACTTGCTAGCTGGTAACGCGTGATGCCACTTCTATGGTGGTTGGTCGGAATATAGCTCAGCCAGATGGTATACTGTTGTTACGCCAGTGCTGGTTGGGCACACAGGTATGATGGCACACCTGCTTTTATTTTAGATAGGCTGGCTATACCCTTTCCCCTGTGGTCAGTAACCTGCTTGGCTGTTTGGGGGTCCTTTGGGTATTTATCACGGTGGTCCAGAGTGGAGTTGTGACCCACCCGGACTATTGTTACCGCCACTCAAAGAAAGGGGAGGTGACCCAAGAAGATGCAATGGCTGTGTAGGTGCTTAGCAAATAACCACTGAGTCCAATTAGAATAAATAAACTTTTACAGTAGGAGCTTGACTTGATAATATCCTTGAATTGTTAGTGACCCGATCTGTGCTGGGAGTTTAGAGAGAGGTATAGTTGTGCTGACTGAGTTGCGTGCTGAGAGGTAGAAGAGGGTCAGAGGAAGTAGAGCAGAAGATGTCGAGAGAGTCCCAACCCAGGGTAGAAATGTGCTCTGCCGGAACTTTAGAAGGAGCATGAGTAGAGTACTCGAGAGTAGAGAGAATACTTCTGCCCGTGTTTTGACTCTTTGGTCTTTGCACCCCCTATTGCCCACCAGTGTCGGGCAACCCATCCTAGAGGGTGACACAAGCCCCAAATATTGTTACCTAGGTTGAGCAGAGTGGTAAGAGTTCTCTGATGACAACCACGCTGCGAGTGCTAAGGTGTCTCATGTGCGTTCGTTCTCTTCAGAGACCAACCCAAGACTGTCCACAGGGCACTCAGCATAAGCCAGGGCCCTACTTGGCTGCTACAGGGACCTTTCTGGCTTGCGTCCTTCTTCTACAACCGCCAGAGTAAAGGCCCTATTCCACCAACAGATCTGACGACAGATTATCTGCCAAAGATTTGAAGCCAAACCCAGGAACAGACTATAAACAGAGAACAGGTCATAAAGGAAAGCCTGGATTTCTCTTTTCAAATCCACTCCTGGGTTTGGCTTCAAATCTTTGGCAGATAATCTGTCGTCAGATCTGTTGGTGTAATAGGGCCTTAAGACTCACTAAGGTGTGGCTACACTTCCTCTCCCCATGTGACTTCCTTCTACAGCATATCTAAGGTGTGCTGTGAGAAGAGAGTGCAAGAGAAAGAGAAGGGTAGAGATAGGTAGAAAGGAGAAAGAACTCCCATTGGTGCACAGATCCTAAAACAATAACCCTTTAGTTACATCCAGCTGTGCAATACTTAGGTACACAATATACTAGCGTCATCTAGTGGCGAAACTTAGGTACTACTTCATTACCACTTTTACTTTGAAGGTTAACCTTTGAGTCGGCAGTATAAGGGACGCCTTTCTGTCTGATGTGACCTGTTACGGGCTTGATGGTGGAATTCCTGATGATCCCCCTTTTGGAACCTCATCAATGATGTGTAACAGTGTGGTAAGTGCTTTATTATATTTTTAATAAACTATATTTAACTATTGCTGATTTGTCTGACTCTCTTTTCATGTTCTATAACGGAATCCAAAGAACCTAGCTCTAAGCAAAACACAATTGTACTTTGGATTTAATTGTAGCAAATCCTCAGCTAGGAGAAGGCCTATAAATGTTTTAAAACATTGGTTGTGAATAAGAATGTTCCAAATCACTGACACAAAGCCCTCGACAGTTCATTAATCGGGTATGTTTATCACTATCACTACTCATCATTTGTCCATACATTAATATTCTATGTAGTAAAATAATAGTGGAGTCACTGTGTATGTACATTCCATTACTTATCCTATACTGATCCTGAGTTATAGCCTGTATTATACGCTTAAGCTGCATTCACTATTTTGTTACTGTGGTCCAGAGGATTCACTAGCATTGGCTTTTTGGTCTGGTGCCCTGGATGTTTTAGGATGTGTATTAAACTATGATTAAACTAATAGGGTCAGTTAGGACAGACATACACAGCAATCTCGCGCTGTATAGCGCAAGATCACTGTGTATTGACAGAGCCGCAGGCAAAGGCCACTGGGAGCCCCCTCTGCCGCTCCGCATGTTTCCTGTCACGCACTGACCCTTTTGAAAAGAGCTGGCACGTGACAGTGAAAGAAAATTTTAATAAATTAAAAATGCAACCAACAAATTAATGGATTATATTTACAAATATTGTTTAAAAATAAAATTTAACTAAATGGAGGATTAAAAAAAATTATAATCAGCCGTGATTGGTTCTCTTTAAGCCCTGGTCCAAGCACAGATACAATATAAAATGTCTCAATAACTTGTCATGTACCCTTGTGCATCAATTACATCTTGACAACAATGTATCATGCTGTTCCCAAGTTGACTTATTCCAACATATTTGGCGGCCATCATTTCTGCTCAGCATGAAGTAGATGTTCCCTGGCCAATGCAATACAATAATGCTGTGTCTGGTGGTGTGGTTAGGTACCCTTGCAGATCATCTAGCATGCAGAACACGCTGATGTAAATGGTTTCGAATGGTCTGATGTGACACTTGGGTGCCTTTCACCTCCCTTAAATGTGCCTGGAGTTGTGTGGCATTCATCATCCAGTTCCACAGGGCATCGTTCACAATGAAGCGGTCACCGGTGTTGGATGTGGCCGAAGGACGGCTACTTTTATGCCTTTATTGTGACTTTTCCAGTCTCTATGTATCTCTGTTGCAATATGCTGATGACACTCTGTGACACTCTAAGCTCAGTGGCCATTTCCATTGGAGAACATCCTGCTTGAAGCTTTGCAATGAGGAGGTACTATTGATCAATTGTTAGCTTGTCCAAATGTGAGCAGCATGATGAGGAGGACTATTTAAATACCAAATCTAACGGAACCAGGAAATTTATTGGATGATTCATGGATCAAACACTTGTTGTGAATGTTGCCATTAAGTTACTTGTTAGAAAAAAAGCTTATTGTGCAAAAAGTACTGAAACATTAAACAGTTGGACACTTGCATTCGAGTGGTCACATTAGATTCATCTGTAATGTTCAGAGTGCATTTTAGATTCATTCTGAAATTTCACCTGCAAGCTAAATATCTCTAACTTTTTGGTGTGATATATGCGCCCAACAATCAGCCATCTATTAAACCACTGAAACGCCATTTGCTAATGTCACAACTTTTCCTGTGTCTTGCCTAAAAATTGGGAATGTGTAAAAAATTACTACTTTTTTATGCCAGTTTATGCTGGTGTAAGCATTGATAAATCTTCCCAAAGTTTACAATACATTGCGTCGTATACAAATTCCACCCCCAATATGGCGTAAGTCAGTAATTTAGTCCAAATAGTTATGACTTTTTGGTTCATCTCAGACCTCTGAGTAGAATCTGGCTGTCACAGATACATCCAGCAGAAAAATAAGAGTCTCTCTGGGTTGGAGTGTCTATACGACACTATGCCTTGTAAACTTTGTGTTCAATGAAACATAGCCTGATTTGCATTTTATGAAATGTGTGATGTGGACTTTATACCTATATGTAATGGATATTCAATCCCTCCACAGAACATCTATTCCTAAACTAGGAGTGCGGTAACAAATCCATAATCCATGAATAACGGTGATGATCGCCTTTGATGGTCACTATTCCAGGATTGTGGGGATAATGTTAGCAAGAACTTTATACACAAAGAACTGTAAGAAAGTTGATAATAAAACTCCAATTTTCAATGCAGCCACCATTATTTGAAAAAATCATAAAGTCCAACCACTAAGAGGCTGTGTTTACACTCAGTAAAAAATAACCAAAATACGGCCGTAACATAAGGGAAAAAAACTATTTTTCTTATCTAATAGTGTGCTACAATAAAGTTGAAAAAATGTCCACTCGTGCGCATATTGTAAAATCAAACATTTTTTACAATGTGTGCACAGACTGCTGTTTTTTCATAGGTCACAGGTATTAAACTGCAGCCCTCCAGGTGTTGCAAAACTACAATGCTTTGACTTTGGCAACCCTGCCATTAGACCAGGAAGTGCTGTACTTTTTTCTCATTTTACAGCTAGATTTGATTCTATTGTACAGTGTGAGAACCTAGCCAAAAGATGCAGATTAATGAGAATATAATCAGCACAGAATATTGGACCAATTTAGAAAAAAATAAAACCAAAGTGGTTTCTAAAGATGGAAAATTTCCATTGCATTGTTCCGGGCTTAAGGTTAACAGAGTGAGGAGCTGGGAGAGTGGAAACTGTAGTACGTCTCCTATCCATCACATTCCATATTGTTATCATCTTTTGTAGCCTTTGTGTCTCCCTAGGTCCAACTGCTTAAATGATCACCTCATACATCACTTAAAAGCAACTTCAGCATTATTAGGCAACAAGGGAACCCCTGGTCAGCAAAGCCTGTACCAAGATCAATTCATTGAGTCTAATAAAGAATAGTTACAATGGCTGACCATTAGAGGTTGCAGTGTGATGTTTTGTTGGAGCTATAAGGAAGCCAGCAGGACTTTTACATAAAGAGAAATCCTGTAAAATTAAAGAAAAAGGGAGGAAGGCAGCTGGGGGTGCGGGAAAATAATAAACAAAGTATTCCACCCCGTCCCCGTAGCAATGCTCCCAGGTCTCATTGACAGCCGCCGTTCACCTGCAGCTCTTCCAACTGCAACGTCACATACCGGGTGGTCGATTGCCCGCTCAGCCAAACAGTGACTGGGACAGGACACTGCCCCAGTCACTGGCTGAGCGTGCAGTTGCTCAGCCGACTGTGACGTTGCATCGGGAAGAGCTGGATATGTGACATACTAGGTATTGAGCAGAAGATGACAGCCCGCTGCTGTCAACAGGACTTAGGGGCTGAGGCATGGGGACAGGTGAGTTTACTTAATTATTTTTCCCCCACCCCCCTGCCTGACTGCCTTTTTCAATTTCACAGGACTTCCTCTTTAAGATGTATATTTGAAGATGCGACCACCCAATATTGGACTCAATCAATGCCATTTTAAGGAGACGTATTTTGGATTGTGCCGATAAGAAATAAATCACCAGTCACTTCATGTGACACAGATCCTTAGGAACAGAATTTTTAATTAACCGCATGGCAGACATGGTTCTGTACAGATACCTTAAGAAAAAAGTTGCATACTGGATATTTGTAAACAGAATCACAAAAAAGCAAAATTGTGTCAGAACATGAATCTCCAGAGCTTGAGATCAGAGGTAAAAAAATAAAGTGCCTTTAATTAGTATGTGCTTTATATTGTATTATATATCTTTATATAATGACCCCTAGCTTTCTTTTCTGCGCCACAGTTCAGTATCCACAATGTACAACAAGGCTTCTCCCTCCCTATATCGAGAGTAATGTAACGTAATGTAAGCTAAAATGCACATTCAGTACTCGCCTCTCACTGTTTCCCTCCGAGCGGGCAGGAGACAGACAGAGGAAATCTCTGCTCTGAAGATTCCTCTGATAAGCTGCTGAATTAAAATTACAAACTACGTGAAACAAAGTCCTATTGCAAGGATGGAATATACAACAGCCTCCTGTGATATATACCCCCAAGAGAACGGGACATATTCAGGTGCTACAGGACCCTAGTTGAGAGGACGGAAGAGAAGAGGGCAGAGTACCCAACTAAAAGGAAGGAAAAAACTGACATAAGAGAGAAAGTTTACCAGATTGTATATTAGCAAGTTGGGGGAGAGGGGTGAGACATAGTGATTGCATTTGACTGGGTCAATGCAACTGTACTCCTGATGGAGCCAAGTGCCATGCAATCTCCTTTTCTGCTTGTACGCATCTACACACCTGTTTTACAGAAGCAGAAGAGGAGGCCATTTTGTACCAAAGTTCCCAAAAATGTGCTTGCCTTTACTGCTGTTGGTAACAGGTGCATTATGAAAACTGGGGCCTTTGCTCATGGACACTTTAGCCGCAGTTCAGTGAAGGCAACCAACCAATTTATTAATTTCTTCCAATGAACAAAAGAACATTTTATAAATTACTAAAAAGAAAAAAGTGCATTGCTTTTCATGGACGTTGGCTGGCAATTGTTGCTTCAGAATTCTTCTTCCAGTCAAGGATCTTTTAAAATCCCATAGGTGATGCTGTCCGTAGCAATCAGATTTGACAGATAAGTGCAATTTAAAAATGAAATACAGAAAGTACTTTTTTTTTTTCATTTGCGCCACTTTGCATAAGCGTCACCAATTGACGTTCATCACCCATTGATCCAGTTGGTCCTGAACCCCTTGATGGTCACTTACTAAAGGTACAAGGGGCCCCCTGATCATGATCCTGGTTGTCTTTTAAAGGTGTAATAAGCCAATTCTCATGGATATCATGTCCCATGATATGTTCAGTTCTTGATAAACTTCATGGATTCTCCACAAGAAGTCGTTGGCTTGAGCTTAGAAAACAACAACTAAGCCACTTGTCTGTAACCACCTGCTATACAGTATGTAACCTAAACCATAGTCAAAAAGGAAAGAAAAAAAACAATTCTAGTCTCTCCCACTTATCTTCTCACAATCACCCTGCACCTAGATCTAGATCATAACAGGCGATACAATGATAATCGTGCCAAAGGGAATCGATGCAGCTGCCCCTCAGCTACACACATTCCCGGCACTACTTATGCTCATAACAAAAGACCCTGAGTTTTCAGTGTTCTTTAAATTGATGATATGAAATGTTATCAATGGGCTGACCAGGCACTCTCCTTATTACACGTTCACCCTCTTTGTGTGGTTCCTAAAAAAAAAGATCTAGGTACAGTCATTTTTGTATAAGTTCTAGGTATCCTATGAGAACGTTCTAGGTATATCATACATCATAGCCTCTTTAAGAAGCTTTATACACTCTCTGCAATATATATATATATTTATAGGTTATTTTTTCCACTTGGATATTTAAGAACATTCATAACTTAAGGTATTATATAAACATACTGGAGGCTCCAGGCTCCACTGTCTCTTTGTAGGCAGGTCACTTTTTTGTTTGTCATAAAACATAAACTGCTCTTCATATGAGTCAAGCGGTGCCATACTTGTTAGTCCAAACCCAACATATAGTGCTGGAAATAGCCAATAGTAGTGCCATTGTCTATTGATCACATGACCGGTCAGGACTGCAGATGACCAATGTTTACCATGGAGGCCCTCTCAATCTTGAAAAACTCTACTCATTGTCAATGCTATGATTTGAACCCTGGATCCTAACCTTTATAAAGAATGGTACAAATCTACTAATTAGAACTATATATCCATTCATTGCCCAAGGAGGCTACAATTCTTGTTCATGGGTGATAAAATATGAATATTTCTACTAATTGTCCGTATAACATCTGGGCTTTGTATTCTCCTGAATAGCTGCTTAGAAAAAAATTTAGGATTGAACTCTCAAGAGCTATTCTCAACATGCACATTCAGTACATTCACCTTCTAGAAGAGATAATGACCTCTTAAGACAAAAGAGGACTGAGGTTTCCCAAGTGATCACCACCATACATCATTGGATAGAGGCCTCAACTGCTGTAGGGTTTTATTCCCCTACTTGCCTATCTACTTATAATTCTGATCACAAGGACTGTTTTCTCCATTGATAATAAGTACATTTACTTATTGCCTATAACAGAAGAGGATCTACTTTATACATAGGATTGGTAACTCTTCCCATCATCCATAATCAAAACATCCCATCATTGTCTACATACGAATAGTATCCATCTTCCAAGTGGGATCCATAAAATCTGTTACAAACCACATTTAAGATACCTACAGAAGAGCCATCTATTTGCAATTCATAACCAGACTGAATATACCCTCCATAGGAGATGAAGAACTCACCGTCACCCTATAACCAACAAAGGATTCACCTACTGTACTTTCTATATAGGATCAGTAGTGTAACCAACCATTTATGGTCTAGATATCTCCCTACCCATGATTAGAAAAAAACAATCTCTTCCTTTTCTTCAAGAAATTGGGAACATTTTCCTACATTCTATAGGAGACCAGGAACACTTCCTGCATCTATAATCCACATATCTCAGCAAAATTCATAACCAGGGCCACCATCCATAATGTAGATGTAGTACATAACAAAGACTATGGACTCCTCCTACAACCATAACCAGATTGCTTAGGAGGGCCCTAACTCCCTATCCACCAAGATAATAAGCTTCACTTACTGTACGTTTATCCAGTTATGGAAACTGGGCACTTATTTGAAAAAATAAAATTCTAATGTAACTGAAAACTTGTACCTTGTGTAGCCAAAGTAATGATATGACTGACATGAACTGATCTCTGGTCCTAGTTTATCCAGCTATAAAAAATGGTTTGTAACTCTTTCCCTAGGAGAAACCATCTTACCAACAAGCACTGACCCCCACGATGTTCTGCAGCCCACCAGGTCTGATCTGTGACAAGGCTGAGGACCAGGCATCACTTTGTGGCCATGATGCCTCAGTTATTGGCAGGCTCAGGAGATGTGAAATATAAAGAGACAGCATATAAAATATTCTAGTCCTGGGTCATTAAGGAAGGAGAGAAGAAAGTTGTATGAGACACCTGCAGCATTTTACAGCAAAAAACGTAGATATCTACATCATGTTAACCTTAAAAAACTCTATAAAACACTAGATATTAAGAATAAAAAATATGCATATACGGCATGTAAACTGCTTTGGTAACATCATATTCCAGATGTCGTCAGTGCATAAAATCCTCCCCGTAGGGAGAGGAGGAAGCTCAAAAGCTGAGGGCAATCTCAGGATATTCCATAAGGAGCTATCATTTGTGGAGGATATTCCTGGTCCACCGTCCAAGAGTAAGATGTGAGTCTCTGGGAGTCTTAGAAGCTCGAGGTCATAAGCTGGAACGCGCAGTGAGGGAGATCATTAAGGTGCTGATGGCGGATAAGGTACAGGCGTTTGACGTGGAAGCACCTGATCCTTGCGCATAGGCATCTGGAAAAAAAATAAAAGAGCAAATGGGTGAAGACCGTATGTAGTTTTTTAAGTGAATATCATCTTTTATTTTACTGAAACAATAGTCTGGAGCTAACTAACTTACTTCTATGGAAGAGTTTTCTCGGCATGCTCTGTGACTGTGTAGAGTTCATTGTACACGGAGGGGGAGGAGCTGTGACCATCACCTTTAGGGAGGTGCTCATACATAAACTATAGCTGTCAGCCGTACATTCATTCAGTTGACAGCTATATCTCCCAATCCCTGACATGAGCCTGCACGCTGCATTCTTCTAGAGCCATGTGGTCTCTCCACATCTCGTATGATGTAGCAACCATGTATTTATTTTATTCAATTTGTTTCTTCGTGTTTACTTTCTGCGCACTGACATTTATTCTCAGTGTAATAGGGCCACCAGGGTTGACTGTGTTACCCCTGAGGAAGCTGCCATATAAAGCGGTGATACAAGTGGGGCATATCGTGTCTCCTGGTGCAGTATATGTTTCCCTGCACATTTTCTGTGTTTTGGGGCATTTTTTGTGCATTCATTATCTCTTTTCTTATGTCACAAACCTTGTTAGACTGTTTTTGGGGGATATTTCTATGGACATTACTTTTCGCTATTTTGCAGTTCACCTAATGAGAAAATTTTACTATCTTGCTTTACACTTGGGGTGTAGTTGTTACATTATACATTCAGGATTTTTTCTGTCTAAAGTTTAACGTTACATTGTCATCCCCCTCCCCCACCCCACAAGCTGAGATGCTGCAAATTTGATACATACATGTATAAAAGTTAGGCTAGGTTCACACTACGTTTTTGCAATCCGTTTTTTGAAAAAATGGATGAAAAATGGATTGCCAAAAACAGATGCAACTGTGTGCATCCTTTTTCCCATTGACTTCCCTTATAAAAAAAAACGGATCAAAACGGATCCATTTTTTTTTTTGACGGACACAAAACGTGGTCGACCTCATTTTTCTGTCCGTCAAAAAACAAACAAAAAAAACCCAGATATATTAAACGGATTGCAAAAACATACTGTGAACAAAGCCTTATCTGTGTGTTCTTTTTGTTCTAAAATCGCTTCATTTCAACTGCTAACAGTGTTGACTAGACGGGGCTCCATGACAGTCGGGCCCCCTTTCTCCAGCCAGGAGATGGGGCTCAACTGCCATGAAGCTCTGCCAAGTTGACACTGTTAGGCTGGGTTCACACTTTTTTTTTTTTTCTTCATTTGTGTGCATCTGTTTTGATCCATTTTTCCATTGACTTTCATCATTAAAAAAAAGGATTAGTTTTTTTTAATAAACACAAAAATGAGGTCGACTAAGTTTTTGTATCTGTTAAAAAAAAGGATCCTTTTTTTTTATAATGGAAGTCAATGGAAAAACAGATCAAAGCGAATGCACACAAATGCATCCGTTTTTTTTTAATCCGTTTTTAAAAGAAATGAATGACAAAAAAGAATTGCAAAAATGCTGTTTGAAACCAGCCTTAACCGATGAAATGAAACAAGAGTAAAGGGGGTGACAGTATCAATTAAAAGGGATACTGTAACCCCCCTTAGGGCCCTATTCCACCGGACGATTATCGTTAAATTGTTCGAATCTCAACGATAATCGTTCATTTGAATAGCAGTTAAAGATTAACGACCAAACGAGAAATTGCTTTATAAGACCTGGACCTATTTTTATCGTTGCTCGTTCACAAAACATTCACAAAACGTTCGCAAATTGTTCGCATTGAATAAGACGTCGTTTGGTCGTTCGCAGTAGATACGAACGCAATAGCGAAGAAATAGCGAAGAAAAAATGATCGCAATTACGATCATAAGTTACGATTATCGTTCCATGGAAATGAGTGAACGTTTTCAGGTATTTCGCAATAGCGGTCGTTTGAGATTGTTAATCGTTAACGATTATGCGAACGATAATCGTCCGGTGGAATAGGCCCCTTATGGTACTTTTACATGGAGCGATAATTCGCCCGATCGCATGATTAACGATTTTGAATGAACGATTTTTTTTTTTATAACGATCAGAGTTTAGACGGAACGATACATCGTACGGAAAATTCGCTATGCGATCGTTTTGCGATCGTTTAAGCCTATCTCACACTTAGGTGAAATCGCTGAAAGACTGTTTACACTGAACGATCTGCGAATTTTTTGCGAACGATCAACGATGATTTGAGAACATGTTGAAAGATCAAAATGAAGTCTTTTTTTGCTCGTCGTTTGATCGTTCGCTGCGTTTACATGTACAATTATCGTTCCAATTCGACCGTTATCATGCAAAAATGAACAATCAATCGTTCCGTGTAAAAGGACCATTACTCTCACTTTATTTAATCAAGGGACAGTGTCACCTAGTAGGGGTTTAACGGCCAGGACAGGTTTCCAGCCTTTGAATATAAAGACAATTGTTCCCATGCATTGACAGCAGGCAGTAATGTTGAAAATTGAAATACCAAGTGTATTAGAAAGCTGCAGAACTTCATTATACAATGACTAGAAATCGGTAGGTTGACTATATTTGAATGATTGTGTTAGGAATGAGCTGCTGGATCGGACTCCAGGAGATTAAGGTAACTTCCCCATCAGTTTTGGGTTTTGCTTGTCCTAATTGTTATTATGTTATTATTTCTCACCGCCCACTCACTGGATATCCGAGGGATGCGGATTGGCTCGCTGCTGCTGCCTTCTCCCCCATCACTGATTGGTCTGATCTCGATTATGTAATCCTCATCGTATGGCAATGACAGCTCGACAGATGTCTGATTGGTCTCAATCAGGGCAGCTCCTCCCTGTCGGTTCCACCGATAGAAAACCTGCAGAGACATTGTCATGTGATGCGCTGAAAATTCTCTGAATCTCTATGAACAAAAACGAATATTATTGAAAAGATGGTGCTGTGCTCCAAACTCACTCTGTACCCTTTAACCTCAGACTCGTCCTCCTGCGCCGTCACCTGGTCCCAGTTCAGGATGATCTTGGAGTTTGAGGAGTTCCATGTGATGTTTCCTGGTGGCTGACTTGGGGCTAATGTGAGAACACACAGAGTCAGCACAATGTGGGCGATAAACAACTGCACATGATATTATTTGGTTACAACAGCGTCAATACAATGGAAGTGTATGATGTTATACACTATATAAACCACTTATACTTGGCAAATAAAACAGAGAAAAAGGTTTGGTGTGTCCTTTATGGCTGCCATAATCTGCTTCATATAACTGGTGTTATGAGTTACAATATTGTGACCAGTCAGCCTCAGCTCATAGATATATGAAGGAATGGCGTAATACAAAGTCACGTGTTTCTGGAGTCCTCATATTTGATGCACTTGCGCCTTTAGTCTATGTTCACACACCGTCAAAAAAGTGAAAAGGCATCCTCTTTTTCTATTTAAAAAGACGTCTGTTATTGCTGTGATTTAACTGACTGCAGTGCAATGACAGATGTCCAATGCACACAATGTATAAAATGACTGACGTGTTCTGCTGGGACGTTAAAGTAATTTTCGGACGTCTTTTTCAAACACTGGATGTTATTTTTTGTTGTTCACACACAGTTTTTCTTTTTTCATCATCCTTTCTCCATTTTTACTATTAAACTCAATGGACTTTTTAATTAAAGACACAACAAATAGACATTTAGTCCAGCTGAACTAGAATAACCTACCAGCAGCTGTTAATGCACTGATGGGCTGCAAATCCTCAAAATAACGGATGTAATTTTGGACTCAAAATAACAGACGCTATTTAAAAAATTATAAATGCACAAGAAGAAACGTTGTGGGAACCCGGTGGCTCAAACACTGTAAGATACAGGCCGTTCTGTGACCCAGCCATGTCACAGAACGGCCAGTGTCAGTGAAGATCATCCCAGATTAACTTTATTTGTGTTGAATTGGGATGCGGGCGCATCCGTGTGCATCTGCATCCCAATTCACCATAGCACACAATGGAAAATGCGACCGGAGCCACATTTTTGATTGTGTGAACTGAAAGTTCTGAACGGCCGCTGACATGTCAGTTTTCTGTTCAGCCACTTGCAATCCTGGCCGGAGCATATACTATGTGTATACACTCTGGCCGGGATTCTGTTCATTTTCAATGCAAATGAATTAATCATGGCCGTTGTTGCAAACTGCAGCTTTTCATTAATGCTTTTCACCCAAGGCAAACTAGTATTTGTGTCATCTCAGTGGTAAGGTGCTGCCATTACTCACGTGGCTTCCTGGTTGTCACATTGACTGTAGGACTAGCAGGGCCAGTGCCCGCACTGTTGTATGCCCGTACATTCAGATAATACAATGTGTGCCCTTGTAGATGGGTCAGTTTGGTGGAGGTTTGGTTCCCTAAAGTCCGCAGTTTCCGGGCACTTTGCTCTTTCTCATTTTGTTTCCAGTAACGAACCTAAGAACAAATAATAAAAATATCAATGACCATCTGTATAATGAACAGCTCAGCAGCTTCCTTTACATGGTCTGTAATAAGATGAGGGCATCAGCTGATAAATCCTCACCTCATAACCCTGTATTCTTCCCTTGCTGAGAGTTCCAGGTACCCCAATCCATGAAACTTCAATGTCCCATGCAGTGAGACTCCGAGCAAAGACGCCTGCTGGGGCCCGGCCTGGCTCTACGGTGCACAAATGGTTATCATTGTATAGTTATAGAATGCAACATCGTATGAGTATAATAATATATTATAAAATTCAAGAGCATATTAATGTAATGTAACAATGCAATATAACAGTATGATAATAAAATGTGACAATATAATAACATAGAATAGCACAATATAACGTAAGATTACAATAATGTAATGTAACACAAGAATGTCAAAATGCAACGTAACATCACATGACATAATGCAAGATAAAAGTATAATAATTTAATGTGACAATAAAATAACATAAAATGGTATAGCACAATGTAATGTAATAGAAGGATAGTATATTGAGTCTAATATGATATAAGAGTATGATAACTTAATGTGACAATGTAACACAAAATTGTATAAGATAATGTAATACAACATATGACTATAATAATATAGGTATAATGTTATAATATAATACAGCACAATCTAAGAACAACATAATAATTTGAAATGGTATAGTACAGGCATGTCCAAAGTCCGGCCGGAGGGCCATTTGCGGCCTGCGTTCCGAACTTTTACGGCCCCCCAGGTATCCAGCTTGCTATTATCTGCCTGTGTTATAAAGCATATAGCATGTAGCATGTAAAATGGTCGGCCCTCGCACATGTTCACTTCATCAAATTTGGCACTCTTCGAAAAAAGTTTGGACATGCCTGGTATAGTATAATACATTCAGCATCAGCAGCAGCCGCCCAATCACAGGACAGTTCTCTCTCTCAGCATAGATCCTAGGACCAGTTGAGGCTCTTACCTTCCTCTGCTGTGTAGACCACAGTCAATGGGCTGAAGGGTCCCTCTCCTCTGTTATTGAATACTCCAACTTTCACCTCATAAGGAGAGAAGGAAGGCAGACTCTCATTCCGGTAAATGTAGCGTGAGGAATCTGCCGATGCTACCACTGTCTGCATCCAACTAATTGTTCCAAAAGGCCGGAATGCCACCACATAGCCAAACCCTCCGCCATTCTGAAACTCCTCTGGTACAGGCTGGAAAAACACAGTCAAATTACCCATAGATTAATGCACAGACACTCGCTTCAAGTCCAGCAGTAGCTACAACACTTACTGTACAGTACAACACTTACACTAAGGGCCCTATTCCACAGGCCGATCAATAATGTAAACAAGGGCCTATTTAATGTTTACTGGGCCTATTCCACGGCCCGATGATCATTTAGCGAGGGCTGCAGGGACATCGTTACCGATGTCCTTGCAGCCCTTGCAGCATACATTACCTAGCAGGGCTTCTCCTCCGCTCCGTCTTAATCCCGCTCGCACGATCATCGGCTAATCATTTTCTCTATTCCACCGAGCCATAATAGGCTGAACCGGGCCGATTCGGACGATTATCGCTCCGTGGAATAGGCCCCTTACAGTACTGTGTCAATCCTGCGCTACATGGGTCCCTGTCTTTGAAAGCTTAAAGGGGTTGTCCAGCGAAAATCTTTTTCTTTCAAATCAACTGGTGTCAGAAAGTTATATAGATTTGTAATTGACTTCTATTAAAAAATCTCAAGTCTTCCCATACTTATTAGCTGCTGTATGTCATGCAGGAAATGTTGTTTTACTTTCAGTCTGACACAGTGCTCTCGATGACATTTTCCTAAAATGCACATGTACTTTTTAGTCCTTTTTGATGATTTGTCCTAAACGTAACCTTGATAAACCCTGGCACACACTTATGTCACTGATTTTAAACCTCAGCCTATTAGAATAACTGCAAAATGCCCCCTTGTTTGACAGAGTATCAGAGCAGACGGCTCTCCTCACCTCCCATGTGATGACCAGTTCGCTTTTACTTCCACCACCACCACTGACATTTGCAGGAGTCACTTCAGGAACTACCAGAGAGAAGAGAATAGGACAAATTAGAGGTGGTACATACTGGAGTGATAGAGTTACAGTGCCATTGTTTGTGGAGGTAAAGTATTTAATATACTGTGGTATATGCGACCAAACAAGCATGCCCAAGTGTATTTTTTGGTTCCTAAGACCATGTTTACGCAACGTATATTTTCGTAAAAGTACGGTCGTTGTTGCCGATTGCCGATTGCCGATACTGTTTACGAAAATATACGTTGCCTTGCCTTCTATGGAGCGTATACACATAGGGGAAGATTTATCAAACATGGTGTAGAGTGAAACTGGCTCAGTTGCCCCTAGCAACCAATCAGATTCCACCTTTCATTTTCCAAAGAGTCTGTGAGGAATGAAAGGTGGAGTTCAGTGGGGAGTTCTAATGCGGGCGCACACGGATGCGCCAGCATTAGAACTGTGTGGCCCCTAAGATCATCCGGCCAGTACTGCAGTACCGGCGGAGGGGATCTTTTCGGAGACCGGCCGTTCTGTGACCCGGCCGGGTCACGGAACAGCCGGTCTCTTACGTAGTGTGAACATAGCCTAATATTACATTTTGATTACTAGGACTAATTCTTTATTGACATCACTGTACTTTGCAAGAGCATTTATGGATTTTAAAGGGTCCACTTTCTGGGACCACAGGTGTCCATTACAATTAATAGATGCCTTATAATGCTTCATGTTACTTATAATACAAAAATGGTTTAAAGAGCTAATGATCTCAGGGGGTTACCATTATGGTTTGTTTGTCTTTGAGGGAACTATGCACGTCAGTTATAGAATTATACTTATTGTTAAACATGACTGCCATCTTGTGGTCAGAAGTGATACTGCAGTTATTGTTTTTGTTTCTTTTATACAGCAACTCAGCCCAGTTTTTTATGCTGCAATCCCTTCAGGTTCAACAGCAGAAGCCCCTAGGAGTATACTGCACAATGGACTATTCTAAGAAATGTTCTGGGGATGAGGTTGTTACTTTATAAATGTCCAGGTGTCTAGACATTTACATTCACATCCACTTGCTATTGTGCAAGAAAATGTGGATGGCTTTCATGTTCTATAGAATTGTTCAGTGATTCCTCACAGATCTGCAGATGTTACTGTTAGCTTCAAGGTTATCTCCTCTATTGTGAATCTGCATTCAGAGACACATCAAAGGCAAACTCTAGACCAGGCACTCTTAACCTGTGACTCACTGGCTTCCAGGAATTAACAATTCCCAGCATGCACTGGAGGCCTTTGGCATAGAAAATATGCACTATGCCGCCTGTAGCCGTTAAATTTCCATATTAAACCTGTACCTAGTTACCAGTAAAAATAAAATGTATTGTACTGTTCAGTTCTAACTTACAATACAATAATAATGTGCTGCTACTCACGTGCTTCTTCTGTTCGCCTTTTGTCAGAAGGGGGGCTAGGCTCTCCAATACCAATCTGGTTGATGGCGATAACACGAAACTCATACTCAACCCATGGACTCAAACCAACCACTGTGGCTGTGAAGGATCGTCCATCCACAATCTCAGGCACTGGAACAACACATACACATATACTGTATTCTACAGGCAATTGTTCTCTGTTATCATGACTGTAGTAGAGGTGAATACAATATATTGCTTTATCTTCCAACATTTCAGAATGTGGGGTCTGACTGCAGAACAGGTGAATACAATCTATTGTTCCTTTGTATCAGCCATTTGTGACTGCGAGAAGGCTGAATGTAGTGTTCCTCAATGATGATCAAGACTTCTTGCTCATCATACTTCTTTATATCACATATCATTGATGCTGAGAACCCTCAATAATATTTATGTCCTCACCTGTGCTGACTGCTTGCCAGCCCACAGAAAATGGAGTCCGAGCCTGTACAACATACATGGTGATAGGGCTGTGATTGTCAACTCCAGGCATCCAGGATAACTGAGCAGTGGTGTCTGTGATTTCCTCCACTGTGAGAGCATCTGGTGGTCCAGGAGGTCCTGCAGAGCACACAGATCAAGTTATTTACACCAACAAAAACAACATCCTCTTCACGATAGCTAATTTAGGACCTTCTGCTCCTTATGGATATAAAGACCTCCATGTCCAACTGTTACTGAAAGTTAACTATGGCAGATAAATGGCTATGAACATGTGAAGAATCCTTTGGACATAGGTAGTGACAAGTCGCTGGAGCAAGGCCTGACAGATGACCCCATTACAGTCCCTATCATAATTAGTAGCAGAATGAACAGTGTTGGGATGTTCGTGGGTTCCAGGGAAGGAGACCAGTGATACAATAACAAAGAAGGTAGGAAATCACTGGAAAATCTATTCTAAGGTAAATTTTCAGTATCTGGGTGAATTCTCCTTTAAAACTATAATTTACAATGACTTTCAGTAGCAGATTAGGTCTGCCTGTACCTCTGACAATGAGATCAGCTCCTGCAGACAGTTTGTCTACACTGGTGTGGACCAGGCAGATGTATTTCCCAGCATGCTTCAGTTGGATGCTCCTTATCATTAAGTCACCCGCAGAGTCTTGCTGTTATAGGAAAAATACAAAATAGCACAAATGAAGACAGTCTCCCAATATATACTAGGATAATACACCAAAACAATCAATCAGAAATGGATAAAAGAAGTAATATGTCCCAGCCATACATCCTCACACAACATAACAGTCTTCTAGTAGTGACCATTCCAGGTACAGTCATACTTACTCCTCCTACTCGTTCAAAATGTTCTCCATCTTTCTGGAAGTCAATAAGTTGACCATTGAAAACCCAGGAGAAAGAGATGTCCAAAGAATGGTCGTGGGAGACCTGACAAGGCAGCACAATGCTTTCTCCTACTGTGACATCCATGCTTGAAGGAGGTACCAAAACCTGTGTAGGATCTGACAAAAACAATGATGCCTGAGTGGACTTTACTTCTATAAAGCTTGTGGAGGTAGTAATTTATTAGCCATAGTGAACAGTGGCAACAAACTGTGTCTTTTGCTTTCGAGGACCTGGCATGACAATATCAAAAGCAAAGACTGTGGAAAAGTGAAAATCTCACCCTTCACCACTAGAGTTCCAGTGCTGCTGGCTGTCCCAAAGTGGTTGGTGGCTGTACACGTATAACTCCCAGCGTCTGCTTTGGTGAGGTTAGCAATCTTTAAGCTTCCATCATCCAAAATTGAAATTCTGCATGAACAGACAAATTGATAATGATCCTTAAAGTAAAAGTCGCTTTTAGTCATTTTCAGATGCAAAATTCTGCTCTGATTCTTTTTACAAGATTCCTTTCTATTGACAGGAGCTTTTTTATTTTTTTTATTCAGAGCGCCAAATCCCCTGCCTTGACATACAGTAGCATTAGATGACATTACACTTTTATACATTTATACTATTATTAGATGTATACATTTGTAGTGAGCTTCCCCTAGTGGTGGCTGCAGAAAGACGGAATTTTAAAACTATTTCTATGCAGGGGATTCAAAGCTCACTATAAGAAAAGTGGAGCACTAACCACTAAAATCTATATAAGCAAAGTCAGTGTGCACTTGAAGGCTGGGTTCACACTACGTATATTTCAGTCAGTATTGCAACCAAAACCAGGAGTGGATTAAAAACACAGAAAGGATCTGTTCACACAATGATGAAAGTGAGTGGATGGCCACCATATAACAGTAAATAACGGCCATTATTTCAATATAACAGCCGTTGTTCTAAAATAACAGCAAATATTTGCCATTAAATGGCGGCCATCCACTCAATTTCACCATTGTGTGAACAGATCCTTTCTGTGTTTTTAATCCATTCCTGGTTTTGGTTGCAATACTGACTGAAATATACTGACTGAAATATACATATACTGACTGAAATATACGTAGTGTAAACGCAGCCTAAATATTACAATGGATGCCAAAACTGGCATAATATGTTCTTTCTCATGCAGCAAAGTCTATTGAGCACTGCCTATACAGGTCGGCGTCCCTACGCTTTCATTATCTGTGCAGACAGTCTATGAAGATCCAGTCATTCATTTTGTTGATAAGAATTATGGACAGAGTTGAATTGGTTTGGCGAGAAGCTTCGGAAATGTGTTTTAAACTAAAATTCTCTGAGAGCTTCTAATGAGACTGAAATAGCTGTACTCAAATGACAGACATTAGCAGACATTCATGCCCGGCCAAATCCCAGCAGCGACTGCGCCGACTCTATTCTGTGTCACAGCTGCAGATCGCTTGCAAATAAACGCCATTAAGTCCCTGGCTAAAGCGCGCAATTTCTTCCTGAGTATAAAAATCCTGTATAATACGTCCTCGTCAGACTTGGATGACTCCAGACGTCTCTTGTCAGATAGGAAATCACAGCTTTTTCTGCTATGGACAATCGATTTTATTTTTGTCTCTTCCCATCTCTCATCTCGCAGCATTCACAGGTTGCAGTGAAACAAAGAAATTTGTATTGTAATCTATAGAGACAACATGTAGATAAGAGACCCCATTACTGGAGCAATAACTGCTCACATGACTGACATAATAATTAGTTTATCTTCTCTATTTGTTGTGTCTTTTATTGCAGTCTATAGTTCCTTGTTATCAGTCATTTTAGGCTTGGGAATGTCTGACTGGGTTAGATTAGACCTTGAAGGTTAAATTCTACAATGGCAAACTTACCTAGTACTGCAGTGATGTGGGAAAGAAGGACAGAAGTGCCTTTTATGGGTCTGGTAAAGTTGGGTGCCAACTCTTCTGGGAGTGATAGTGATGATAACTTTGTCTGTCACCCACCTTTTGATCAACGGAGTTACTTTGATTATAAAAAGTATTTATCTGATTGGACTTTTTTGAGTAACACCATTATATCGCAGACAATGCATGATGCCCCTCTATGCAGTCCCTATATAGTATCAGGCCCCTCTATGCGCCCCCCATATAGTATAAGACCCCTCCCTGTGCAGCTTTACATATAGTATAGGCCTCTATTATTCAGCCCTCAGGTAGTATTAGTCCAACTGTGCAGCCCCCCCTAAGGTATAGGTCTCCTCTATGCACCCCCCCCCATATATTATAGGCCTCCCCTGTGCAGGCCCACCCAAATATTGTATAGGCCCCCTCTTTGCAGCCACAGAGGTTCCTGTTGTTTATGAGAATGAATGGCAGAGTGGGTACAAACAACGCCCACTGCACCATTCTATTCAACTGTATCTATGCCCAGAGGTGAGCCACCACCCAGAGATAGCGGGCTGAGCGGGCAGCTAGCAGCAGCGAGCGCTACTTCCCTTTAAACTTCACAGCCATGTGCCTGCATAGCTAAAAGAGAACACTGCTGGCACCCTCTTCCGATTGTTGGGATGATGCGCCATGTGAGGTTGCACAGCTTGCACACTCAAAGGCTGGCTCTGAATGCATCTTTATTAGAAATATCACCAATGATGAAGTGATAGTAGCATATCCTACTAGTTGGACTAGCCCTACAATGTGGGAGAACCCAACAGGAAGTGTTCTATTTCCCTGCAGCACCCCGAAAGGAGAAATGAAGCATTACACCATTCCCACTGTAGTCAATGGGCTATCCATTTAATGGCCAGTTCTAATCTAAGTATGATGGAGTACGATGTGCCACATTTTCTCAAGAGTAGCATGTTACTAAATATACAGTAGTTGGCCCCTCCCGGGCTGCTCTGATGGAATGCTCTGTACTACTCCTATAAGCAGATAGAAAGGTTTATGCTATTGTCCTATTTTTTTCTGTATGAAATTACAAATCCGTCAGAACATCAGAACAATGGTGACCCCACCCCCTTCCTGACCCTGACTATATTTCTAGCTACTTTTGAGAAGGCGATAAAATGCAAATATGGTGTTCGCCAAAATCTGCATTTTTTTCTTACAATGAAAAAGTGGTGCAAAGCTGTTAATATAATCCTTGAACTGTTTATAGCTGCAATCTGTGAATCAATATAATTACAGAATAAAACATGACAAGTCCAGAAACATAACTACTTCTGGACTAGGGGCCAGCTGAATATAGTAAGATATGGTAACATCACCAGAGGCCGCAGACAGAGGTCAGATATCTATAGATGAAGGCAGATACGGTCCTGACCTCTGGTCCCCTTGGCTTCTGGAGATGACATTCATAGGAGGCGAACCATATTTGAACTTGATTCAGAGACAGGAATATTATAAAGTGATGAAGCACAAGCTTCATAGATGTGGCTGCAGTGAAGACATTTACAGACTTGTTGCAGCAGATGGTTACATTACAGCAGCAGATGGCACAAAACAAGTTACAAGTGAACACACAGTTTCTGGAAAATTGAGAGAAAGTTGAGCAATGACCTCTGAGCTGGAAACCAAATAGTAGAGAAGAAAACTTATAAGAAGGTGAGTTCATAGCGGTGAGGACCATGAATGGCTCCCAGTGCACCAAGGCTCTAGGCCAACTTTATTGCAGGAAGTTATGGAAGCCCAACATAGATGCTGCAGAGCCAACAGCAAAAAGACAAGTCACTTCTGATGTAACAGCTTAGTGCAGCATCTCCAGGACTCCTAGGATGCCAGTAGCTTTTTGATGGTCCATTTTGTACTGAATCAAAGCCTTGTGGGTTCAGTAGTATTTTATGGATAGCCCACTTCTTTGCTGAGTTTTGCATATGGTAGGCCAGGCTTATTTCCCTACAGTCCACTCAGCAGCCAAGCTGTTGTATGTAGTAACATAGTCTGCCATTTTACTGAGGTATCAGTTACCCTGCACCCCAAACTTCATACTAGTAACCATAGCTATAGAATACTGGTAACAGACAACAAACAGTGTAAATTAGTATTTGCTCCATTAACCCACTCACCTAGAGTTTGTTCGCACAAAGTCCCTTCCTTTCTTCCAGGCGATGGTGGGTTTGGGGGAAGCTCTAGGTTTGCACTCAATCAGGACAAAACCCCCGACTTTTCCTAGAGTCACTCGTCTTACAAAGGCTGAAGAAAAGTCTGGACCCACAGCTGAAACAAGCACAAGAAAATAGGTTATGAATTCATAGAGGCCACTGTTATAAAAGGGCACAGTGCAGCAGGTTAGAGACATTTAGGCATTTTCTTCTGCACTACAGCACCCTTGCTCTTTGGTACAAAGAATACGAAATGAACATAGAACATGAACATATTCTTTGTTCTCTGGTCTTCTCAGCTATAGCAGTATACCCTGCCTGTTTACGACTGTTGATGGCCCAGAAATTTGAACCAAAACACAAATAGTGACATGGAGCTGAGGGCTGACAAATGACCCCACTACGGTCCCCTGACATCTGAAGATCCTAAGTACAAAAGAGTAGAGACCAGGAAGCCTATTATGGATTATTAAGATATATCTATCAGTAAGATTCAGATTTGTAAAAAGACAAATCCTATTATTTGGTGTGGATATAAAAGTGTTCTTACCAATCACCCGCAGCTCTGCGCTGGAATATATGGTCCCATGTTTGTTTTCTGCCAAGCACTGATACATTCCTGAGTCTGAGCTGTTCACAGAGGTGATGGTGAGACTCCCATGCTCAATCTGGAGACGGCCCTGAAGAAGAGGAGAAAACTGAGCAAGAGAAGGCATATAGTACACAGCCTATAGGCAGTAGTTTGCCTGCTGAGCTCAGTAGTTTATTCTATGTGATGCTGTCTACTGAGCCACTGTATCTTAATATCATGTGTTTCTGCTGAGCTACTATATCTAATCCTATCAAGTACAATACTATCTGCTAAGCCGCCATATCTAAACCTTCCTTGTGTGATACTGTCTGAGGAGTGTATCTATGTAGTCTATGTTATAGGATACTGCTGGATCTATGGAGTCTATGTCTATGGATTCTATGTTATAGGATACTGCTTACTGCTCATTGTTCCCAGTTCTTACCTTGCTCTGCAGGCGCTGACCGTTTTTCAGCCAGGTGTATGTTGGCTTTGGTCGCCCGCTGGCTTTACATTCTAATAATATATTTTCTTCAATTGCTATATGAGCATCATTAATTTTCTGGATCCAAGCGGGAGGAGCTGGAAATAAATGTTTTATTAATTATTTGGGGAAATTAAAACATATATTTGCACAATGTTTTAGTAAGAATAACCAGAAGACAGAAGTGTAATATTGTGATATTGTCATTTGTGCATGAGACTGGGATCATACATGGCACTTTTGTAGAAAACTTCCATTATAGCTTTTTTTTTGTGCCAAAGCCAGAGAAGGATTCAAATGGGATGGAAAATATAAAGGGGGGATTTCATCTTTCCTATTGGATCCTCTTCTGGTTTTGGCTCAAAAACTTCAGTGGCAGTTTTCCAAGGTGCTGTCCCCATGCCCCTGAATGGCACACCTGTCTAATTATGCAGTGATACATTCCCTTCTCTTATTACTGCATAACTAGTAAAGCGTTATCATTCATATCTCTATATTGTAGTTGATTCTGTCCACAGCCCCAGATTACAATTAGGCCCTAATCATACCAAAGTATGTGAGCTGCCCTCGCACCATGTTCTTCCCTCTTGTATTCTCTGCCACACATTCATAGGGCCCGGCGTCTTCTTGCTGAAAGTTGGGAATTTCCAAAACTCCACTGGACCGATGGCGTCGCACTTTACGGGATATGGCTTTACCGTCTGCCCGCCTCCAGGTAATAGTTGGGACTGGGCTATGGGTATAAAGATAGTTACATTCTGATAGATATATAGATGATAACCTGTACAGCTGCCATGATATCATTTAGAAAGGTTGTGACACAGCTTTCCCCAAATCCCAACCCGACATCTATTCATGAAAAAAAGAAAGATATCTTATCCAATAGTATAGACCCAGAAGTTTGTTCAGACCACGATTCCTGATTCATGAATATACCATGTTTCTCTGAAAATAAGACGGGGTCTAATAATATTTTTGGAGTATTGCTTATAATTCAATCCTATGGCAAGAACCTTATAAAATCAAGCTAGGGCTTATTTTTGGAGAAACGGGGTAATATCATAAGTGGTGTAAATAAATTGGGTAGTGAGGGGTATGGTTTTGAATTTTATGGATGCATCAGGGGCGTAACTACCACTATAGCAGCCATAGCGGCTGCTATGGGGCCCGCCGCATCACGGGGCCCCATGGCCTGCTCCTGCAATACACTGAGCCCCCTGAGCCGTCATCATTTGCAGCACCGGGTGGCCCTGCTGGTCTCCTGAGTTTTGCAAATGTCCCTTTAACTGCAAGCACTCCTGACCAGAGCTAGCAGTTATGTAGTTATGACTTCACTTGATCGTTACTGGTCAGTCGGGGGGGAGGGGGGGGGGGCCCAATCAAAAGTTTGCTATGGGGCCCAGCCATTTCTAGTTACGCCCCTGGGATGCATGTACCATGCAGGGTCTATAGAAAGCGGGATTGTCACCCTGTTATATAAATGACATTTATCTCTTAACCATCTCGCTTGTAAATTGCTCACTTGTGCACACTGTGACTTACTTCCCCAGTGCAAAACACTCCAGTTTGACGGTGGATCCCTTCGCTGCAGCAACAGACTCAGGAAAATGAACCTCAATTTTCGGCTCATATTCTCCCATGACTCCTGTAGACAAAAGAACATGGTAAGGAGATGCTGTGTATAGGACATGGCCATTTACAAAAAGACAGAAGTTATTGGAATTTGCCCAAACCTGGCTTTTTTTAGGACAAGGGCAAAAAAGTAATAAAAAAATAAAACATTTGTTTGTTAAAATATATGTTGCTTATCACATACCGTCTGTTCGGAGTGTGAGTGGTGTGCTGGGCCCCAGCTCTCGTGTATTTGTCACTGTGTTTGTTACCACACAGGTATAGTTTCCAGCATCGGGCGGTTCCACTTTGGCGATGTAGAGATTCCCAGTGACTTGGGAAACAAATCTGCGGTTGTCTTGCTGCACAAATGGCGGGTACTCATTAAAGATCCAGGCATAGACCAGCTCTGTGCAGAAAAGGGAACACTGGTAATGAACCCACCATGTAGATGCCAGATATAAAATGTCACCACTACAGGCCCAATGTATCCTTCATGTAGCCTCACACCACCAGGGGAACAATGCAGATGCCATATATCACAACAACAAGGGCACAATTCAGATACCATGCACAGTATAACCTCACACCATCAGGGGCACAATGTAGATACCAATGCATGATTCTACCAGGGGCACATTGCAGCCACCATATAAGTAACATAACATCCTGGGGGCACAATGAAGCCATTACATATAGCATGATACTACCAGGGGCACAGTGCAACCACCATATAAGTAACATAACATCCTGGGGGCACAATGCAGCCATTACATATAGCATGAGATACTACCAGGGGCACATTGCAGCCACCGTATAAGTAACATAACATCCTGAGGGCACAATGCAGCCATTGCATATAACATGATATTACCAGGGGCACAGTGCAGCCACCATATAAGTAACATAACATCCTGGAGGCACAATGCAGCCATTGCATATAACATGATACTACCAGGGGCACAATGCAGCCACCATATAAGTAACATAACATCCTGAGGGCACAATGAAGCCACTACATATAACATGATACTACCACGGGCACAATAAAGCCACTACATATAACATGATACTACCAGGGACACAATGCAGCCACCATATAAGTAACATAATATCCTGGGGGCACAATGAACCCATTACATATAACATGATACTACCAGGGGCACACTGCAGCCATTACATATAACATGATACTACCAGGGGCACAGTGCAGCCACCATATAAGTAACATAATATCCTGGGGGCACAATGAACCCATTACATATAACATGATACTACCACGGGCACAATAAAGCCACTACATATAACATGATACTACCAGGGGCACAGTGCAGCCACCATATAAGTAACATAATATCCTGGGGGCACAATGAACCCATTACATATAACATGATACTACCACGGGCACAATAAAGCCACTACATATAACATGATACTACCAGGGGCACACTGCAGCCATTACATATAACATGATACTACCAGGGGCACACTGCAGCCATTACATATAACATGATACTACCAGGGGCACAGTGCAGCCATTACATATAACATGATACTACCAGGGGCACAATGCAGCCACCATATAAGTAACATAATATCCTGGGGGCACAATGAACCCATTACATATAACATGATACTACCACGGGCACAATAAAGCCACTACATATAACATGATACTACCAGGGGCACACTGCAGCCATTACATATAACATGATACTACCAGGGGCACAGTGCAGCCATTACATAAAACATGATACTACCAGGGGCACAATGCAGCCAATAACATAACAATGGTAGCGAAGCTGAATTTTTTTACTTTTTCTTACATGTTGGTTCTTATTTATTATGTTCTCTGCTTGATGGAGGAAATTCCAACTTTTACCTCCAGAAGGTGGAAACCTGTTCGGACCCTGTTTTGCTCACAGTGTGCCACAACTGTATCCAGTGTAGACAATTTTCTGTGAGCTAGATAGTCTGCACTCCATTGGAAAATGTACAGAGTTATTTATAAAATTAAAATGAAAATTGCAGGAGCCTCATCAGCTGCAAGCATTATACCTAACAATGACTGTAGGTTATGTGATCAAACATCACAGGTCTCTGTACTGCCATAGTCTAACGGTGCCCATACACTTTATACCAAAGCCAACCCAGCCGCCCGACAGATTCCACCGACTATATAAGGTGTATATGTGCCTCTGAAAGGGTCAGACATGTTATACTTTTTCAGCCTGAACTTTTTTTTTCTCTGAGGGATAAGCCAGAGCTATAGGAGCCTGGCCATGCCTTACCCCTCTTCTTCCCATTGAAAACATATGAACGTTCTGCCGTGCCCAACATTCTTGTGTATGGGGAGGACAGGAAAGATAACTGTCAGCCGAATGATTGTTCAGCCAAGTTACTAAGGGTGTATGTGCACCTCTAAGAATTCAGCTTGTCATGCAACAATGGACAACTAGGAAAATAAACAGCAGAGGGCGCTCCACAGCAAGTAATAAATATAGACACCACAATATATTCACCTCCAGAATGAGCAGGTGGCCCACACAGCAGCACCATCCCCTGTCCTTCTCGAACATACACCGTACTGCGGGGCCTGGTCTGGAATGAATCGAGATCTATGGTATAGAAATATTAACAGATTCATGGATTAGATGTAAAGATCAAACTAAGGCTATGTTCCCACACAGTATTTTTACTCAGTATTTTTTAACCAAAACCAGGAGTGGATTGAAAACACAGGAAGGCTATGTTCACACACTGTTGTAATTTTGTGCATTCAATGACAAATAATAATCATTATTCTAAAATAATGGCCGTTATTTGCCGTTAAATGGCGGCCATCCACTAAATTTAAAAATTTTGTTAACATAGCTTTTCTGTTTTTTCAATCCACTCCTGGTTTTGGCTGAGCAAAATACTGACCACAAATATAGTGTGGCCTTATTCTGCAAAAAATAATGAAAAATGTAAATGTCAAAACTTAAAGAGTCAAAATTTTTTTGCAGAAATCAATAGTCCAGGCGATTTCAAGAAACTTTGTAATTGGGTTTATTAGCCGAAAAATGAATTTTTATCATGAAAAAGCAGTTTGAAGCTCTCCCCCAGTCTTCATTGTTCTCTATGGAGAGAGGGAAAAGAGACACCAAAACAGGACAACAAAGAGTTAATTAAAAGCTACATCACAGGGCTTTCTCACCTGATGTCACCACTGACCTATCTGACCTCTGAATAGCACTCTGAATAGCTCCCCTGCTGAGAAATCCTTTGTTCACTGTTTTCTGCTGCCATTTCTCCTCCGTCTCTTTTCCCCCCTCCCCTCTCCATAGCTCCGACAGGATGCGTCTGATTGAGATTTCCTGATTTTGAGCAGTGGATGACAGAAAGGAGAGGGGGGGGGGGGCTGGGAAAAGTCTTTTTAAATGCAGATAATGGCATATTTGCCTAAAAACCCAATTACAAAGTTTCTTAAAATCGCCTGGACCATTGATTTCTGCAAAAAAAAAAATTTCACGACAGTGACTCTAAGCCCATTACACGACACAGCTAACATGGTCAGAAGCGATCACCAAACAAGCAGTATAGGCCATGATAATTGTCATTATAAAGTAATAGTCTTGTACAGAATGGCAGTATTATAGTAGTTCTATTCGTATAAATAGGAGCAGTATTATAGTAGTTATATTCTTGTATATAGGAGGCAGTATTATAGTAGTTATAGTCTTGTACATAGGAGCAGCAATATAGTACTTATATTCTTGTACATAGGGGCTAGTATTATAGTAGTTATATTCTTGTACATAGGGGCTAGTATTATAGTAGTTATGAGTAGGTAGAAGAATTGAGGCGGTCACTCACCACGTTAGATGCCGAAGATTCTTTATTCATCCAGGAATGAACATAGCGGGGAAGGGGGAAGGTGGAGGAGCGGGTGCAATCAGACAAACGTTTTCGCGGACTTCCGCTTCGTCAGGTCTGGCCTGAGGTCTTCCCCGCTATGTTCATTCCTGGGTGAATAAAGAATCTTCGGCATCTAACGTGGTGAGTGACCGCCTCAATTCTTCTACCTACTCCAAGTTGGACTGTTTGCTTTGGCATTGGGCACCTCCACTAGCCGCACAGTTTATCCAGTTTTGAGTCTGCCTGTCCGCTTTATCGCATATTGACTGTGTATATAGTAGTGCCAGCCGCTCCATCTCCACTATATCTATATTATAGTAGTTATATTCTTGTACATAGGGGCTAGTATTATAGTAGTTATATTCTTGTACATAGGGGTAGTATTATAGTAGTTATATTCTTATACATAAGAGCAGTATTATAGTAGTTACATTCTTGTACATAGGAGGCAGTAGTATAGTAGTTATATTCTTGTACATAGGGGCTAGTATTATAGTAGTTATATTCTTGTACATAGGAGGCAGTATTATAGTAGTTATATTCTTGTACATAAAAGGCAGTATTATAGTAGTTATATTCTTGTACATAAAAGGCAGTATAATGTATATGAAATATTTTCTCCATTCATTTTAACTAGATATCATCACCATAAAAGTATTTTATCCACAGATTATGTCTATCTGCTGCACATGCTGTATGGATGGGGCTCCCAGATATAATATTGCAGTACATATTTACTCTATGGTGACTGTAAATTGAGGTTTTATAGGGCGAGGATATGAGGTATTAGGGTCCATTCCCAATGCTAGTTCTATAATAGAGAATCTATGAAAGGCATTATTGTGACATATGAAGATGGCCAGATCCTGGAGCTGACGCTATGCATAATAATTTGCTGTAAAGCCCAATATGAATCATGGACGGAACTAATAACACATAATTCTAATGACTTATCCCTGTTAATACATGAGGAGCGTACAGATGACTGCACAATGAGAATCCCCCCCTCCGACCTTTACATTTTTTAAATGTATATTTAATGAGGAACAATGCTATGTCAGCGGGATCGCTCTGAAAATACAATACGTCCAGGTTTCACCCCGCACCTGCTGTCTCCATGTACCGAGTTCACATATACAGTCATGTCTGCCGTCTCTATATACATTGTATGTACTCAGTCCTCATACGTCTGCTGTTTCGATATACATTGTATGTGTTCAGCTCTCATATGTCTACCATCTTTATATACACTATATGTACTCAGCCCTCATATGTGTGTGCTGTCTCTATATACACTGTATGTACTCAGCCCTGATATGTCTGCCATCTCTATATACACTGTATATACTCATCTGTCATATATACTCATCTGACATCATATGTCTGCTTGCTGTTACTATCATGTATGTACTCGCCCCTCATATGTCTGCTGTCCTTATATACATTGTATGTACTTAGCTGTTATATGTCTACTGTCTCTATATACATTGTATGTACTCAGCTCTCATATGTGTGCTCTCCCTATATACATTGTATTTACTCAGCCTTCATTTGTGCGCTGTCCCTATATACATTGTATGTACTAATCTGTTATGTCTGCTTTCTCTATATATGCTTTATGTACTCAGCCCTTATATGCCTGTTGTCTTTATATACATTGTAGGTACTCAGTCCTTATATGTCTGCCATCTCTATATAGATTGTATGTACTCAGTCCTTATATGTCTTCCATCTCTATATACATTGTATGTACTCAGTCCTTATATGTCTTCCATCTCTATATAGATTGTATGTACTCAGTCCTTATATGCCTGTTGTCTTTATATACATTGTATGTACTCAGTCCTTATATGTCTTCCATCTCTATATACATTGTATGTACTCAGTCCTTATATGTCTGCCATCTCTATATAGATTGTATGTACTCAGTCCTTATATGTCTTCCATCTCTATATACATTGTATGTACTCAGTCCTTATATGTCTTCCATCTCTATATACATTGTATGTACTCAGTCCTTATATGTCTGCCATCTCTATATACATTGTATGTACTCAGTCCTTATATGTCTTCCATCTCTATATACATTGTACTTGACAATTGTGCTTGACAAAGATCTCATTGAGTAGATTGAAACGTTGCATACTGGGTGAATAAACTTAAACCACCTTTTGTTCACTATAATCTTGGAGTGCCGCCTCTTGCCTTCTTCTTTGAGTTACCTCCGGGACCTGGGTCTGGAACCGTGGGGCAGAGCACCCTATCTGAGCCTTGAGCCACACAGTGCCGTTTGGCAACTCTACATATTTTTCTATATACATTGTATGTACTCAGTCCTTATATGTCTTCCATCTCTATATACATTGTATGTACTCAGCCCTCATATGTCTGCCATCTCTATATACATTGTATGTACTCAGTCCTTATATGTCTGCCATCTTTATATACATTGTATGTACTCAGTCCTTATATGTCTGCCATCTCTATATACATTGTATGTACTCAGTCCTTAAAGGGCAAATCCAGGCAAAAATGTTTTCCTTTTAAATCAACTTGAGTAAGAAAGTGCCAGAGATTTATAATTTACTTCTATTAAAAAATCTCAAGTCTTCCAGTACTTATCAGCTGCTGTATGTCATAGACATGGACATAGATACATAGGATATGCAGCAGCTGATAAGTACTGGAAGACTTGAAATTTTTAATAGAAGTAAATTACAAATCTCTGGCACTTTCTCACACCAGTTGATTTAAAAGAAAAAAAATGTTGCTGGAGTTGCCCTTTGAGGCTATGTTCACACTACGTCTATTTCAGTCAGTATTGTGGTCCTCATATTGCAACCAAAACCAGGAGTGGATTAAAAACACAAGAAAGGATCTGTTCACACAATGTTGAAATTGAGTGGATGGCCGCCATTTAATGGCAAATATTTGCTGTTACTTTAAAACAACGGCCGTTATATTGAAATAATGGCCGTTATTTACTGTTATATGGCGGCCATCCACTCAATTTCATCATTGTGTGAACAGATCCTTTCTGTGTTTTGAATCCACTCCTGGTTTTGACCAACAAAACACAGTAATCACTGAACTCAAGGAGAACAGCGAAAAAAATTCCAATGAAGTACTCAATCAAGAGTCTCCACTGATGCCCCCAAAAATTTAAATATGCAAAACAAGAGTCCGTGGAGCCTCAGTTACGAGTCTCAAAACACGGGATAGCCAGATATCTCTAGCCTGTTGCCAACGGGGTGCCTCCATGATGGGGAGAGCACCACACCACCCTGATAAATAACCCCTTAAGTCCCACTCGGTTGCGAGTATTGGAACATAGACAGGGAAACATGTTCCAATACTCGCAACCGAGTGGGACTTGGGGCTATTTATCAGGGTGTTGTGGTGCTCTCCCCATCATGGAGGCACCCCGTTGGCAACAGGCTAGAGATATCTGGCTATCCCGTGTTTTGAGACTCGTAACTGAGGCTCCACGGACTCTTGTTTTGCACACTCCTGGTTTTGGTTGCAATATGAGGACCACAATACTGACTGAAATATACGTAGTGTGAACGCAGCCCCCATGTGCACTGTCCCTATATACATTGTATTTACTCTATATACAATCCTGTACAAGGATTTCATATACAGTATACAGTCTTTTGCCCTATACGTTGTGATCTGTCTCTAGTATGCATATAGCTTTCTGCTTGCTGTACCCTACCCTTCTGCAGTCTCTTTCTGTAGTACAGGTCCTGCAGTCTCTCTCTTCCTGTCACTCAATGTCCCCTGTCTCTTCCATGCGCTCTATGTTCTGATGTCTCTTTGGCGGTGTCACCAGCTGTCCTGCTGTCTACATCATGTTAAGTTTCAGTCTTCCCCATGTTTCTCCTGCTGAGTGATCTCGCTTCTGACAGACGGGTGTAGGTTGGAATGGACTCATTTTCAGGGGCCACGGCGCAGTGTGGCAGCGGGTGAGGACAGAGGCCGTCTTGTCCTTCTCACTTGATTTGTTGATGTTAAATTATGCCATAATGTAGTGTGATTGTCACTGTAACAAACGTTTTCTAATTAATTGACCTGAACACAAAAACACGCTGATTATTTAATTAGCACCAATCCAGAGGGGGCGGCAGAATGAGTGCGGGGTGGGGGGGCACCAAGTAATTGTGGACTCCTTACACAGGTCTCCTAGCAACTCCAGCAACCAGGAAAGGAGCACTGAGGAGACATAGATGCTGCGACAACCTGACTCCTCGCCGTATTCCTACGTGTATGGCCTACATGTCTCATACTAGAGTCACATTCAGAGCTGCATTCATCATCTTACTTACTGTGGCACTGCACTGTGGGAAATATTCTACAATCCAGTTCAGTGCTTGGTATAAACAACCCATTTCCCACAATGCATCACATCAAAATGTGTCCTGTACAAACACTGAACCAGCAGAAGGCAGCAGTGAGCTCTGAGGTTATGCAGCCAAATAAACTGAGAAGCAGCAGAGTTATGATTGCAGCTCTGAAGGGGACTGGATTATAAAATATGTTGAAAGTTCAGCTTTTTTGATGGCTACTTTGAAGATAATAGATAAAAAAAAATAATGTGAATAATATATAACAATATTAATAAAAAAATCTGCTACCATGATATGGATTTAGGACTCACAGGCAAACTGCAGGAAGGCCTCGCGGCTGAGGATGGTCCCAACAGAGTTGGTAGCTTCACATTGGAAGGTACCGACATCTCGCACACGATCCGGGTTACTGATAATTAAACTTCTGTCCAGTACTCGGTAACGGTAATCCTGCGCTTCATCCAGAAGGGTCCCATTCACTCTCCACCTACAAACAGCAGAGACAATACAATGCATCAGATGTCTATAAAGCTTAAAGGGGGTTTCAAGCCATCAATAGTTGATCCACAGGGTGCTGACAGCCAGCACCCCAACCAATCAGCTGTTCTGCACGTTCACGATGCTGGAAGAACACACAGTTTACAGAGCTGTAAACCTCAGCCCCTACACTGCAGTGCAGCTCCCATTCACTTCAGTTAGAGCTGCAGTAACCCAGCACCACTATTGCACAATGTATGGAGCTAAGGCTTCTAAAGGCCCTATTCCACGGGTCATTTAGAGGAGCAATATCGTTCGTATTCGGCCGATATCGGCCGCTACGAACGATATTCGTCCCGTGGAATAGAGTGCAACAATCAGCCGACATTGTTCATGTCGGCTGATCGTTGCAGTCGCTTGTTTTTCAACATGTTGAAAAACAAGCGACTGATATAGCAGCGATCTGCTGCCGTCGCTCCGTTGAATAGGAGCATCGGCAGCAGACGCTGCTATATCCTATGGGCTGCCCGGACGATCAGCGATCCCCCGGGCAGCCCCCCCAGCAGCTCCGCGCCACCCCTCCCGCACTCACCCGCTCGCTGACGCCGCGTTGAATAGCGGCGGCAGCGAGCGGGGAACGAGGAGCAAACAAGCGCTAATAGCGCTCGTTTGCTCCTTCAAACGACTCGTGTAATAGGGGCATAACTCTATACACTACATTTACTTCCGGCATGACAGCTGTACAGCTGTACCCATCAGCTATTGATAGCATATTCTGTAGATAGGCCATCAATGGGTTTCCCTGAATTTACCCTTTATTTGTGTTAAAGTGTCATGACATATAAAAAATAAAAAATCCCAGCAAATATATGGTATTTACAGAGGATTTTTTAGATTGGATAAAACAATACTAAACCCATAGCTGTAAGTATAAGACAGGACCTCTGAGAATATAAGAAACAGGAGGAATATCTTTTATAGTGATTAGAGACTTCACTTCTCCTTGCCTCCTGAATTGATAATTCACACCTAAACAACTTCTAAAATTAACTTGAGACACAGAAGAGAATTACCTCTCACTGACAGATCAAGTTCCTTGAGACAGACAGAGGCAGACACAGATAGGGTAAGTGCACGCTACAGAATTGCGATGGAAAACCCCGGCGGACGCTCGCATCTCCGTCCATCCCATAGACTCAATTCTATGGGTGGGCGAATCCGCCTGTGCATAGAATGGAGTCTATGGAACAGGCGGAAATGCACACGGCTGCACACGGAGTTCATGAGCGGGTGCAAGCTGCGGATTCCGCAATGGGTTTTCCATTGCGATTCTGTAGTGTGCACCTACCCTAATAAAGAGATAGGACCTCAACTTCAACTAGAAAGTGTTAGGGCCCTATTACACGAACCGTTATTCATCCAAATCAGGCCAATTCGGCAAATTATCGCTCAGTGTAGAGACAACGATCAGCCATTGGCAACTATCATTGGCTGATCGTGTCTTTAGGCCTGGACCTATATCATCGGTCTTCTCCTGATCCTCTGCCTGCTTCCCGGCGGCTGCAGCTTCAAATTGTTCTCTGAGCTGGCAGGCCGCTCAGCCAATCCTTGGCCAGGGTGGTCCCGGCCAGTGATTGGTTCAGGGGGCTGTCAGCTCACACAGATTGCTCTAGCAGATCGGCGCTTGTTTACATTATTGATCGGGCCGTCATCAGCCCATATACCAAGTTTGTTACATCATTGACACCAACTAAATTCTATGCCACAGATTTCCACTAAAATATATACCAATTTATAATATACATTATAGTAAATCTTTTGAGGAAATGGAGGCGACCTTCCCTTATGCTAATAACTGTCCACATTTTGTGAGCATCACAAAAGTAGGGAAAAAACACAAAAAAACTATATTTTTTATTGCAAAAATGAGGGTGAATTTATATATTTTATAATTTTATGATTTATACGCATTATATTATGTACAGATCTGTTGTAACTAAAATATGGATGACTCACATCAATCCAGCACTCTAAGAGACATCATTCCATATGTGTAATAGTAGCACAACACTCCATCTCTTAAGTTTACCAACTTTAATCATCGCTATACATTAAGTGTCCCTCCAGTGCCCTGTGTCCCTCAGTGTCCCCCTGGCATCATCCTCTCCAGCAGCCACAGCCCGCACAGCTCTGGGAGTCGGGTCGTGAAATCACCATTTTATCCAGGAAGTGAAGCCTTGATTCAGTAGTAAGTGCAGGGAAAAAAGCACTTTATATGCATTTCCCATAATAAGTGTATATTGGTGATTTGTATAACTTTTGGGGGGCAATACAATGCTTTAATAAAAATTTTTGCCATACTTCTCCTTTAAGTTTTAACCTTGCACTTGCCTCGGGGCTCTATCCTCACACACAATGTATGGGCACCTACCGTGTGGCAGGCTTAGGGTGGCCGTGCACCTCACAGACAAGCCTCAATGTCCGGTCCTCAGAATCCAAGGGAAAGACAAGATTTGCCGGCTCCTGAGTGAAGACTGGACCCTGCAAAGCCACCTCATCTGTAAAGACAATACGACAATAGTTTTAATTCCTATGTATAAGCTACCCCAAAACCAAAAAGCAAGTGTTGCTCAGTGTGCTCCCCTGTTACTGTTGAGTCAATGAAGGTCCACAATGGCCGGTGTATCTGTACATCATCATCATCATCATCATGCAGATCTGCAGCAGATTTAATGGCGCAGATTTGAATTCGCAGCAGATTTGATGGCCCAGAATTAATTTGCTTTGAATCTGCAGCTTTAAATCTGCGCCATCAAATCTGCTTCAGATCTTGTACATGTGAACGCACCCTAAATACAGAACAAATCTCCCTAATGTTTTCTTCTTGCTTTTCCAGGTGTCCACTGTGGATTCACTCTTCTGTAATTCCTTTCTGGTTCTGGATTTTCACCACATATCAGTTACATTAGTGGTTTATGTTTAATAAGAATTGCCCCCCTTACAGGCCCATATCCTAAAATAACTATGTCTATGCTGCAGCGGAGAGCAGATACAGGTTCATGTTCCTTTAAAGTGACAGCACCATCTATGAGGTTGTTTCCTTTCTAAGGGCAGCAAAGAGAATGTAATTTGTCTATTTGATTACTGCTGGGTATGAGGGGTCAGGCGGGCACACTCTAGGGTGCCATTTACACTCCAGTCTCCATGAATAAGTAATAGATGAAAGTGTTTCAGGTAAATAGTTACAGAATATAGCGGAGGGCAGGACGCTCACACCAAAGTGGATTTTCAGTAAGTGGTTTCCGCATTTGGCGCTGTTATCAGCACCATAAGAGGCACAGTGTTTCCTCTGGCCTGACCTTTATCTCAGGGAGACCAAGCTAGCTGCAAAGGATTGCTGGATATGGTCAAGCTCTCAATAAATATGCAAAAGCGTCTCGCTAACAAGAAAGCCTGAAGTATCCATCCTGCAGTATCAATGAAAAAAGAATCGGCTGAGTGCAGCGCAGGCTTCTCCATGCATATCCAGCGGCATCTGCTCAGTATTTTAAAGGGGGAATCCCCCTTCACGTCACTTCATCATATTTTATAGGACATACATGTAGTAACAGGTACAATTAGATACAATATTAAGTGGTTTGTGTTATGATGCTGTAAGATAAATGATTGTCCTTGATGATACAGTATCAGGGTATCTACAGTATTAAAGGGTCACGAAAATACAATATGATCTGATCTTTTAGGTCACTCACAGACCTTATATGATCTATTACACTGATCTTACGATGTTTTCCTATACTGTATATTCTTCTTCACCAGGGATGGGGGACCTTCGACCCTCCAGCTTTTGCAAAACTACATTTCTTGCTAAGGCTTCAGCTGTTCAGGCATGATGGCAATTGTAGTTTGGCAACAGCTGGAGGGCTGAAGGTCCCCCATCCCTGGTGGAGAAGAACATACAGTATAGGAAAACATCATAAGATCAGTGTAATAGATCATATAAGTTCTGTGAGGTCTGCAGGGTCGAAGGTCCACCATTCCTGTTCTACACTGTATGATTTGCTGCAACATTGCATGATCTGGTGATGTTCTGCTACTGTATAATGTGGTCGTACTGCAACATTGCATTATCTGGTGATGTTCTGCTACACTGTATGATTTGCTGCAATATTGCATGATCTGGTGATGTTCTGCTACACTGTATGATTTGCTGCAACATTGCATGATCTGGTGATGTTCTGCTACTGTATAATGTGGTCATACTGCAACATTGCATGATCTGGTGATGTTCTGCTACTGTATAATGTGGTCATACTGCAACATTGCAGGATCTGGTGATGTTCTGCTACTGTATAATGTGGTCATACTGCAACATTGCATGATCTGGTGATGTTCTGCTACTGTATAATGTGGTCACACTGCAACATTGCATGATCTGGTGATGTTCTGCTACTGTATAATGTGGTCACACTGCAACATTGCATGATCTGGTGATGTTCTGCTACTGTATAATGTGGTCATACTGCAACATTGCATGATCTGGTGATGTTCTGCTACTGTATAATGTGGTCATACTGCAACATTGCATGATCTGGTGATGTTCTTCTACACTGTATGATTTGCTGCAACATTGCATGATCTGGTGATGTTCTGCTACACTGTATGATTTGCTGCAACATTGCAGGATCTGGTGATGTTCTGCTACTGTATAATGTGGTCATACTGCAACATTGCATGATCTGGTGATGTTCTGCTACTGTATAATGTGGTCATACTGCAACATTGCAGGATCTGGTGATGTTCTGCTACTGTATAATGTGGTCATACTGCAACATTGCATGATCTGGTGATGTTCTGCTACTGTATAATGTGGTCATACTGCAACATTGCATGATCTGGTGATGTTCTGCTACTGTATAATGTGGTCATACTGCAACATTGCATGATCTGGTGATGTTCTGCTACACTGTATGATTTGCTGCAATATTGCATGATCTGGTGATGTTCTGCTACACTGTATGATTTGCTGCAATATTGCATGATCTAGTGATGTGGTGAAATTACTACATTATATGATGTGGTGACATTATACGATTATTGATCTACTACATTACGCACTGTGTGTAATATTCTGGTGAAAGAATGTAGCCTTAGACCTGATGCAACACTTATGAGAAGTGTCACCTGTGTAGGATGCAACTCACCTACCTCTCTGGGGTACAAACATAATGTAATTGCACCCTGGGGTTGCGCTGCCTCTACCTCTACCTGTCACCGCTGGGAAATGTTGTTTTGATGTGGAAACAGCATGAACAGGACCAGGAAAATGGAACTGTAACTACATGAATTCAAGCAGTCTGTCCCTCACTGGGAAAAGCGCTATCAGGAACTGCCTGAGGGGTGAGACATACAGATGTAGCAGAGCTAAATCTATTATTTAAACCGATATTCTGAAAGAACTAAATTGGTGACCTGATACAATCTGATAAGCCGTCAATGTCAATTAATGAGGATCCTCAAAATAAAACATATTCCGGAAATTTCACTCTCTTCATAATTTCAATCTTATTTTAAGCGCTAATATAAATTCAACCTCAGCAAATTAGAACAGAAAGAATTAATTGGATATGTAAATGAGATAATCTGCTATATAAATCTAATTACAAACTAATTTGCTCTAGCAGCATGAAAAGGAACGACGCGTTCTCTATAAAGCAGCACCTGTACCATGTCTTGTGTCAACTGCGATGGACACAGAGGTGCCATCCTTGCTGACACAACAAGATGCCAGGGACCACCAAAGACAGTACACCATCTACACCCTTCTGGACAATTATTTTATGACATGACAGATTTTTTTTTAAGGATTGTTGGTGACTAGCAATTGTTTTCACATTTACCATTCAGCAACAAATATTCAATTTTTGGGTTCAATCATTCGTGTCAGGGGTCACCTTTAGTGGATGAAATAAACCACCTATGATGAAGAAGTGTGCAAATACATCATCCCAATTAACACCATCTAAATGCAGTGTTTAGTTGAAACGCGACAGAGCTAAGCCATCATGGTATAGCCACAAATGTATCACTGCGTTCCAACAGTTGTTAGTGCAGGAGGCATATAGGTGTTCTGCTAAGTCACCCCGAAAATTGAGGCTTTTATTTCTTTCTTTATTTTTTTGTTCAGAAGGGAAGAGGTGTTTGGCTAGAAATGAGTGAAGACATAAAAAAGATATATGTTGTGCTACTGTTACTCCTTGTCCATATTTCTTTATATGATCATGGAGCTCTTTGCATATGGAAGAAAAGTTATCATGTTACAGCAGCTATTTGTAAAAGTTGCAGCCTAATGACATTATGCTGAGGTTAGTGACCCAGTCACTTTCCTCCACTCCTAAATACTGATCACTCTTGTGTCTTTTGCTGCCATGGTCATGCCCCCTCACATTGTTTGACTGCTTGAGTGACAGATATGTTTATATACATGTTTATACTGGAAAGGCTGCCTGTCAATCATTGAGTGACACTGCCCACTGGACTTGTATTCCCAGGATGAGCAGAGATTTCATTTTCATTCTATACATTACTGAATCTTTAACATACACATTTCATGGTGTGATTTTCATAGTGTAACAGCATCTACATAACAGCCCACATTCACCTTGACAAGTAGGAGAGCAACTCCTTGTAGGAGGTTACAATTTAGAAGAAACCAGCAGTAAGATATGGGAAATGTATATACTATATTAACAGTGTGTGCCAGTGGCACAGAAACATTCAGAGACTGGACATGCCCTTTAAGTAAAAACTCCTGAAATTTGGCACCAAATGGGATGAGACATTTTATTAATCAACATTTTGATCCTTTCATCTTCCTTCCCCTAATTTTGCTTGGAAGGGAACGTCGCTCATTAAGCGCTAAGTGCGGTTCACATCTTAAAGGGCAAATGTTGCTCTGCCATTTACAAGTGGTAATGGTCAGTTCTATGCGACCGGCATTAATAATCATCAGATCTAAACTTCGGCAATCACAGAGAGCGCAGCTATTAAATCAGTAATTCATATGTTCTGTTCAGAACCTTGGTGACCCTTGAAAACACTTCCCATAATCCATCAGTCCTCTGAGTTCTGAGCCCGGCTAATGGTCGAGTATCTTATTAATTCACATCTTCAACTCTTTCTAGGTCACAAAGTATAAAACAACCTAAAATGGAGTCGTCCTTCCACACGGCTGAACAGGCAATTTCTTGATTAAAATTTACGTCAAGATGATTATTACCGATCGGATTCGAGGACACAGCAAGAGGTGGGCACGACTGGACGGACTGTGGTGGTCTGAGGGCAACGCAATGATGTGCAATTAATAAAATGAAGACATCATGTACAGTGTATAGAGGGAAAGGAACATTTTATTTATATCCAAAAAGCTGGCAACCTGTCCTGAGCTAACACCGCCGGGGGATGACAATTTTATTACAGGCTAGAACTGTGTCAAGAAAGTTACTTCACTGTATAATAAAAACTTCTGCAACTTTCTAAAGGCAGGGGACGGGCGGGGGTGGGTACTGGGGTTAGAATTGGATAGAAAACACAGCAAAGGTTCAAATATTTCCATTGTACTTTTTCTGTCAGTTCCACACCAACTTTTACTGACCAAAAAAAGAAAAAGTGACTGATTCACTGACAAAAACATAGCCCACTGCAAACATTGTATAAAAAGAGTGAGCAATGGTCTCGTATGCATACTGTGGCTTCATTCACCAGGGGGACAATTGACCTTCCTACCTGTGATCGGGGGTCTCAGCAGTCAGACCCCCCACACATCTCCTATCCTGTGAACCTATCTTTTAATCCTGGTATGACCCCTGTATGGTTTCCTGCAGACACACATTTTGTACAGTGTTTTATTGGGCTGAAAAAACACCACAAGAAAACACAAATTGACATGTCAATTCTACAAGCAGAGAGCGGCGGCAGCGGAGGCGCGCAAGCTCTCCCATAGACGGGCTATGGCACACTGAGGCAGGCGGGATTCCGCGGCGGAACTTCTGCCTGATTTACTCAATGTGAACATATCCTTACAATGTGAGAACTCACACAGCTTAAAATAGAATAAGCCATGTGTCTAGGACTAAACTCCCACCGAGCTACAACAGCACATCCTGGATGCTGAATACTGTGGAGCACTGTAATGGGAACTCTTAGCTTCAATGGCCTGAACATCGTAAGCTAGTAACTGTGTTCCGATCAGTTTGCCTGTTAGAGCGCAGCAGACCACACTATTGAGTCCTGGTAAACAGTGCAGAAGAACCAGACACAATAGCACAGCAGACCACGGTTTTGAGTTCCGGTAAAAAAAAAAGTATGCTAAAGAAAGAGGCCCAGATGTAGTGAACAGGTTACTGTTTTCAGGCCATTAAAGTGAATGGAACCTACTGGGGTGTGCTGACCCTTAAAGGGGTTGTCCAGCAAAAATCTTTTTCTTTCAAATCAGCTGGTGTCAGAAAGTTATATAGATTTGTAATTTACCTCTATTTAAAAATCTCAGGTCTTCCCATACTTATTAGCTACTATATGTCCTGTAGGAAGTGGTGTATTCTCTCCAGTCTGACACAGTGCTCTCTGCTGACATCTCTGGCCGAGACAGGAACTGTCCAGAGTAGGAGAGGTTTTCTATGGCGATTTGTTACTACTCTGGACAGTTTCTGTCTCGGCCAGAGATGTCAGCAGAGAGCACTGTGTCTGAATAAAAAATAAAACATTTCCTGCATGACATATAGTAGCTAAGTATGGGAAGACTTGAGATTTTTAAATAGAAGTAAATTACAAATCTATTTAACTTTCTGACACCAGTTCATTTGAAAGAAAAAGATTTTCGCTGGACAACTTTGCTCAGCAAGTTATACAGTTTTGTAAATTACTTCTTTTTAAAAATCTCAAGTCCTCTAGTACTTATCAGCTGCTGTATGTCTTAAAGGGAACCTGTCACCCCCCGTGCCGGGGTGACAGGCTCCCGACCCCCCGTTAGAGCCCCCTATACTCACCTAATCCCGCCGGGTCCCGCTTCTGGAGGTGGTCGGGTGATGAAGATCTCAGCCGCTGCAGCCCGACGCGCGCGCTGAGAGATGAGTCCAACACCCATAGAGAATGACAGGAGAGTCCAGCGCTCCGTCATTCTCTATGAGCGTTGGGCTCATCTCTCAGCGCGCGCGCCGGGCTGCAGCGGCTGAGATCTTCATCACCCGACCACCTCCAGAAGCGGGACCCGGCGGGATTAGGTGAGTATAGGGGGCTCTAACGGGGGGTCGGGAGCTTGTCACCCCGGCACGGGGGGTGACAGGTTCCCTTTAAAGGAAGTGGTGTATTCTTTTCAGTCTGACACAGTGCTCTCTGCTGCCACCTCTGTCCATGACAGGAATTGTCCAAAGCAGCAAAGGTTTTCTATAGGGATTTGCTGCTGCTCTGGATAGTTCTTGTCTTGGACAGAGGTGGCCGCAGAGAGCACTGTGTCAGACTGAAAGAATACATAATTTCCTGCAGGACATATAGCAGTGGATAAGTACTAGAAGACTTTAGATTTTAAAATAGAAGTAGTTAACAAATCTGTATATTTTACATATTGTATATTTTTTTCACTGCAATACTGCTTTAATTCACACCATGATAAATCCTGATGAATTCTTGGGAAGTTCATGCAAACAGTACAAAATGGGAAAAAAGGGTTTTTTTTCCAGAAAATTATTTTGTATTTCGTCCCCATTTTTAGTTTCAGGTATTATTTACTGTTTTTAAGCCTCTTGCTTGCTGCAAGTGAATGGAAACATTCTTAATTACTTTTAGAGACTAAAGTCTGCCTTGACTGAATACTTCTCATAGCTGAGTATTCGCCCCCTCAAACATCAATGACATCTTGAAGTCTTTTTGTGATCTTTTGTGGTGATGAAACCAAAATTTTTTGGCCACAAGCACAAATGTTACATCTGGAGAGGTGTCAACAAGGCCTATGATGAAAGGAACACCATTCCTAATTTAAAGCGTGGAAGTGGATCGCTGATGTTTTGGGGATGTGTGAGCTACAAAGGCACAGGAAACTTGGTCAAAGTTGAAGGAAAGATGACTGTAGCAAGTTATTAGCAAATACTGCAGGCAAATTTGCATTGAAGCTGTGCTTTGGACATACTTGGTCTTTCCAGCATGATAATGATCCAAAACACAAGGCCAAGTCAACCTGTCATTGGCTACAGCAGAACAAAGTGAAGGTTCTGGAGTGGTCATCTCAATCTCCTGACCTCAATATCATTGAGCCACTTTGGGGACATCTCAATTTGTTCATACAATTTGTACATTGTCTATACAAGGTCAGGAGACAGATTTGTGCTGCTAGTACCTATCCCTGGGATGCACATAGACAATTATTACCACCCCCTGGTAAGCCTGAAAATGAAGGGTCCCTTCTTTCAGAAAAGGGCTTTCACCATGACAGCTTCTAAACTTCATAGACCCCTTGTTGATCTTATGAACCTTCTTAAAGAGGTTCTGTTGCCAGCTTAAAAAAAGAGCTTCATATAATTTTATAGACTTGGGTGCCAAGGTTTAAAGCTGTTTTTATTAAGTTGCTACGCCTTCCTGTTCCCATGATATAAAAATTTTATTAGTTGATTATTTACACTTTTTCCCTAAATAGTCAAATGGGCTAGAACTTTATTTGAACCAGGCTTGGAGAAGGGGTGGGGGTGAATATGTGGCTGAGGGGGTGTGAATCAGGCTCAGAAGGGGGTGAATATGAGAGTAAGGGGGCATGAATTGGACTCAGAGGGTGTAAATAGGAGGCTCAGACAGTGTGAACATGAGGCTTAGGGGATCTGAAACAGGCTAACCCCCTGAGCCTAGAATTCATACCCCTTTTTGTCCAGTTGAAATCAGGACACCAGAGGCTACATAATTATACAAAATGTCTTTTTTTTTTTTTACAGGTCCCCTTAAAATCTTAGGTCTGATCTTGTGAGGGGCTTCTCTAACAAAATATACAAAAATCTGCATTCTTGATGCAGGTTCCCCTGTTCATCCCAAGACATACAGGCCAATCTTTTATAAGGGGAAAGGGCAGTGACTTCCACATCTGTATCTCCCTTTGTTTCTTCCTTAGCTAATGTAGGACGCCTCCAGGAACCCTGTAGGGTCACCCTGAGCTGGGGCCCATAGACATTGCATAGGCTGCCTCTCTAGTATGTGTGCCCTTGGCAACAGCCATTATAAGCACAAGCCTGTATCCCCACCAGTATACTGTATACCGTCTTCCCCTTGTCTTCGGCTCCTTCTGAGCTGTGACTTTAATCAGCTGTTTAGAATATTTATAATGGTTATCAATTATTTAGACACCTGCCTGATCAATTTGCATACTATTTAAAGGGCTAGACGATGATAAATATTTCATTTGATTTAATCTTGTTTGTTGATTGATGGTCTTAATAATATTTTTCTCTGTTGATCTTCTCAATTCATATACTCATCTATAACCGTGTATTTTCATGTATGCGGATTGTTAGAGCCATTTCCCCAGGAGACAATTTGAAGGAAATGAAAATGATCTTAAAGTGAGAGAGTCACACTTCTGTCATATATTCATAAAGAAATGTAGGTGGAGAATTGCTACAGATAATAAACAGGGGACACTCAATTACTATAGACCTGGGACGAGTCCAGTGCTTTAATGTAGGAGTCTAAAAAATATAAGCACACTCGTAGTGACATCATTCTTCTTAAATGACTGCAGACTACACACAGGATACAGACCTAACATAAACAATCTAATCTGGGTCCTGGGGCTGAGGGAGTCATTTATTTCGACTGACATTTTATACGCCAGTGTTAGGCTATGTTCCCACAACGTGAAAGACGGCAGCCATCTCTTTGGACAGCTGTCAATTTAGTCCTATAGGACGTCTGTCTATTGGTAATGACATCCACAAATAATGATCACCATCGGATAGTTGCTTTTAATCCAAGATATGTCCTGGGGTCCCTTCAGAAGGTCCCTTCAAAAAAGAACTTTTAAACTTGCAGCCCTGTGTGAAATTGGTGTGGCCTAGAGTGTCTGTGCCCTAGGTCTGTACCACCTCTCTGTCCCTTTTCCCCACCCTCTTCATCATTAGGAATTCCCCTGGGCAGGATGTACAGACAATGCAGTGTTTGGACAAGTGATGAATAGGAGAAATCCTGCCCGAGGCATTCCTAATGGTGAAGAGGGTGGTCAGGAGGGACAGAGAGGCGATGCAGACCTAGAACACAGGCACTCTAGGCCAAGCAAATTTGACACAGGGCTGCAAGTTTAAAAGTTGTTTTTAAACACCTTCTGAAACGGACCCCTGGACAGAACTTGGATTAAAAGCAGCTATCCAATGTTACAAGCAGGGGGAGGACAGATTGTGGGTGCAAAGTCGCTTTAACACTAGGGGCAAGTCATGTAAGCGGGTCACAAACTATTTTGGTAAAATGCCACAAAAACTGCATTAAGAATTGCTTAAAGCACAAAATAACAGCCTGGCATAATGGAAGCTTTTTATAAGCAAAAAAAAAAAAGAAAAGAAGAAAAAGAAGCATTTTTCTGTCTGCTGTAAATGATCTGTTATCATTGTTCTATCAGTGGAGTAAAAAGGACTTTAAATAAGACAGATTGAGATCAATTATGACATTTATTTTTTCCACTCGAAATCCCATTGTTTACATTCTAATTGACACACAATGGCGGCAGCGACAGTCTGCTGTAATGTTTTCCTTCCATTAAAGTCTTTGGGAATACCCAATACAATGATGGCTGTTTTTGTATCAGTCTAAATCAGTGTTTTTAACATTTCTGGTCATGAAACTCATTATGAATATGGCCTCATGTACATGTCAATGCTGTGAATACTAATGCATGGTGGTAGATGGTGTCCATACATTCTGGAGATAACCGCACTTTCCCGAAAATAAGGCATCCTCCGAAAATAAGGCATAGTGGAGGATTTACAGGATAGTGTAAAATAAGGCATCCCCCTTAAAATAAGGCATCCCCTGAAAGCAAGACCCCCACCGCCACCAGGGTTATGTCTGGTTATGTTGGTTTGCAATGACAACTATTGTACAGTATATAATAAATGTAATTTTTTTTTGTTTAACAATAAGTGTAAATACTTCATGGAAAAATAAGACATCCCCTGAAAATAACACATATTGCATCTTTGGGAGCAAAAATTAATATGACACTGTCTTATTTTCGGGGAAACACGGTAGCTATAGAGAGTGTAAAGGGACCAGCTGCACCCAAACTGTCAGCCTGAGGGAAGTCCCTTGTTCCACAGTATAATTAATAACACATGGTAGGTGGGGGCCTGGTTATAGATTCCAGGAATATGTCTATATGAGCCATACTGTGATAAAGTTATGATGAGGATGACTCAGAAATTACATTTAAAGCGACTCTGTACCCACAATCTTACTTGTCCAAATTACTTTTACCTTCGGATAGCTGCTTTTAATCCAAGATCTGTCCTGGGGTCCGTTCGGCAGGGGATGCAGTTATTGTCATAAAAATAACTTTTAATCCAGCAGTGCTGTGTCTAACGGCCGGGGCTTACATTTGTATATGCATTAGGCTGGCACACCTTCTCTGTCCCTCCTCCCCACCCTCCTCAGCACTAGGAATGCTCCAGGCAGATTGCTCCCTATTCCCCAGCTGTGTGTATAATGAACATGGGCTGGATCGTTAATACACCTGTGCAAAACTCAAACAGCAGTAAATGTTGAGGAGGGTGGAAAGGAAGGACAGAGAGGGTGTGCTAGCCTAATGTATATACAAATGTAAGCCCCGACCGTTAGACACAGCGCTGCTGGATTAAAACTTATTTTTATGACAATAACTGCATCACCTGCTGAACGGACCCCAGGACAGATTTTGGATTAAAAGCAGCAATCCAATGGTACAAGTGGTTTTGGGGGGGGGGGGGGCAGATTGTGGGTACAGAGTCGCTTTAATTTCCTTTTTTTTGTAAATTTAGGTGGAAATTCTTGTATTTACAAAAACTAAAAGAATAGTGTTGTCCCTTTAAATAGCCCAGCGATTGTAAGTTTTCAACAGTCAAAAAAACAAGAAGAACAACAAATAAACCTGATTTACAAAATCTAATCCACTAAAGGATAAAACAGAATGAAGCAAGTGGACGAGTCCTGTAATTGTAGCCGGCTGTCGCCAGCAGATAATATGTGACAGACAGGATAACAACATTTTCTGAAATAGAGGGCACCAGCGCCGTCTGCCAGCAAATTACTGACGAACAATCCAACAATTTGCTTTGTAGTAGAGGATGGGGGGGACTTGTACACGGGCTACATGCAGGTCTCCTACCTCACCCATGTAATATTCACATAAAAGGGAATTATTCATCAAACCCCATTAACTCCAGTGCGATAAACAAAGGGCACACTCCACGCAGTGCGCTAGACAGAGCCGTCGAGTAATTAAGCCCTGAAGGATTCTGCCGTAACATATGCTAAATATTGCACGTGCCTTATAACTATAGGGGGATCGTATTACTTTCTTACAAGGTAATAACAATTAGAAATGATAAAAAAGCAAAGATACTAAATGCATTAGCTGTGTCCTGCATTGCTGTACTGTAACTACAAGTACCAGCATTACCAGGGTTAAAAACTCCCCCCCTCTGCATAGGTTTGCAGTCTCATTCACAATCAAAGCAGAATGTTAATGGCTGCGAAATCTATTGGGAGTCTTCTTATAGGCAAACCCCTAATGTATATAGCCGAGTCCCTAAATATGCTTTAGTCCATTACATTGCATTGTGGGAGATTTAGAATCATACTTGCTGCTAGTTGGAATCTATCAACACCGACTAGCTTAAAAGAAACAGCCTAAAGGCTGGGTTCACACTACGTATATTTCAGTTAGTATTGTGGTCCTCATATTGCAACCAAAACCAGGAGTGGATTAAAAACACAGAAAGGATCTGTTCGCACAATGGTGAAATTGAGTGGATGGCCGCCATTTAATGGCAAATATTTGCTGTTATTTTAGAACAACGGCTGTTGTATTGAAATAATGGCAGTTATTTACTGTTATATGGCGGCCATCCATTCAATTTCACCATTGTGTGAACAGATCCTTTCTGTGTTTTTAATCCACTTCTGGTTTTGGTTGCAATATGAGGACCACAATACTGACTGAAATATACATAGTGTGAACCCTGCCTAAATGGTTATCTTTCTTCAAATTCATCAGTTTCTTCAAATATATATAATTAAATAAATATATATATATATATATATATATATATATATATATATATATATATATATACACACACACTACCTTTCAAAAGTTTGGGGTCACCTGTTGAGGTAAGCTGGAGAAATTGCACCCCACGCTTCTGGAAGCAGCTCCCACAAGTTGGATTGGTTGGATGGGCACTTCTGGCGTACCATACGGTCAAGCTGCTTCCACAACAGCTCAATGGGGTTCAGATCTGGTGACTGCGCTGGCCACTCCATTACCGATAGAATACCAGCTGCCTGCTTCTGCTGTAAATAGTTCTTGCACAATTTGGAGGTGTGTTTAGGGTCATTGTCCTGTTGTAAGATGAAATTGGCTCCAATCAAGCGCTGTCCACTGGGTATGGCATGGCGTTGCAAAATTGAGTGATAGCCTTCTTTATTCAGAATCCCTTTTACCCTGTACAAATCTCCCACCTTACCAGCACCCAAGCAACCCCAGACCATCACATTACCTCCACCATGCTTAACAGATGGCGTCAGGCATTCTTCCAGCATCTTTTCATTTGTTCTGCGTCTCACAAACGTTCTTCTTTGTGATCCAAACACCTCAAACTTGGATTCATCCGCCCACAACACTTTTTTCCAGTCTTCCTCTGTCCAATGTCTGTGTTCTTTTGCCCATCTTAATCTTTTTCTTTTATTGGCCAGTCTCAGATATGGCTTTTTCTTTGCCACTCTGCCCTGAAGCCCAAAATCCCACAGCCGCCTCTTCACTGTAGATGTTGACACTGGTGTTTTGCGGGTACTATTTAATGAAGATGCCAGTTGGGGACCTGTGAGGCGTCTGAGACAAACTAGAGACTCTAATGTGCTTATCTTCTTGCTTAGTTGTGCAACGCGGCCTCCCACTTCTTTTTCTACTCTGGTTAGAGCCTGTTTTTGCTGTCCTCTGAAGGGAGTAGTACACACCGTTGTAGGAAATCTTCAATTTCTTAGCAATTTTTCGCATGGAATAGCCTTCATTTCTAAGAACAAGAATAGACTGTCGAGTTTAAGATGAAAGTTCTCTTTTTCTGGCCATTTTGAGCGTTTAATTGACCCCACAAATGTGATGCTCCAGAAACACAATCTGCTCAAAGGAAGGTCAGTTTTGTAGCTTCTGTAAGGAGCTAGACAGTTTTCAGATGTGTGAACATGATTGCACAAGGGTTTTCTAATCATCAATTAGCCTTCTGAGCCAATGAGCAAACACATTGTACCATTAGAACACTGGAGTGATAGTTGCTGGAAGTGGGCCCCTATACACCTATGTAGATATTGCACCAAAAACCAGACATTTGCAGCTAGAATAGTTATTTACCAAATTAGCAATGTATAGAGTGTATTTGTTTAAAGTTAGGACTAGTTTAAAGTTTTCTTCATTGAAAAGTACAGTGCTTTTCCTTCAAAAATAAGGACATTTCAATGTGACCCCAAACTTTTGAAAGGTAGTGTGTGTATATATATATATGTATATATAAATCAGGCACAAGAACATCATAAAATTATTTCCTGAGGTTTCATCCATCAACTACTTTTTATCATTAGCATGTCAATAAAGCTAGACGTTTTGGTCTGAAAAGACCTTTATCAACATGACAAACATGCCGGTTAGCAGAAAAGATGCCCCTCTGTTGTGTAATGCAAGTATGCTGATGATCAGCATGGAAAAACTGAAGAGGCACACTGAGCAGTGGCTTCATGCAAACCACTTTTTTACTATCTACAAAGTGTGATCCCTTATAGTAATGTGATTCATTACTATAATAGATAAATTCCTGGCAGCGTCAGTAATAATGGCAGTGATCTTGCCTCTCCTGTAAATACAAAATTAGATTTCCCAACATGTCCTGACAGCAGCTGGCACTACCGGAAATACTATATTACTGTCGCCTATATACAAGAATATTATACTAGTATAGTATAGTATAGTATACTATTGTCTTCTATGTAATATAACTACTATAATACTGCCCCCTATGAACAAGAATATACTATATTACTGCTCTATGCACAAGAATATAACTACTATATTACTGCCCCTATGTACAAGAATATAACTACTATAATACTGCCCCCTATGAAAAAGAATATAACTACTATAATACTGCCCCCTATGTACAGTACAAGAATACAACTACTATAATACTGCTCCTATGTGCAATAATATAACTACTATAATACTGCCCCCCCTATGTACAAGCATATAACTACTATAATACTGCTCTTATGTACAAGAATATATCTACTATAATACTGCCCCCTATGAACAAGAATATAACTACTACAATACTGCCCCTATGTATAAGTATATAACTGCTATAATGCTGCCCCTATGTACACAAGTACTACAATACTGCCCCTATGTATAAGGATATAGCAATCATAATACTGCCTTTTCACACAGATTCTGCATAAAAATGTGTGTTTTTTATGTTAGAAAAATCAAACACACCATAAAAAAAGGGGGCAACGGTAGCCATTTTTGACCCAAGAAAGAGTCAGGAGCAAAACATCAGCTCCCTACAGCTCCCTAACCAACAACGGGGGACCCTGGAGAGGTAAGTAATAACTTTATTATTTTCTGTACACTTTTATCAGCCGTTGACCTTGCACCCCCTATTACACGGAGTAATGCATGGTCAGCAGTCGATGATTTTTAAACAAGCTGAAAGACAATAATCAGCCAATGATCGACTCCTCGGTTGATTGTTGTCTTTATTATATCTGCCCAATTATGCCTGACTGGGCAGATAATCTCCCTGTGTAAAGGACCCTTAAGGCCCTATTATACAAAACGAATATCAGCCGTATTCGGCCGATACAGATCGTTACGGCAGATAATCGTTCTGTGTAATAGAAGACAACGATCAGCCGACATGAACAATGTTGGTTGATCATTGTCTTTCAACAGGCTGAAACTGCAACGATCAGCCTATTGACAGTCTGCTGCCATTGCTCTGTGCAATAGGAGGATCTGACGAACGAGCAGCAAGCGAGCGCTGACCTGACAGGTCAGTGCTCGCTCGCTCTCCACATCGCCCCATGTAATAGGGGCTTTACTCTTTGCACATGAAAAAATTTTCTTAGCAGCTCTTAGATATTCCTAATATCGTAAAATTGGGAATTCATGATAGATTACGGGTTTGCAGCATGTTAAAGGGGATATGCGGTGCTCGCACATTTTTCACATGTTGTTGCCATTTAAGAAAACATCACAAACATGTTATGCTTACCTGTCCATGCTCCTCCGGTGTCCTGATGCGGTTGCTGTTGTCCACCGCTATCTGTAGCTGCCATTACTTATGAAACGTCCTCGTCTTAGGAGTGACAACCCGCTCAGCCACTGGCCGCATTGCTGTCCCGTCTCAGTCAGTGATTGGCTGAGCCGGCTGTAACTCCAGAGAGAAGCTTGTCTTGGAAGGAATGGCAGCTACAGATAGCAGGGGACACCGGCGACTGAATCGGGGCACCGGAGGATTGCAGAGAGGTAAGCATAACATGTTTGTAATGTTTTCTTATGGCAGCAACATGTTAGAAATGTGCGAGCACTAGATAACCCCTCTAATGCTTTCACATGTACTGTACATACATAGTCAGCACACATGCGCACATTCTGCTAGGTTCTTGCAAACAGCCTACAGTACAGTACAGTACAGTATGTGAGACAGTCTAGGGTACCGTAATTGAGACAGGCTTTATGCGAATCTGCATGTAGTGTGTGTATTTGGTTGATCTTGGAGCCAGGGGTGTAACTACCACTGTAGAAGCCATAGCGGCTGCTATAGGGCCCACGGCGTCGGGGGGCCTGGCAGGGCTAGTTTCCCAGTTTAGAAATTCAGTATATTCCTGCCTGTCATCCCAGTCACAGGCTCTATACAGTAAGCTGGATAACCACTAGCTTACTATACAGAGTCAGTAATCAAGAGTTTGCTTTGGGGCCCAGTCATTTCTATTTACTCCCCTGCTTGGAGCATTGCTAAAATGTTTGCATTATGCTGGGCAATATTTTTGGCATAATATTTGCAAAACTAATGATTTAGTGCAAAGTCATTTTAGAAAAAGTTGGAGTCCTTTGCTTTATTATTATGTTTTGCAGGTGCAAGCCCATCTACTGCTGTAGGAAGCATCCAGATACAGTGGCTGTTAGTGCCAAACCTGAGCCCGGGGAGAAAATATCTGCAAGGCATGTAAGGTACGGGTGGGTTCACACGAACGGGATCGCAGCAGATTTCAGCGGGTTGTTTTTTTTAGTCCTTTTTAATTATATAAATAAACTACTCGCCCCAGTCTTCCCCATTAGAAGTGTTGCAATGATATCTGTATACACTGAACATGTGATGATAAAGCCAACCATTGTGGTCAGTGGTCAAGTGTCTGTCTTCCTCTTTCCACCAGACTAGCACCTTTCTTGTGCAGTTGTTAACAGTCAGGCCCCCTCACCTTGCCAACCAGCAGACTATCACTGCCACCACCCCTCCTTTACAGGCACTGTACCTGGACTCATAGTACAGGGGGCTATTGGTGAACAATCTGCTGCTGTGCAATAGATTGTTTCCTGATGTGTTCTTTCCTACCTACAGGAATTAATCATTGAGTCATGGCGGCCGTCACAGAGAGGTTCAGATGACATTGCAATAATATATAGCTGCGAGCAGCAATGTACAGGTCCCATGTATACACAGGCCTGCACTTACTGGGTTTGTATGCAACGTTTGTAATTTCTCTGATCCTAGTGACTGAACCTCACTGTGACAAATTGCCCCACTGATGAAAAGAGGAATGTTATTTGGACATAGTAGTTCTCATACTAGAGGATGATTTATGCATGAGGTAATATCTGAATGAACATTGGCTTGCTTGCAAATTGAGGGAATCCTCATGGGTATATGACTAATATGCATATGTTTCCATAATATATGTATATACTTGTGTGTGTGTGCAATCTATTGTATGTGAGTACCTAGGCATATGTAATGCATGTGTATGTAATGTTCGTATAAGCTGTAATATAATCAACACATTTTACTGAATATATTATGTGTAGTGTAAATGCTGCAGCCTTAGGCTGTGTTCCCACTGCGTAATAATATTGGAGGAAGGCGTCCGTCTTGTTAACTAGAAGGCCGCTAATAATGATGGCGATCAAGATGGCCGCCCTTCCTGATAGTATTACACAGTGGGAACATAGCCTCTGGGCTATATTACCAATGTGGGGGTGCCAGGTGCAGGGAAAGGGTCCAGATTTAGTGTAAACTGCCCACAGCAAAGCATACCTCAGCTTTAACCTTACCAGAGCTGTGATTGGTTGCTCACCTCAATGCATTAAAATATTATTAATTAATTGGTTGTGGGAATAAAGCCAAAAAACTTCTGATCACTTTTTCTTTTTTTTTTACATATATTGAAAATCTTCCCCATCAGCAAGAGGAGGTGCTGCAACCTCAGTGAAGCTACCACCAGAATCCAAAAGGAGGCCCAGAACATACACAGTGCTAAGACAAAGGGGGAGGGGGGTTTCATCTTAAACTAGGCCTCATCACCTTTTCCCTTGCCAAATTCACTAAGAGGTACACGGCCGGGCTCCAGAGGAACCAAATCTCCACCTGCTTCCTCATTATAAATGAGGCCTGAGAGGTAGCCACCCACCCAGTGGCGTAGCTACCATAGAGGCAGGGAAGGCGGTTGCTATGGGGCCCATGGAGGGAGGGAGCCCAGGGAAGATAAGAGCCTTCTGTGTCCTTTTGCTTAACCCTTTATTTACTGCAGTGTGTAAGTGACCCAGTGTTCTCTTACATGCTGCAACACAATTAGCTCTCTGCCTCACTACCCTGATAACCTCTGACCTCTTCTCTGAGCTCCTGCAGAGGTCAGGGGTTATCAGTGCAGGAGCAGTGAAGGAGAGAGCTAATTGTCTTCTGTATTAACCCTTTGTTTGTGTTGCAGCATGTAAGAGAACACTGGGTCACTTACACACTGCAATAAATAAAGGGTTAAGCAAAAGGCATTCTGCTCCTGCACCTATGTATATAACCATGAGGCTCCTAATGTGCTGTTATAGGTAAATACAGTGGATGGACAGAACAAGCAGACATTGGCTTTCTCCTCTGCCAGTCACTGTTGTGGCTGCACGCGGATTCTGCCTCTGGCCACAAGAGATTTTTTTTCTTTTGCCACATCACCGAATATATATACAGTATACAGTATATATATATATATATATATATATATATATATATATCTTAGGCACACTAAGTATGAGTCCGGCCGTAGTTCTTACGCAGCCGTACATGTGCGGCTGAAAGTATGGCCATGGGAAAAATAGACATGCGGCCGGATTGCGAACACGTGGGCGAACCACGAACATGCGCCCATAGTAGAGTTATGCTTCCATAGCTTGTTTCGAAGCAATCTGAAACAGGTCATTTACTTGGAAATCTTCGCCCAGCCCAATAAAACACACAGAACCTTTTGGATCTAAAAATCACGTTCAATTTGGCTGAAATAAGTACTTCGTATGGGACCGCATGGAAATCCACGGCCGTGAGTTGGAACATTTCCGTCCTCAAACAATCGTCTTGTTCATTTTTCACGGCGCCGTATACGATTCGGCCGTAAGCTCATACGTAGTGTGCATTGTGCGCCCGTATATTGTATACTTATAAGCGAACGCATCAACCTCAAAACTACATGCGTATATTTGCGGTTCGCACTACGGCCGGAAAGATACGTAGTGTGAACATAGCCTTATAGTGTGTAGGGGGGCCCCATAAAGATTTTTGCTAGGGGCCCCCATGAATCCTAGCTACGCCCCTGCACCCACCTTGGGTGAAGGGACAAATCTGTGCCTTCTCCCTGGAGTACGGTTTAAGGCTATGTTCACACTACGTAAAAGTACGGCTGTTGTTGCCATAGGCAACAACGGCCGTACTTTGTACAGGGTGGAACTGCCTTTTCTTGTATGGGATCCCGGCCGGAGCGTATACACACCGCATATGCTCCGGCCGGGATCCCGTACGGTTCCGCAAATAACTGACATGCCAGTTTTCTGCGCCGCAGAAAGCTCTGTCAGTCCGCACAATGAAGCGAGAGGCTTCAGCCGCTTGCTTCATTGTGAGCTGTGGGAGGTTTTGATGCGGGCGCGTGCTGATGCGCCCGCATCAGAACCCTGCGGCCAAAAGATCATCCAGCCGGTACTGCAGTTCCGGCTGGGATGATCCGTGCAGAGACCGGCCGTTCTGTGACCTGGCTGAGTCACGTAACGGCCGTAGTGTGAACATTGTCTAAAATTTTTTTAAAAAGTCCTGTGGACGTCAGGCCCTCACCCTCACAGAGTCTGTTTGTAAGCAGACATATGGATATTAGTGGCCTGCTGGAAATCATTTTTCAGGGCTGGCCCTGCTTCTCCTGTTCCTTCTTCCACAAAGGAGCAGGTAGCGGTCCTGCTGCTGGATTGTTGCCCTCCTACGGCCCCCTCCATGTCTCCTGATGTAGTTGTCTGCCCCCTGGTATCTGTCAATGCTCTGGACACTGTGCAAACCTTCTTGCCACAGCTCGTATTGATGTGTCATCCTGCACTACCTGAGCACCTTCGATGAGTTGTAGACATCGCCTTATGCTATCTCTAGGGGGGAGAGCAATGACAAGATGCACAAGTGACCAAAACAACAGCCAAAAAGGATGGGGAGAAATGTCTCCCTGCAGAACCTCCTTTATAGCGGTTGTCTTTCTGATTGCCTATCATTTCTAATAGAGATGAGCACGCTGGGGTTTATCTGAACTCGAATTGTCAGCATTTGGTTACTGGAGGCTGCAGCCCTAGGGAGTCCTGAAAAACATGGACACAGCCTATTGTTTTCAGGCAGCCTTCAGGCTGCATCCAACTTCGGCCACCCGTAATCAAATGCCTAGTGTTCGGTTTCGGACAAACCTGAGTGTGCTCAAGGTTCGCTCATCTTGAATTTCCTTTTGCACAACAGCTGGAGAAATTGATTCACAATCCGTCTTGCTTCATAACTGGACAGGCTGATTTTACAGAAGTGTGATTGACTTGGAGTAAGGGTCCTTTTATACACACAGATATCCGCCAATTTTTTAAGCCAAAGCCAGGAATGAATTTGAAAAGAGGATAGATCCCAGTCTTTTCTTTATGACCTATTCTCTGATTATAATCTGTTCCTGGCTTTGGCTTCAAAAAATCTGTCAGATAAATTGATCGGATATCTGTGCGTGTAAAAGAACCGTTACATACGCATGTTCCCAAAGTTTATCCATAACTTAGGGCCTATTGATTTTAATTCACACTGTCCATAGTTTTGAGGATCCGTAATCCGCAAAAATAATTAAGTCCTAGTATAGACTGTAATTGGTTACAGATTCTCCCATAGAAATCAATGGGAGCATCCAAAATGTTTGAAGATCCGTAATTTTAAAGAAGAAACATCCGTAAATCTGCAAATCCGTGAAAAATAGAAATTATTTTAAACCTTTACCACTTAATTAATTATCAGCTTTCCCTTTTTTGCTGATCCACCAAAAATATGGGTTATTGATGCATTACTGACAATTTTTTTGCGGATTGCAGACATCATATATGGTCTGAATATATATATTTAGTAAAGATATACAACATTCCCCTTCACTACATTTTTCTTCATTTCCACATTGTTCCTCATTTTTACAAAAGCCCTAACTTTTTTGTTGGCACAGTTGTATGACGGCTTATTCTATTTTCCCTTTCGCACATTACTGCCCTGCAGCTGCAACATGGAAGCCCCAGGGTGCAGTCAGAGGTTTTGCTTTGCTCTTCTCATTTGCAAAGACTGATACTCTGATACTCTTTTTGTAAATCATTGACATTTTAGAGCTGGTTTGTGATAATTACGGTAAATTGTTCCAGGTTTACTGCATCCACAATAAATTACAAGTTTTGCCAGAGTTGCATGGTAACATAACAAATTTTAACTGGGAAGAGCTATTCCACTGCTAAACTGGTCAGTATTCCTGCCCATCTGGCAAAGGAAGGCACCAAGACACCAAGTCTATTTAGAGTGTCTAAGAAACCATTGTTTTCGTGGCTAAGCTAATTGATCTCACAGAATTACACTAACTACCACACATTAACGTGGTGAAGGATCATGGGTAATGTAGTTTATTGTAGTGGAATGGAGGTCACGTGATACACTGTTAAGGACTGTTCATTTTTGGATCTCTGCTGAAAAAAATATTAGATCCCCAGAGGTGAGAAAATGGGAGGATAAAGCTGTGGGATACAGGGACCATACAGTAAGTAGGATTACTACTACTACTACTACTACTACTACTACTACTACTACTACTACTACTACTACTACATTTCAATAAGTCTCAGGAAAGCTGATTATCAGCAAGGCATGGCACCTTTGAAACTCATAAGGTAGCCCTTTAAGTTTTTTCTAGTATGGTTCAGTAGCTGTCCTAAGCCCCAGTTTATCAGCAAGTCACAGAAAGCTACTTGTGGCTCTACTACCATTTCGAGACTCTTATAGTCCTGCACATAGCTGTAGAAAACACAGGCAGCTTTGAACACTGTGTGACTGTGACCTTGTCCAATGGAATTGCACTAGTAAAGACCTTCCACTTACTAGCAATGATATTAATCCTAAAGGTGCGCTGCACCACAGCATCAGATGAGGTCACTTGTCCTGGCATTCAGTCCACTCCATAGGAATGGGCGCAGAATTCTGTGTAATTACTAGGAAAGGCCTCATCTGATCCCATGACAAGGGGTAGAGTCATAGCCAGAATAACTCTTGGATGAGGAATCACCTGATTTATTTTCATGAAAAGATGCAGCTCATGTTGATCTCTACAGCCATCTTCAGCAACAGAATCACAGAGTCACATGATGCCCAAAATGGCTTACAATTGATTTTTGCAGTCTTTTATGTTTTTGTAATACTGATCTCTATGTACAGAATATGTGAACCTTTGTTCTACCTTGTATACTAACATAAATACTATAACTGCAAGAAGAGGACTAGGATAATTCTGTCCCTTAAGTAAGGTGCAAGAATATAACTACTATAACACTGCCTCCTATATACAAGAAGGTAACTACTATAATACTGCCTCCTATGTACAAGAATATAACTATTATAATTGTGTAGTAAGAGATACAAAAAGATTAAGGGTGAGTGCTACTTTTTGTATCACACATTACACAACAGTAGTTCTTTGCTCTTTTGTTTGCACCCCCGTACAGTAATCTTGGACCCACGGCAAGGACTTGTCAGCTGTACTCCTAGAGTTCCCGGCATAGTGGTGTACACTGGTGTGGTGCGGGTTGCTGCCACTCACCACATCATAACTATTATAATACCGTCCCCTATGTACAAAAATATAACTACTATAATACTGCCCCCTATGTACAATAACATAACTATTATAATACTACCCCCTGTGTACAAGAATATAACTGCTATAATACTGAGCCCTATGTACAAGAATATTACTACTACTATAGTGCTGCCTCCTATTTACTTTAACCAACAATCACCAGATACAGATGACCGGCACTAGTCAGTGAACTAGTTGCTCCACCATCTCCAGGTGGGCTGTATGAATAGACAAGGTCAGCTAGCAGAGATCATAGCTGGTGTGCTCAGAACAGAGACAAGTAATCTGATAGGAAGAACAAAAGAATAAAGTTTAGGACTCACCAATTATGATCAATCACACTTTATTCCATGACAGAGTTGCAGCAGGGCCCCCTTATGGAATAAAGTGTGATTGATCATAATTGGTGAGGTAAGCACAATCCTGGATCAGCCCTTTGGACTAACTGCCCTTTTCACACTCCTTGCCAGGAAGAAGCGCAGTCAACTCGTAATGGCTGATCCAGGATTGTGCTTACCTGTGTATACCTCTCTCTGCTGCCCCTTCATTATGGAAGTGTAACTGATCACAATTGGTGGTTAGTGCTGAACTTTATTCCTTTGTTCTTAATAATGATTATATTACTGTTCCCTATGTACAACTGAATACAACTATTGATCACTATAGACTATATATGACTGTCATACTACTGCTCCTATGTTCAAGAATATAACCATTTCAATACTGCCTTTAAGTAATATTACTTAAGTGCTATTACAAAGACTATTACTACTTTAATATTGCCTCCTTAGTACAAGAATATAACTACTATTATTCTCATATGTACAAAAATATAACTGGCTCCTATTTACAAGAATATACTGCAACTACTATAATACTGCTCCTAAGTACAAAGATTTAATCACTGTAATACTGTCCTCTTGTACAAAGATATTCTTACTTTAAAGTGCTGTAATTTCGAGTAATATTTGACAAGTCATTATGTACCAAAAGTTTCTAATTGCAATGAGTCACACTCCTATGACCCACTGTGATCCCAAAACATCCCAGGGGAGTGTGCAGCAGTGTGGTCCACCATCTGCCAGCATTTCATCTGACTCTTGCTTCATCACAGTCTATGGAGTGAAAGTAGGATATTCTGACTGACAGTAACTTTTGACATGTCAAAAGTCACTCCAAAGGACAGTAAGGCCTTGTTCACATGCTCTGTAAATTTGTCTGTAATTGTGAATCTGCAATTACGGATAAATTTAGGGCCCACTGATTTTTATTAGTAGTGTTATGGATGTCATGGCACTGGCCGTAATTGCGGAACGGATTAGCCAACAGAAGTCTATGGGATCCGCATTTTTTGCGAGTCACTAAGGACACATCTTTTGCGAATTGCAGATGAAGATTGTGGACACATTATATGGTCCTGAAAAGTTACTTAATGTGTCAATGAGGCCTAATGCTTTGATACTGCCTAATGTGTACGAGAATTTTTAACTACTGTAACACTGCTCGCTTGTGCAAGAATTAAGCTGTTATAATGCACAAGAACAACACTATAATATCGCCCCCTATGTACAATAATACAAGTACTATAATACTGCCCCCTATGTACAAGAATAGAACTACTATAATACTGCCCCCTATGTACAAGAATATAACTACTATAATGAAGATATGGAGAGAAAAGAAAATATCCAGCACTCACCAATTACTTAATAGCAGAACTTTATTCCGTCTTTATTTCATAGAAGTGAGCGCGGCAGGGAGGGGGGAGGTGCGGAACATGTCTCTAATGGCGATGGCCGTTTCTGGCCTCTAGGGCCTGTCGTCTAGCCGAGAGCATCAGGACGCGCACACACCTGAATCCATCCCCTCCCCGCTACTTGTGAATGCAATAAAGTTGCTAAGCTGAAGAAAGGGTGAGTGCTACTACGTGTTTCTCTGTTTGAACTTTGGTACCTCTTGCCTCTGTAGTCTGCACCCCCATCCAGCAGCCACATTCACATTCATTGTCTGGCTCAAGACTGATCCACAGACCCATCCCACATAGTGCATATCTGGAGCGGTGCAGGTCTCTACATCTCATCACCCATAACTACTATAATACTACCCCTATGTACAAGAAAATAATTATTATATTACTGACCCCTATGTACAAGAATATAACTACTATAATACTGCCCCTATGTATAAGAATTTGGCTGTTATAATACTGCCCCCTATGTACAAGAATATAACTGCTATAATACTGCCCCCTATGTACAAGAATATACCTACTATAATATTTCCCCCGTGTACAAGAATATAATTACTATGATACTGCTTCATATGTACAAGAATTTGGCTGTTATAATACTGCTTCCTATGTACAAGAAAATAATTATTATATTACTGACCCCTATGTACAAGAATATAACTACTATAATACTGCCCCCTATGTACAAGAATATAACTACTATAATACTGCTCCCTATGTACAAGAATATAACTACTATAACTACTATAACTAGACACTCTGGTGTTGATTTTTAATATAGGCCTAGCGGCATTAGTATCAGCCATAGATGGGATGTGCAGCCGTTCCACTCTCTCCAGTTCATGTTTCACAGTTCTCCCTCTCTGAACAGCTAGCACTCCTTTATAAGACCCACATGACTAAAATTAGCAGGATATGTCTGTGCTCACATGTCTGGACCCTATGTCTTCCCCATTCTGTGAGAGCAGCAATGGTAAGTGTAATACCATATCCATGCTTGTGTTGTTTGGGGGCAGCCTTCCCCGCCGGTGGTGCTGGCTGGGTTTTGGTGGGGCTTTTTGGGTCTGGTCCTGTGACATTGGGGTTGCAGGGCCGTTCCATGGCCTCCCTTCCCTGCATGTGCACGCTTTGCGGGGTTGGCGGTCGCTGACCGACACGGTGTGGAGTTAGCGTAGGGACCCGTGTGGACCAGAGGACCTGCGCGGTGGTACACGGGGCAATATGGCTTGATCAATTCATATACAGACACTCTGGTGTTGATTTTTAATATAGGCCTAGCGGCATTAGTATCAGCCATAGATGGGATGTGCAGCCGTTCCACTCTCTCCAGTTCGTATAACTACTATAATACTGCCCCTATGTACAAGAAAATAATTATTATATTACTGACCCCTATGTACAAGAATATACCTACTATATTACTGACCCCTATGTACAAGAATTTGGTTGTTATAATACTGCTTCTATGTCCAAGAACAACACTATAATACTGTCCTGTATGGACAAGAATTTAACTACTATAAAGTTGCCCTCTTTGTAACCACTAATACTGTCTCCTATGTACAAGAACAGTTATGATAATACTGCACAAGAATATAACTACTATAATACTGCCTCCTATGTACAAGAACGCAGTTAGAATAATACTGCCAAAAATGTAGCTATTATAATGTGTACCTGAATATAACTTTTTACAAATGTTACCTAACAAATGTTCCTAAATGTTCCTCTGCAATTCAGGTTGCTCGCTGTCTTACAGTCTAGGTAGTGCCCGTCGGCTGACTGTGTGCCAGTCTATGATTATAAATAAATTAGAGTGGAGTAGGAGGGATGAGGGATGAGATCTCAGACAAATTACTTTGAGAAAGGTCAGCTGGAATTCCTTTTATCAGGGCAGGGATCTGTAGAAAGCATTGGTGAGTGATGCATCAGAGCCACATATCAGCGGAAATAATAAAAATGTGCCACTCTCTGGGCATCAAGTCCTGGGCTATAAGATATATGCAGGAAAATACAGATTGGCAGCTCTGGGGTCTGATGTGCTGATTCTGAATTAACCATAAGTCTTTCTGAGATATCATTGGCTTCGATTTATCAGCTGGGAAACCCACTGATAACTCGAATGAAGAAGTAATAGGGATCATTAATGCAGAAATATGAATGAGATTTACATAAAATGTCAGGGAAGACAGAGGCTATGTATCCCCTGCAACTTTCAAACTTGTGCCTGACATAGAACACTGTGTTATGTTATTAATATGTCAAGAATCAAAAGCTTTCCATGAACTTTGTGTTTGGCAGGAAACCTATTTGGCTTTAGGTAGTACCAACCATTCCATATGGTAAAGGAACAAACTCTGTGAGGCGTTGAAGATGAAACACAGCGAAAATCTTTTTCTTTCAAATCAAGTGCTTTCAGAAAGTTATGTAGATTTGTAATTTACTTCCATTCAAAACCTTGTTTCTTCCCATATTTTTAAGCTGCTGTATGTCCTGCAGGAAATGGTGTTTTCTTTTTAGATCTGATAAAGTGCTCTCTGCTGACAGAGAAAGGTTTTTTATAGGGATTTTATGCTGCTCTGTACAGTTTCTGTCTCACACAGAGGTGGCAGCAGAGAGCACTGTGTCAGACTGGAAAGAATACACCACTTCCTGCAGAGCATGCATCAGTTGATAAGTCTTTTTTTTTTTTTTTTTTTGCTGGAGTACCTGTTTAAAATAATATCAGGTTGTGGGCTGAAATTTCCATATGCTGCCTTTTCTGGATGATGTTAGTTGCAGAGGCTCCAGCTTAGCTTTCCTGTCTGTAGGAAGTGTGATAATCCAAAATCCACTTCCTATATGACCATAGGCTCAAGCTGTTGCCTTTCTCCATATGGTGGCTGAACATATTAGTTGCATTGTCTATTGGAGTCTCAAATCCACCTCCCTAAATCCTTTACACTGGCTTACACTGCTTGTTCAGACTGGCTTCTGCAGAATGGCTCAGCAGAAAAGTCACATGCAATTTCCTGAACCACTATTTGCTCAAGATTCATGTAGATATAAGTATACATGCAGATAATCTGCAGGGTCCCTTTAAGACAGAAAAGTGCAACATCAAGGACAGAGGGATTTACCAGTTATAAGAGCAGAGATGTCAAAACATGGACCAAGAAATAGGAGACAGCTCCCAGAATCCGCATTCAGCACCCCCCACACTGAGGAATCACATCAGCGAGTGAGCGCAGTGCGAGACGTGCCGATCTCTAATTGGCCCCTGCAGTGGGATCTGAATTCCCTGTGAAGGACTAAGGGTTATAACACCACAAAACGTGAATGGGTATGTTACCTGCAAGACACACAAACCAGCGAAGCGCCAGCAGTTTCCATAGCAACTTCATCCTCACTTTGTGGGGTCGGACGTCTCTCGGATCTGCGGCAACTTTACGCTTCTATCTGTGGGAGAGAAGTGAAAAGTTTAGAATTCAGCAATTCACATAGGAGGCTATGTCTTATCCTATTGATCTATCCCCAGCGAGGCTGATCCTCAATAAAGCAATCATCGACCACCCATGGATGTGACCTGGATCTGCTGCTGTGTCTATCTAGTGAGGAGCACACATGTGTGCACGGCCCCTCCTAGAAATATTACAACCCCCCCATACATATTGATGTTAGGTTAAGAGATCCTCAGATCAATTGAAATGCAATACTCCATCATTTGTTGAGTTCTCTGCTGGGAACACGGCGAGCGATCTGTATCTATACATGGACACGCCGCAGCGCTGGGCCTAGTGCCACTGCACGACGGCCTGACACGGATCTTCTGCAAGAACCAGCTATTTAGTGTGTAACATTGCCTACTCATTGCAAAGGCAGTCATTTTGGGGGCTGAGACAGTAGTCCTGCAAAAGCAACTTGCCCAATAGACTATAGCATGAGGCAAGAAGGAGGCATAAGGCAAAGGTAAGAGTTAAACATAAGGCAGAGGTAAGACTAAGGCACAGATAACAGTTAAGATGTGTAAAGTGATATGTTGTCTGAATATAAGTCAGGAATAAAGCCCAAGTAAAAGGCATGAGACATGGTACAGTGAAGCAGGTACAAATAACAATGAGCTACAAGTATGAGTAAGACACAATGCAGTTTGTTTAGTTGGGACTTATTTAGGCCTTGACTGGCCCATAGGGGATCAGGTGAATCACCTGGCGGGTCCCTGACCTAAAGTGAGCCCCCTCTTGTGTCTAGTTTTAACAGAGACACAGTCACATTATGAGTAATCACTATTGGAGAAAAAAATTAAATTGGCTGCAACTAGAGCGAATCATACAACTCTGTTCCGCTCCATGCCGCTCCATGCTGGGTGTCAGGAAAAGCTGTATTCAGTCCTGGGAAACTGGGAGACTGGATCCAGCTTTTCCCAACACATGGGGAGGAGCGGCAGGGAGTGGAATAGAGTTGAAAGGCAGGTGGCTGATAAACCACTTGGCCAGCAAACAAAGTGCTTCGCTTTTTTTAGACGGGCGATTCGCTTATTTCTGCATGCATTTATGCAGCATGCATTTATGTGCAAGAGACCTAAAAGTGATCAAGTCCTATTAATAAACAGAAACTGTGGAGTGGATCCCCCCAGTCTAATGCTGGGCCTACGTATAAGATATATATATATATATATATATATATATATATATATATATATATATATATATAGCAAAATAATATATATATATATATTATATATAATATATATAATATATATATATAGCAAAATAATATAAATGCATATGTATAGAACCTATCATCTCTCCCCCTTCCCTGTATCCATCCCCTCCTTGGTTGAACTTGATGGACATGTGTCTTTTTTCAACCGTATTAACTATGTAACTATATATACTTTCATATAGATTCACATGGTGCAATTCTTACATAGTTGTTAAGGTTGAAAAAACAGCTTCCTGGTGCTCCCATCCAATTTTCATGACTTTTGTATACCATTACCTTTCCTGCCTGCTAATATTGCAGCCTTTGTGGAGACCATATTCCTGTGCAGTTTCTTAGCACCCATTAAAGTAGAGTCATCATTACCCTTTAATGTGCCCTTCCTCCCCTTCCCATATCAGAAGCGTAGACTGTCCCTATGGAATGTTCCAATTCAATGACTGCAAGCACAAATCTTACATTGGATTCTACAGAGATTCATAGATTGTGGCACTGCATCAAGTGCGTGAGTGGAGGAGGTGATTGTCGACACTCACTATGGACCCGTCAGGGGAAATCCATCCTGTGTGCAGCCACAAATGGGAGAAATGTAAATGAGAACTCCCTGTAACATAAGTCGCTCATTCACCTGCCTGTACTGTTTCTTTATTTACACATCGGGTTGACTAACGGTTTTCTGTTTTTTTCTTGTTGCTAATGGTTGCCAGAAAAAAAACCACAGACGTTGTCTGGCAGCTTGAGCACCGCTTCGCCCGCACCCGTCGTGTCAGAGCAATGATTGACATCGCCAATTGATTAATGACTAACTGCAGCAAAACCGAGAATGTCAATCAGGCTGAGGGGACAAATGGCGTTCACAACAGCGGGCAGCGACAGGGCAGGGGAGGGGGGGTGTTATATTCACAACCTGTGCTCTCCTCAATGTAAAAGTAAAACAGGATGTAACATGATTATAAGAAACCTTATTATGCTTTATAAAACAAAACAACCTCCAAAATGACCAAAACACTACAACACAACTCAACCTGACTACTGGGCATGATGACATAAAATAATGTTATTATACTCTATTCATAGACCACTAGCACCCCCAACTCAACCTGACCACTGGGCATGATGACATAAAATAATGTTATTATACTCTATTTATAGACCACTAGCACCCCCAACTCAACCTGACCACTGGGCATGATGACATAAAATATTGTTATTATATGTTATTCATAGACCACTAGCACCCCCAACTCAACCTGACCACTGGGCATGATGACATAAAATATTGTTATTATATGTTATTCATAGACCACTAGCACCCCCAACTCAACCTGACCACTGGGCATGATGACATAAAATATTGTTATTACAAGTTATTCATAGACCACTAGAGCCCCCAACTTAACCTGACCACTGGGCATGATGACATAAAATATTGTTATTATATGTTATTCATAGACCACTAGCACCCCCAACTCAACCTGACCACTGGGCATGATGACATAAAATATTGTTATTATATGTTATTCATAGACCACTAGCACCCCCAACTCAACCTGACCACTGGGCATGATGACATAAAATATTGTTATTACAAGTTATTCATAGACCACTAGCACCCCCAACTCAACCTGACCACTGGGCATGATGACATAAAATAATGTTATTATACCCTATTCATAGACCACTAGCACCCCCAACTTAACCTGACCACTGGGCATGATGACATAAAATAATGTTATTATACCCTATTCATAGACCACTAGAGCCCCCAACTTAACCTGACCACTGGGCATGATGACATAAAATAATGTTATTATACCCTATTCATAGACCACTAGCACCCCCAACTTAACCTGACCACTGGGCATGATGACATAAAATAATGTTATTATACCCTATTCATAGACCACTAGCACCCCCAACTTAACCTGACCACTGGGCATGATGACATAAAATAATGTTATTATAACCTATTCATAGACCACTAGCACCCCCAACTTAACCTGACCACTGGGCATGATGACATAAAATATTGTTATTATATGTTATTCATACACCACTAGCACCCCCAACTCAACCTGACCACTGGGCATGATGACATAAAATATTGTTATTACAAGTTATTCATAGACCACTAGAACCCCCAACTTAACCTGACCACTGGGCATGATGACATAAAATAATGTTATTATACCCTATTCATAGACCACTAGAGCCTTCAACTCAACCTGACCACTGGGCATGATGAGACAAAATAATGTTATTATACTTTATTATACTCTATTCATAGAGAACTATTGTATTCATAAAGCCCCCAACACAAGCTGATCACTTGACATGAAATGACCCGGGTACAATTCCATTATATTCCAGTGTAGAACACTATCCCTTCCAATATACTCTGACAACTAGATATGAGTATAATACACTTGTATTATCCTTTATACAGGGAACACTACAATACTCAACATGATCCAACCACTGACCATGACCTTAATGAAATTCAATTATATTTCATACACAGAACACCACACTTTCCAATATACCCTGACCATTGGACATGTATATCACACACTTTTGCTATACACAGGAAATTCCACAACCATCAACATGGTTAAGCTGTGGAATATTGCCATAATACAATTCTTTTGCACACCATAACCAGTTGTATACACTGCCCAATATAACCACAATGCATATTTCTGTTAAGCCTAATACATAAAACACTACAAACCCAAACATGACCCGACCATTGGACCATAAATCAATCCTATTATACTCTATATATAGAACAGTACACCTCTTGTGATAACCTGGCCACTGGATATCATAATACAGCTGAACTCTCTATATATAGAACTCTATACCTCCCTATATGAGCCCACTCTGGACAAGCTGGCAGTCCCTCTACCTGGTCCAGTAATATATATACTAAATAGGTTGCAGATCCTCAGTTTTGTAGTTGTGGCTCCTTTATTTACATGGCGCTCATTGCTCCTATCTTTTCTTCCTAATTATTTCGGTTTGATATACAGATGCTGGTGGAAAATCCCTGGATCCCAGAAGTGACTCTGTCTCCAAAATTTATCACCGCACGCAGACTGCAAATAATGATGAGGTTACTGCTCTGCATCTTGCCGGGTGCTTAGCTCTGCTACTTGATCACATACACATGGGCTGTCATTTTAGGGGCCAATCTTATAGGGAACAGAATTGACAGGGAGGCAGCTGTGCCTGGGCCAAACAATTGACTGAATGGCATGAATATCAAGTGATAAGATTCAGTATTGGGATAGAGCTGAATGAAACATGGCCTAGATTTATCAGTCTGCCCCAGACAAGGACTATCTCATTTACCCATGGCAGCCAATCACAGGTCACTTTTAATTTCACAGAGTGCTATAGTAAAGTAAAAAGTTCCACTGTGAACCACTAGTTCCCTTATCAAAGCACAATGTATATTATCGCCATACTACTGGGAAGATTGGACAGTGTATGGAATAGATGGAATAGATTACATGAATTCATTTTAGTGGTGCTCAACTTGGTGGTATGACTTCCGCTATACAGAGCTGCCTCACACACAGTCTATTGTCCCAACCATCTGTCCCGAATTTCTGCTTCCAAGGCAGATTCACCAGGAAACTCATTTGGCGCCTCCCATGTGGCGTTTTTTTCTCCATGGAGTCCATTGCTCTGTGTATCTTTCATTCACAGACTAGATGCAGTTATTTAATACCTCTTTAGGCTAAGTTCACACAACGTAAATTTTCTATTAATCGTGCTGATTTGGAACAGTCAATGGAATCCCGGCCGGAGTGTATACTCATAGTATACACTCCAGCCGAGAGTCCTAGCAACCGCACGAAAAACTAACATGTCAGTTTTTTGTGGCTGCTATTTATTGAATAGCGGCCGCACAACACTGACAGCCCACACAATGGAAAGTGCGGCTCTGGCCGCAGTTTCCATTGTGTGCTATGGTGAATTGGGATGCAGGCGCACATGGATGCACCCGCATCTTAATTTAGCACAAATAAAGTTCATCCAGCCGGTACTGCTGTACTGGCCACTATGATCTTCACTGACACCGGCCATTCTGTGACACAGTTCGGTCACAGCGCGGCCAGTGTTAAACAGCGTGTTAACCCGGCCTTATAGTGCACAAGGTATATATACATTATTTGCATGTGTATTTTTCTTATATGTTGGAGAAGTGGTGCATTCTATTACATACAAAACATTTGAAAAGGTGCTTTCAATACTGGACAACTAGCGGTTGCACAGCACATTTGTAGGTTAGATGTACTACCTGCTGCGCATTTGGAGGGATGTATAATATACTTAAAAAGTGTTATATGCTAGACATTCGAGAAGTTTATTATATGCTGGATAGTTGAGACACCTGAATGGTTTATTATATACTGGATAACTGAAGGAGCTATTATACTGTATGTGGGGTAGTTGAGGGGTGTATTATATGTTAGACTGTTGGGGGGGTGTATTATATGCTGGGCCACTGAAGCATGAATTATACTTTGGTGAGTTGTAGGTTTATTCTATGCTGGGCGGTTTACTTGTGAATTATATGTTAAGCAATACAAGTTAATGTATTATATACCAGACAGCTAAGGAGGTATAATATGCTGGAAGGTTAAAAATACAAAAAAGTACTACAAAAACATGGCCATTTTCTTTATTGTCTCCAGTTTAGGTGTGGTTTGCAATTAAGCTCCATTCACTTGAATGGAGCTAATCGTGTGTTTACACACAGAGAGATTTATCTGACAGATTATTGAAGCCAAAGCCAAGAATGGATTTTAAAAGAGGAGAAATCTCAGTCTTTCCTTTATGACCTGTTCCCTGTTTATAGTCTGTTCCTGGCTTTGGCTTCAAAAATCAGTCAGATAAATCATAAATCTCTCTGTGTAAACACACCTTAAAGGACAACTCCCACGATTTTTTTTTTTTGGCGTATTTAACACACATTACAAAGTTATATAACTTTGTAATGTGGTTAAATACCCGGTCTGGCCCCCTTCCCCCACTTTCGGACCCACGACCCCCCACCCCGGAAGTTAAAGAATGTATACATTACCTATTACGATCGTCACGGTCCTCTTCTCCCGGGCGGCATCTGGTGACGGGTGACGTCAGAGCTGGGGGGCGGTCTGGGTCTTCTTCCTCCTCGGCGTCTTCATAGAGAGTGAATTGGACGGAAAAGGCTGCTGGTGCACATGCGCACCAGCAGCCTTTTCATTGGCTGGAGCGCATCACATGGCTTCCAGCTTGCTCAGCCCTGATTGCAAGCGCACTGGCAGCCTTTTCCATCCCCAGGACCCGGAGGTCAGAGACATCGCTGGACGGCGGTGACGGTGAGGCGGACGGCGGGTGAATGGAGTAGCGATTGTCACCGGAGGAAGGTGAGTATGGTGTCTGTGTGTGTCTGTGTTTTCTTTTTTTTTTTGGGGGGGGGGGGGGTCCCGCCGGAGTTGTCCTTTAAATTGCAAAACCCCACCCAAACTGGAGACGAGTGGTGGTGTGGAAGAAAGTGGCCATGTTTTTGTAGCACTGGATACCCCTTTAAGGGGTGTATTATATGTTAATAAGTTAAGGGGTGTATTGTAAACCGGCCAGGTTAAACTGTATTATATGCCTGACGGCTGAGGAGTTTATTGTATGCTGGACATTTTGGGGTGATTTATATGTTGGACCATTTTAGGGTGTTGTAATGTTTGTTTAGGATATTGTAGTACCAGCTTATAGGGAGATAACACTGAGATTTATCGTGAACATATATTCTAGTAAAAAGCTAGCCCCAGAGGCAGAGGCAGGGGGCAAAAACACAGTCCACAGGGCAGGGGTACAGTCCAGTATGGGAAGATCTATAGCCTTGGGGATATAGTCCATGGGCAAGATCCACTTACTGGCCACAAGGGGCAGCAAAGCTCTGGGCCCCCCACCCGATGAGTATCCCTATAGAGATGTTGGCCACAGAAGAAACAATGTACCAACAGCATTTCCATTATATCAAGAGGGTGCTGTCCACAGCTTCAGCCTTACTAGCTCTACCTGGAGGATTCTTTAGGCAATGGTGTTTCCAATATGCTGAGCAGATGCACTGATCCCCAAGATACACATGCAACTCCCCCCATATCCCTAGCCCATGTTTTTTTTTTTTTACATTCTCATGTTTATCACAAGCAAAGGAAAGTCCTTAAAGTGAATGTGTAACCTATATATATATTTTTTTCTGATTGTGCCACTATTCAGACTGCAGGCATGCTGCCTTGCCATGGTAATGTATGATGGAAACTTAAGAAGTCTATTATATGCTGAACAGTTGTAAAAACTGATTGTAACCCAGTTTTCCTAGAAACTGATGGAGCTAACAGAAAGGTTAACACACCCTGGGGGGTTTAGGATAAGCTTTATAAACCATAAGCTAAATAAAAGAACCTTGCTTGTATCCTCCACATACACATGCTCTCCATTCATATGAACAACAAATCAGCGAAACCATCTAACAATTAAGAGTTAAAGTCTGGGGAATAATCTTAGCATTAAAGATCTTCCTCCCTCACAAACTCAGCACTTAATAATCCCGAAGCCTTAGACATCCATTTCAGACAGCAATATCCTTGCAGGAGTGGTGCCTCACACACGGTCAGGATATACTTAACATCTCCGCTTCATGTCCAGTACAACCATTTGTGGCAATTATATTCATTTTCTGTTTCTTGATCCATAATATATGACATTTACCTCAATGTAAAGAAATCAGAATTGAACAAGGCATGTGCTCTGTCTTGAGACGGGAGATGGTGCGAGCCTAATAATACCAGGTTTATGCTCTGCTAAGGCTGTCAGGAGACGATTGCTTCACTCAACCACTCCAGGGATGGAAAAGAGAATTCTAGACAAGAAGCAGATTATTCCTAGCAATGAGAACACAAATTGTACTGGTCACATGTCCCTAAAGGATGTGTCCACCGATCAAAGCCATTTTAGAATTTACAGATGTATTTTAGAAACATAGAAGATTGTCGGCAGAAAAAGACCACTGGGTCCATCTAGTCTGCCCTTTTAGTATTTTCTTTCTTATTATCTTAGGATAGATCTATGTTTATCCCAGGCGTGTTTAAATTCTGTTATTGTGGATTTTCCAACCACCTCTGCTGGAAGTTTGTTCCAGGTATCTACTACTCTTTCAGTAAAATAATATTTTCTCACATTGCTTCTGATCTTTCCCCCAACTAACCTCTCACTGTGTCCTCTTGTTCTTGAGCTTAGGTTTTTTTTTTTACTAAAAACACTCCCCTCTTGAACCTTATTTAGTCCCTTAACATACTTAAAGGTTTCAATCATGTCCCCCCCTTTCCCTTTTTTTCTTCCAGACTATACAGATTCCTGATATGGTTTATGCCTCACACCCTCCACCATTTTTGTAGCCCGTCTTTGGACCCGTTCTATTTTATCAATGTCCTTTTTTAGATGAGGTCTCCAGAACTGGACACAGTATTCCAGATGTGGTCTCACCAGAGCTCTATACAGCGGGATCACAATCTCTCTCTTCCTACTGGTTATACCTCTAGCTATACACCCCAGCATACGATTTGCTTTCCCCACTGCCTGGTTGCACTGGTGACTCATTTTAAGGCTGTCTGATATCACTACCCCTAAATCCTTCTCTTCTGAAGTCTTTTCCAACACAGTACTGCCGATGTGATACTCGGATAGAGGATTCCTCCTCCCCAAGTGCATTATTTTACATTTGGAAACGTTGAACTTCAATTTCCACTGTTTTGACCACTTATCTAGCAAAGCTAAATAATTTTCCATATTACTGACACCTCCAGGAATATCCACCCTATTGCAGACTTTTGTGTCGTCAGCAAACAGACAAACTTTACCTATCAAACCTTCTCCTATGTCACTTACAAACATATTAAAAAGAATAGGACCCAGAACAGACCCTTGTGGCACACCACTTGTAACCAGTCTCTGCTCCGAATATACACCATTAACAACAACCCTCTGATATCTATCCTTCCAATTTTAAAGTGCTGCACCCACTATCCAGGGATTGCGTCCAATTTTAAAGTGCCGCACCCACTATTCTGCTGTGTACATACATTACTTATTCTGTGTTGATGCTGTAATATACTTCAGAGCTGCACTCACTCACTGATGGAGTCACTGGCCCAGATTTATTAACCTGTGTGTAAAACAAAAGCTGGTGTGATTTGCACTCATCAAGCTGAGCTGTGATTGGTTGTTATTTTTGTATCACATAGACTGATAAATCTGGAGCGCTGTGTATATACATTACATTGTAAAACATAGTATAGGGCTTTTTGAAGCCTGAGGGGGGAAAATAGATAGTTAGGTGTGTATCTTCAGTGGGGGTTGGGCCTGGTAGAGAGCCGGAGGGGTATTGAAATGGGGGTCCCTGTGACTGGGGTAAAAAATCAGAAGTACTAAATATATACTGTACGTGCCTTCTCACCATGGCGTATCCTGCATGTTTGTACTTGGGAAATATCTATGTTGTGGTGTTGAAATTTATATTTCTGGTGCCAAACTGAATGCAATATACAAACTGCATACAGACCCCAACCCGTCCCGCCTGGAATAACCACAAGACACTCAACTCCAATTTGCTGGGTGGAGATATGCCACAGCTTTTATTTGTAAACATCACTTTAACTTATCCAACGGGCACTCGGAGCCGAACATCCGTAACTGTAGCCCACGGTGCACCGACGGCAGACTCCCACCGTGCGTGTCCGTTCAGCTAAACACCAGATAATTTCCCCCAGCTGTGACTTCACATATACGCCCATTGTATCTGGAAACACAAAGTCTCACTAGTAACTTCGTAACAAAGCAGAGTATGGTATGTACTAATAGAACTTTTTTTTTTTTTCTAATAATGTTTTATAAAACACACATAGAAATAACCAAGGGAGGGAGGGCAAACAGTTCAAGGGGCTTCTGTGGACTGACTGGCACCCGGAAGCTCCACTAAATAGGTAGGCGCTTTCTCCCATCCCACTAGAGGCCTTATTGGTCGAAAAACCCGGGAAGCCCCGCCATAGGCCCACTTCTAAAAAGGAGGGGAGAGGAGGCAGTAACATTTTAACCCCTTCCAGGCGGCCAGATCTAGCTTAACCCCTTCTCTACCGGTGCCGCATACAGTCAGAGCGCACTTCCCTTATGCAGACAGATGCACTACACATCCAGCCCTCTCTGCATGTGTATATTGCATTTTTTTATGTATATCAGCTTGGGTTTCTGTGCAGTTAGGCAACATGGCACAAGGAAATTCTGGCCTTGTGCGCCATGCTTGTTAGGAAGGTAGAGCTGTAGGTTTGAGCTGATTGGTGTAAGCGTGAGCATGTGATCATTTGCGGGTGAATTTCTATGCTGACATAAAACAGGAGAGGCACCAGCTAAAATACTGTTCTGGGTTTACTATGCTGGAAAAAGAGAGCATGGGGGTGTAATACTGAGAGAAAGGCCTGCTGGAGCACCAGACATAACAGCAGGCATAGGTGGGCTGTGAGAGGCGAAGAATAAGAAGCTATAAGCTGCTGGGGGTGACTGGCCTGGACCTGACTCTCCACAAGAGAGCTCCTGGTCAGAAGGCCGCTGGGTCAGAGGCAGTAGAGTGAGATGGGAAGTACAGTAGGATCTGAAAGTGTGTCTACCCTTGAAGGAAGAGAAAGAGTTGGGAGCCCTGCTGACGAGGGTCCTGAGATCGACTTCTTGTGGTGGGGACCGTGGTCTCAAATGTCAGATACATTAGCCAGATTTATTTATCAGCCCAAAACCAAAACTGTCTGGTTTTCTCCATAGCAACCAATCACAGCTACCATCTCACCCTGTGTAATTGAGGGTGTGGGCCGTTGTGCAATCACTCATGGACCCTTTGCTTCACTAATACAAACCCGTTGTGGGTAACACTACGCCGCCCCTTCTACACCCCTCATTTAAGGCCTGTGGGATAAAATTACCCCAAAGGGCTAGGTGGCGATTTAGAGAAGGCCTATTGAGACCTAGTGATTCCAGTTGATGGAAAAAGGCTACTAGACATTATACTGGCAATAAACTACTTGTCAGTCAGATGCCATAGATGGCATCCTATAATGGGATATTTGACTTATACATCACTCTGCCTCCCTGATGGAAGTACAATGCACTCTGGACACAAGCACAGGTGCATTGGCAAAGGTGGAGTGATGACCCTACGCAGGATGACAACTATGGAAGGGAGCATACACTGTATACAAGGGTGGGGGACAAAGCTACATAACCCAGTGTGTCTATGCAGGAGAGGCATTGTATATCAGTAGGTAACTGATACAGTGTTGTTCCAAAATCAACTGAAAGGTGACCATCCCCAGCATGTGTAAGAATTACCAAGTATGGACCTGTGGGAAGTAACACAGACCCGAAAGAAACCCTCCTGGCAGAGACAGGGACCCGAAGCTGATTGCATACTGTTAAAGAGACTCTGTCTGTAGGTTTATGCTGGGCTATTTAAGGGTAGCAACTAGAGACAGAGACACTGAACAGAATGATGTATTACTTACAGTGGTCTGTGCAGATGATTCAGCGATATTCTCCTGAATAACATGAACAATAAGTAGTCCTCTGCATTTTTTGTGTGAGCTCAGAAGTGCCCGATATTCATGAGCACCAGCAAACTCTGCCCATCAGCTGTTGGTTAGCAGTTATCTGTCCATGCTGTGTATAGGCAGTCAACTGTCAATCAGCAGCTGGAGGGTGGGGGAAATAGTGTGAAAGAATCCCATTCTCCTGCATATTAGGAAAACGGCTGAACAGAATGATGTAAATAATACATCATATTTATGCCACTAGTTTATGCTGCCCTCATTTAACGTAGAATAAATGTATTTACAGATTCCCTTTAAATATTGTAATACTCGTGTTAATGTTGTACTTTTACAAATGTTCAACCATCAAGATTGATGTGCCACTGTACAGTATGGGAAGAAGTGAAAAGAGGAGACAGATAAATCTGTGTTCTGAGTACGACCTTTGGCCTGCAGAGAAGCATTATAGCATTATAGCATTACCAATGTATAGTAAATGTCAAATCAATGAATTGGGACCACCAAGCTTACGGTTTCAGTTCTTACCAAAAGATAAAAGTAAATAAATATGTTGTTCTGTTTATCTATCTGTGTTTTGCCTTCATTTAAAGGGAAAAAAAGAGAGCACAACCTTATAACGTAACAGTACAATGGTACAGATCCCAAGTTACAAACGGTATCATATTCCAGAGCTGCACTCACTATTTTGCTGCATGTTTATAAGGGATGCCAACTGGGTTTCCCTGCAAAACTGGTATAACTTATATAATTATATTAGTCTTTATTGCTTAACAATGAGGTCCAAAAAAATAAAAATAAATCTTTGCTTGGTGGTGGCAATCACTCAAAGATACAGAAGAGACCTGCTAAACTCACACCTATGGTTCTCCAGCAGTGTCTCACTGGAGCTGGGGACTGCGTTATACATCACTGGTCCAAGTCAGGTTGTGTCCTGGAGTGAGTGACTACCTCCTACCCTTAGCATGTCCTGTCTGGGAGGTACTTAAAGGGCTGCACTAGCCTCTCCACATTGGCAGGCCCAGTGCTTTCTCTTGGCTGAAAAGTCATTACCTGCCATAGAACTACCTGTTGTAAACGAGAGTAGTGACCTGGTAAAGCAGGCGCAGCCCACATTCTTGCCGATCATTTCACCTTACAGTACAGCAACACAGTAGTATTAGGGTGCATTTGGATATGGTAAAATATTACCCTCATACATCATGCTGCACATCCATGGCAATTCTACAGCAAAATGCATTTGTTCCATGTGAATTTTGCACTGGCTGGAACCAAATCCCCCCTTGTACATTTCCACAACAGAATGAGTATGCTGTATATATATAACCACATGGTATGCACCCTATACATAAATCTTGGGTATGTTACTCCCAAACCTTGTCAGAACTCACAAAAAGTAATGCATGTAATGCAAGCCTACCTAACATAGTTATAAAGATTTAGAAGCCAAAATCAGGACATTTACGCCCAACCCAAAGCAGATGGCAAATGCCCCTTTTGGGCAGTGCATATACAAATCCTGCCCCTTTCCATTCCTTTTCATGTGATTGTCACAGCTAAATCAAGAAGAAACAAGTATGACATCATAATATAACAACCTTGAGATCTATCTGTACAGTTTCACCTCAGGGTTTTCAATTTATTACAATGAAAGGTAAATCTTGTCAGACTTACACTTGTGAAAAAGAGACAACTAGTTCAACTAGTCACAATCTGTAGTGCAAACCATATACATTATAATTTAAGAACAGCCTCCAGTATAGGTATATTGTGTCTACAAACTGGTTATCTTAGGGCGCTTGGATTGACGTTTATAAAACATCACATAGGGAGAATAGTATGTTCTAGAAGTTTGGGGCATAGCACTACCCTCGTACTAATCTTCCAGTCTTTACATGGTTAATATATTCAATGTCACATAATACTGTAATGTCTTAGGAATTCCACATCCTCATCTGGACAACACAGAAAGAATATAGGAAGATTACATCAACATTTCCACCACTGGGTGCGGAGAACAGAGGGACAGCAACACAATAGCAGTCCGACATTGCATCATGACAGGATGATATATACATACTGCAAAGTAATCGCAAAAAATCAAGGTCTATGTGATATCCACATTTGACACCATGTTACAGGTCACATATAGCATTATACATTATAATACTGACTCACAGTTATTAACGCAGAAAGCTGCAACAACCAGGAACGTTGCCTGTGATGCACAGCTATTTGACCTGTTCAATGTGCTGTCCCTGGTGCTGAATACAGAACTGAAGGCGTAACAAACAATAAAGATTCTGAACTTTCTGTACTGATAACTTTTAACCACAAGAGATATTGCAAATCAGATTGCGGCAATCAGCATCTACTACTCTTTCAGTAAAGTAATACTGTCTCATGTTGCTTCTGAAATTCCCCCAACTAACCTCTGATTGTTTCTTATTAAACTTCCCTTCTAAACCTTATTTAGGCCTTTAACATTTTAGGCTATGTGCCCACTACGTGAGAGACCGGACGTTCCGTGACTCGGCCGAGCCGCTCACTTCATTGTGTGAACTGACAGGTCTTTCTGGGGCTGCAATACTACGTGTATAAGCTCCAGCCGGGATCCCATAGCATATAAGGCAGTGTTCCACACCGTACAAAGTATGGCCGTTGTTGCTGATGACAACAACAGCCGTACTTTTACGTAGTGTGAACATAGCCTTAAAAGTGTTTAATCATGTCCCCCCTTTCCCTCCTTTCCTCCAAACTACACAGACTTGGTTCCTAAAGGAGTTATCCAGGATGAGAAAAACACAGCTACTATCTTGTAAAAACAGTATCACACCTGCCTTCAGGTTGTGTGGAGTATTGCAACTTAACTCCATTCACTTTAATGAAACTGAGCTGTAGAATCACACCCAAACTAAGTGGTGCTGTTTCTGGAAGAAAGTGGCTATGTTTTCTTTTTCCTGGAAATTCCGGGATTTTTAAGTATTTCCTAAATAGTTTTATGCTTGGGACCATCCACCATTTTTGTGGTCGGTCTTTGGACCTGTTCTATTTTATCAATATCTGTTTGTAGGTGAGGTCACCAGAACTGGACACAGTATTCCAAACGTGGTCTCACTAGAGCTGTGTACAGTGGGATTACAATCTCCCTCCTACTGGTTATACAGTACCTCTAGCTATACATCCCAGCATAGGATTAGCTTTCTTTTTCTGTACTGGTGACTCATTTTGAGGCTGCCATACATGGCTACCCCTAAATCCTTCTCTTTTGAAGTCTTCACTATCACAGAACTGCTGATATCATACTTGGATAGAGGATTCCTTCTCCCTAACTGCATTGTCCTACATTTGGAAACATTGACTTAGACGTATTGCTGTGTCTGTGGAAGAATTCTGCCTAAAATGTGGCACACAGAACCTTTCTCCACATTTATCATGCATTTTAGTGCAATTGAGCATGACCTTAAGGGTATAAACCCACACACCGTATATGCAGCAGATATGCAACAAATACGCAGCAGATTTGTTGGTACAGATTTGATGCTGTGTTCAGTTATTTAGATCTAATCTGCTGCGATTTTGCTGCGATTTTGCTGCGAGTTTGCTGCGTATCGCAGCAGTAAATACGCTGCATATACGGTGTGTGGGTTTATACCCTAACTCCGCATCAAACTTCTGTAATCAAACTAATAGTTGGTCTAAACTGAGAGTACAGTTTTTAGATAATATAGATTTATCAAACAGCCTGCACTGCATTGATAAAGACCTGTCTGCACCATTAGACCGGAGGCAGAGGGTAATCCCTCTCTTTCTCTCTCTATCTATTCATATATAAGCTTTTTATTAGGAGTCCATGGCTTTTGATTCTCATTGATGCTGCACTGCTTCCCCACGCACCACATCACCTGGTTCATCCACATCTTCATCTCAATAGAATCTCTTACTTGAGGATCCATTTCCTACATTGATAAATCTGGCCCAGTTTACGAGTGCCTACTCTAAGTTTGCACATAAAAGGTTTTAGTACATCTGGGCCATTGAACTGCATTTTCCACGGTTTTGAAAGCACTCACTATTCTCCTGGTAGAGTCACTGGGGCAGATTTAATATTAATAAGTGTGTTTTAGACACTTTTGTGTCTCACTCAACGGGGGAAAAGGGCATGTCCCACTGGACCTGACTCCAACATCTAATGGATTTTATAATGCTCTTATGTACCGTATAGATAACAGATTTATCTCTCGATATCAGAAACATAGAAACATAGAAGATTGTCGGCCAAAAAAATAGACAACCTGGTCCATCTTGTCTGCCCTTTAATACGTAATGTCTTCAGATTGTTCCAAAATTCATGTCTAGCAGAAGAATCAACATCACATTACTATGGTACTTAGGTACACACAGTCATGTGACATCTTAGCTCCGCCCATGTTTGGTAAAGGGGCACTGGGAATGATTATTATCCTAGCTATTAAAACAAGTAATAGGGCATCTATGCGTCTCCGTTCCATAATTTTTAAAACTGATCATTATTAGTCTTATACAACATGGCACATCAATAGAACTTTAGAATTGTCTGACCCTTTCCTTTGCTATTCAGTGAATAGCAGCTGCAGAAAACCCTATCAGTTCACACAATGAAGGGAGGGGCTCTGGCGCTAAAGCTCATCCGGCCGATACTGCAGTACTGGCCGGGATGATCTTTTCTGAGACTGGCCGTCCTGTGACCCGGCCGGGTCACGGAACGGCCAGTCTCATACTACGTGTGACCATAGCCTTACAGTGTACTAAAAGGTCTGAAAATCTATTACAGAAAAAAAAATATTTAGGTTCACATTACTATTTGGTATATATCAGAAAAATTGTGCAAGCCGTAAACAAGCTTTTGTCAGTCGAGTAGGCAACCTACAAATTTGAGCTGCAATACCCAACAACACACATGTCCAAGTGTGGAAGAAACCAGCTCTGTTTTTCGTATCCTGAAAAACCCCTTTAATTTTGTTATTCATGGCAAAGATGAGCACCAGACGAATCCTTCCCAGCAGCACATAACTCATGTAGAAGCACGGTAGCAAAATCATTGCAACCATTTGATCTCAGCACGTCTTCATGATCACAATGGCCGGCCCATCACACTACACATCATCTCACCAACCTTATATTATCTTTACAAGAGCTAATTATTGTCAGAACATCTGGAGAACATCAGAGCAGCCTCATCCCAGTAAAGCATCACAAATCCCACATTATCCTATTAAGACCCCCACACCTGGACTGCAGCACGTTTTAGCGGCTGCTTCGTTGCGAAGGAGCTTGTATCACGGGTCTATCTAACATCGGCCTTTTCTTCTCCATCCTGTATTGCGTTCTCATCTCCTTGTCTTTTTTTCTTCTTTATCCTTTCATCATGCCTCTATCCATTACCACTCTCCCTCCTCCCTCTCTCCCTCTCTAAAGATTAAGGAGCCGTGTGTTTGCTTCTGCAGACGTTTCATGTTTTTTCTTGAAAAAAAAAAAAAAATCTTCTGGTTTGAGCTGTGAATTTATTGCGATTTCTGATGAAGGCAGATTGGCTGGATTATTCCGCGGAGGAGCAGGGCCCAAAGTTAGAGACATGGATGTAACTGGGCAAACTTGTGTTAAATACCTATGACAGATGAGATCTTCCGACTCTCGAACGACACATTAGGCCTCCAGAACCTAGGGATAGAAGTGAAACCTATATCCAGAATAACCCCCAGAGATATCTGCAGCATATGGAGGCAGAAGCAGCAAAATCTATATTTACACTATGCATTAAGCCCGTGGCGGACCCCAAAGCTACACACAACAGATAGGGCCAGCAAAACAAATTTCCCGTTACTTTGAGACTACCGATGAGCTAAACAGTTTTGCCTGATTTTTTCTCTGTTTGTCGCTGATTCAGGAATCTTGAGGAGAGTTGTTAAATGACAAGCCGGGCGGGCAGTGCAGTGCAGTCTGCTCTAACCAGTGTTTTTAACTATTTCATCTGAGCATTGTATTTCTAGGCCACAGAAGCTGTCATTCTGAGATTTGTATAAATATCACTATTGAGCACAGTAACAAAAGACATTACAATATCATCATTTGATGACATCAGCTGCAATGGTGTGTCTATTACATGACTTGTATCTTCCTTTATATACAGTTAAAGTTTAAATAAGCACCATGAACCTAGTGCACCAGTAACTCTTTCTCCCCCCATGTGCCAGCTATAGCAATGTACTGTGTAAATATCCCCTCAGCATAGTGCAGCCTGTTCAGTCCAGTGCAATTTGTACCAGCACTATGTCATAGCAGAGCACAGAGAAGTATGTGCTGTGATTGTAAGAAGTAAGGGAAAGGGAGTCCTGTGTACTACTGGCAAACAGCCCAGGCAGTGGCAGACAAACCGCATGTGCAGGCAATGCAGCTGCACTGGGGCCCAGAAGGGGAGAGGGGCCTGCTGCCCATTCAGTTTTTACCCTTTCAGCATCCCTAGAAGCTGCGACCGGAAAGCTTCTAGGGATGCACTACTGCTGTAATGTTCAGCACGCTCACTGCAGGGTGAGTGGGCTTAACATCAGTAACAGAACAGAGCAGCAGCACCCGTCAGCATCCTGCTGCTCTCTTCATTGTCATAGGCTATGGAAACTTTGTGCCCGCAGTCTATGAGCAGCCAGGAACGAAATTTCATATCTTTGAGCCTGCTGGAGGGTCCGTCCCGCGGCTGACAAACTAGAAGCTAGAAAATGGAGAAGAGCTGCTCCCTGCCTGGAATAGTTTATTTTTTATGTTGGAGCACAAGGGGGGGGGGGGGGGGGGGGCAGGGCAGGGGGCAATATTACTGGGGGGGAAGTCACAACAGGGGTTTTTATACTATGGGGGGCTGTATACAGCAGGGACATTACTACTATGGGGGGTGGTCACAACAGGGGGCATTATTTCTAAGGGGGCTGTACACAGTAGAGGTCATTATTACTATTGGGGTCACAACAGGGGGCTTTATTATTATTGGGAGGTGGTTACACAACAGGGGTTCACAACAGGGGGACTTTATTACTATGTGGGGTCACAACAGGGGACTTTATTACTATGGGGTGATCACAACAGGGGGCATTATTACTATATGGGGACACAGGAAGGGGAATTATTACTATATAGGGGGTACAGCAGGGGACATTACTATATGGGAGGTCATAGAAGGGGACCTTATTACTATATGGGGGCAACCCACATACCTATTCACTAAATTGCGCATGACACCAAACTGTGGAAATACTACTGCATGGGACCCTATAAGTAGTAAAAAAGGGAAGGAAGTTGAAGGAAAAGTGCGGAGCCTAAGATGTTTATCTGGCAGGTTCGGAAGAGATGAATTATAGCAGAAAGAAATCATCATGGAGACCTGAGCCGGATGGAGAGAAAAAGGGAAAGTGACGCCTCAGATCAGAGAAGACATCACCTGTGAGTCTTATATTTTGGTAGAGGTGTCCCGAAGTGGAAAAGTTTGGTGGGAGACAATGGGGGTGGGGGGAATGCCACATTCTTTGTGCAGTCTGTGTCCGCCCCTGAGCCCAGCTCTCGCCTTGCCCCTAAAATAAAAAAAATGAAAAATAGCTATGCACCAAGGAGGGGTCCTCAGGGGATCAATAACAGCTTTGGGAACACTGAAATCCCCTCATCATCACTGAAAGGTTAATGTAACAAGCTCATTCATTTTTATTTCTTTTGCGTTTAATGGTAGCCTTGCTACCTGCCAAAAGGGGGATCTTTGTGCAAATGCAAGCCCCTGATAATCTCACAGTCATAGATCTTCAGTTGCAACTTCAAACTCTAGAAACCAAAAATACTTTCTCCTTTCTTTTACCTGTCCTGCTTTTCCTTGCAAATGGGCCCCAGGCCCTATTTTGAAAGCCACTAGGGGGCAGCAGTGATTATAAAAACAACACTGCACGGTATTGCTGATCAATACCTACTGCAGAACTCTGTGATCACTACTACTCTGCAGTGTTTTGACTCCTACTAGCGTCCACTATGCCCAATACTATCCATCCTGATCAGTTTAATGAGCCTTTGGTATAGCAAAGCACCTCAAGTCTCCCAGCACAGAGGTCCAATGAGCCACTGATATTAAAGAGAAAAGTAAAGATTTTCCCGCTAGATGATTTTCTATGCACAGTATCTGCTGACAGTATGAGGCACCAGGCAAGTGAAAACATTGTTTACTAATACAGTATACGGTGTATGTCCTTTTCTTTCAATTTTGTACAATTTGTGCGAGAATCGAACATTCATTTTCTTATTGTAAATTGTTTGAAGTTATGACTACCATTGTTTTGCTACAGCTTATGTCAAGGAGGTACCCAGAAGTCAGTAAGGGCCCCATAGTAAGATTTAAAACAGGGTGCCACTTTAGTGATTGGGTCACCAGTGATGCCCCGTACATTGCACAATAAGAACAACCCTTCTTTCAACCCTTTGCAGTATATAAGGTAGACCTGATGCCAAAGAGTAATAGTGTCCTATTCATAGCACTGGTCTCTACTTATGTGACCTTTGGGCTCCATTAGACATCAGGACCTCTGTGTGACTCCCTATCGCTATGCCCTAGAATGATTCTAAGGCCAGTCCCCCTATATGTTGCAGCAACTGTGAAAAGTTTATCCATTTAAATGGCTGGGCACTTGATCTGCGCCTCTCCATATCTACAAACCTCGTAGAAGTTGCGGGGGCTTCTCTTTGATTGTTTCACTTCCAAATCCTACATCAGAAAGCAGATGAATTCTATGCCCCATGGATTCCAGGCAGTTGCCCTCTAAGCCAGTGTAAGCTTTTTGTAGCTCTTAGTTTCCTTCTTACACAAGCTATGGTGAATGGGTTCAGTAAAAGCAGCTGCATTGTGCAGCACGGCAGCATAGTCCAGGGTGGTGCAGAGACGCCTCTCACAAGCAGCTGCTCCAGTGTTCCCGGGTGAACTCCTCGACCATGTTTGGCCTCTTTGCAATCAGTGATCCTTATTCAAGAGAAGAGGACGAAACAAATGCTTGATTAAATGGACAGGACCACAAGGCACCATGGGTGCAGATCCTGTAACAGACTATTGTGCGGGAAACTCTCGCTCTTCTACCTCTTCTTTGCAGAATGATATCGCAATTCCCTGAAACCTCCGGCCGCCATCTCCAGGGACACAATGCTGTTAAACTTGCTAACAAGCCCTTAGCCCCTGGGAAAATAAGACCTGTAAAATGGTCGGCTAAGAGAGAGAGCATGATCCACATGTGCGGCTGACACTTTCTGCTGGAAAGACAGTCGGAGACCGGTGATTGGTTGCTTCTGCTATTGGCATTGGTGAAAGTCAAGGGAGGAGGATGGTGGAGGCTGTGTCCATTTTGAAGGCTTCCAGCTGTCTCCCTTGATACATTTCAGTAGGATTCCAGATTATTTATTGGGGAGCGTCCTCAGGGACGATTCTGTGTCATTATCCTGTTAGGGTAGTGTTACCTCCCGCGGTTTACTGTGTTATTGGCTTGTAATGGAACGGAGGATCCGAACTCAGTGTCTCTCTGTCTCTTGTTAGGGATTTGTGACTGGCTTCATTACCTTGTTACCTTGTATTGGATCAGTCCCCTGTTAGCTTGTAATGGAACGGTAAGGATTGTATCCTGCACTTTCTACACTGCGGCCTGGGTTGTATAATAACATTACCCGGGGGGAAGCAGACATGCAGAGCAGGAGCGTGTTCCATTTCACCTGCAAATCCCCAGCCCAGACTTACAGTAGTGAAGACAAAATAATAAATGATCCTGTATAAATGCCTTGTCTTGGCCTGTCTAATCCCCCTCTCTGAATCCTGCCCTCCAGCCCTTGCTCTCTTCCCTTATCTAGTGCTGCTGTAGAACATGTCACCGCTCTGACCCATACATGGCTGAACACATTCCACCAAATTGTGGAGGATAATAGGAGGGGATTCTCTGGGAATTACATATTACACATTGTAAATTCAATCCTCGCTTCTTGATGAATGGAAACAGAGCAGAAGGATAGCTACCCCCCTCCATTACATCTATATACCCTCCGCACCTGCAGCATGTCATAAACCTGTACTTTATATCGCAACATCACCTTATTATAGCAGAGATAGAGTAATATTATGTCAGGGTGAAATTAATAGCTGGCACAAGGGGCTGCAGGGGGCACAGGGGGAGTGGAGGGAATGAGTGGGCTACAGTTAGTGTGATGCATGTAGGTGACATACTGTACTGAGTAGAAGACATTGTGGGTATAAGATCATGGATATGAAATATTAGAATTGCAGTACTGGAGTCCAGGATTTGAATCCCGCCAAGGGCCACATCTGCATGTTCTTGTGGGTTTTCATGCATACATCAGAAACTGACTATGACTATGACCCAGAGTCTGAGATGGGGAGATTGTGAGTTCATGGGGACAATAATAATGGGAGTGATACATTGTGTGAAATAGGATTAGATTATGAGCCCCTGGGAATAAGGACCTGTATCCAATAGCAATAACACACTGTGAAATCTATAAACTGGGGAATAGAAATAGATCTGTGATCAGGAGACAGTGTATACCTATCAGCTTCCTAAATTCAGGCCCAGTCACTCTAATGCAATACATGAAAAGCTTTGCCCCTAAGAAGTATAGGTGAAACTGGTATACAGTGGTTGTAGGTAGAGAGGGAGTGGGTACACTTATCCCTGTTCTAGTGGGGGTACACTGATTACTGTTCTAGTGGGGGTACACCGATTTCTGTCATATTGGGGTACACTGATTACTGTTCTAGTGGGGGTACACCGATTTCTGTCATATTGGGGTACACTGATTCCAGTTATAGTGGGGGTACACTGATTTCTATTATAGAGGGGGTACACTTATTCCTGTTATAGTGGGGGTACACTGATTTCTTTTATAGTGAGGGTACATTGATTTTTGTTATAGTGGGGGTACACTGATTTCTGTTATAGTGAGGGTACACTGATTTCTGTTATAGAGGGGGTACACTGATTTCTGTTATTGGGGGGTACACTGATTTCTGTTATTGGGGGGTACACTGATTTCTATTATAGAGGGGGTACACTTATTCCTGTTATAGTGGGGGTACACTGATTTCTGTTATTGTGGGGGTACACTGATTTCTGTTATAGAGGGGGTACACTGATTTCTGTTATTGTGGGGGTACAAGGATTTCTGTTATAGAGGGGGTACACTTATTCCTGTTATTGTAGGGGTACACTGATTTCTATTATAGAGGGGGTACACTTATTCCTGTTATAGTGGGGGTACACTGATTCCTATTATAGTGAGGGTACACTGATTTCTGTTATAGTGAGGGTACACTGATTCCTATTATAGTGGGGGTACACTGATTCATATTATAGTGGGGGTACACTGATTCCTGTTATTTTGAGGGTACACTGATTTCCGTTATAGTGGGGGTACACTGATTTCTGTTATAGTGGGTGTACACTGATTCCTGTTATAGTGAGGGTACACTGATTCCTATTATAGTGGGGGTCCACTGATTCCTGTTACTGTGGGGGTACACTGATTGCTGTTATTGTGGGGGTACACTGATTCCTGTTACTGTGGGGGTACACTGATTGCTGTTATTGTGGGGGTACACTGATTCCTGTTATAGCGGGGGTACACTGATTCCTGTTATAGCGGGGGTACACTGATTCCTGTTATAGCGGGGGTACACTGATTTCTATTATTGTGGGGGTACACTGATTCCTGTTATAGTGGAGGTACACTGATTTCTGTTATTGTGGGTGTACACTGATTCCTGTTATTGTGAGGGTACACTGACTTCTGTTATAGTGGGGGTGAAATAATTCCAATAATATTGGGGGTACACTAATTCCTTTTATAAAGGAGGTACACTGATCCACATATAGCTAGGTTATACCAATTCCTGTTATTGGGAAGTGAAATGATTCAGATTATATTGGGGATACATTGATTTCTGTCATAGTGGGGGCTGAATAATTCCAACTATAGAGGTAGTAGAATGATTCAGATTTTGGCAGGGGTACACTGATACCAATTGCAGTGGGGTACACTGGCTTCATTTTTGTTATGGCGGGTATACTGATTCCACTTATAATGGATATACATTAGTTCTAGTTATATTGGGGATGTACACCATGGTGGGGATACAGTAATTCCAACTGTAGTTGGTATACGCTGATTCCAGTTATTGTGGAAATACACTTATTCTAGTTGTAGTCAGTGTATAAGTTATACTGTAGTGTGAGTATACTGATACCAGTTATCTTAGAGGTACAGTGGGGTTACTGGGATTCTAGTCCTGGAGTGCTTCCATTTATAATTGGGGTACAGTGCTCTCAGTAACAGTGGGTGTTAAATGATTCCAGTAACAGTGGGTCTTGAATGATTCCAGTAACAGTGGGTCTTAAATGGTACCAGTAATAGTAGGGCTGCAGTAATTAGTGTAAATTACGTATAATTATTACAGTTATAATAGGGATACACTCATTTCAGTTAATCTAAATTAGAAGCCAGCCAGTACAGAACCTCCTTTTTTAATCTAAATTAAAGCAACCTGTTTGGGCAGCACGTCATATTACACAGGTAATTACTGGTGGATACTGGTTCCACTATGTTAGGGGCACAGACGTAGCTTTCATCACGCTCAGACAGGGCCAGTTGGTCACAGCAGGAGTGACTAAATGACAATCAGTAGCAATAAGTCGATGCAAAACTCTTCAGATAACAAGCAGCGTAGGCTCAGCCCAATCAATCAATGTCTGCTAGATCAAATTGTATCCAGGCTACCCCAGATAGTTCTAGGCAATACCCTATTACTTCCCATTATTTTGTCATCTTGCTGATAGGCCCTGGTAAGGATCCTGGCTACAATGCATCACTATATGTGACATTTACCAACATAAGACACATGTATTATATATCACAAGGTAAAATCCAGAACAGGAGCCCTTCTGTAAAGAAGCAACAGATCACCTCAAAGAAATATAGAGTGCTAGCTCTGTGGGCTACACTATAGCATTATATAAGACCTTCTCATGGGGTAACATTTTACCTTTGGTTATCCTAAATCACACAATGACATTTTATGTATGTAGATGATTCTGTATGTAGGAGATCCCATAACAGATCTTGTGGATCTTAGGCAAACAGACTGCCGATTTCTGCTGTAGAACAACAGATCTACACATTACTAGCATCATCACATGTATATTAGCGGTTCATAATGTAATTATAGCTATAGGTAACAGAATATATTTGCAGTAAACATCAAAGTGCTTTCATTTTATTATAACCCATACAATAAACCCCCACCCAAAATTAGACCACACCCCCACAATACACACCCTACTAATGCTTTACACCCCCAACACTGCAACAGGCATCTCTGCTCTAGATTATATAACCTGAGGTTGTCGTAAATCTGGCTGGCATCTTTTCGTAGTAGAACCCAATGACAGGTAGGAAATAAAATGCAAAAAAAACAAAACAACCACCACGAATAATATCCAACCTCCATTGACATTTGCAATATAGGCAGAAAAAAACATGACAAACCCCGATAACACAACTGAATGCACACATTGATCGTATAGAGTCGCACACAGGCTTATCACCTCTACACACATATGCATACACAAATGTAAGTCAATGGACTTATTTAAGAGATACACTCATCCCCCCAACATGCATCCACATGCAACCCGCAAACCATCTGACAAATAACAAGAGAGAACTCCAGAACTCAATACCATATTGTCAGGGCTAATCATCCACTTGCGTAGTATGATATAACATTGAGTATAAAAGCTCTAGCATCATAGAGGAATAATCTACATACCTGTTTCAGTGGAGGTAATATGCTATAGGTAATCAATTATATATCTATTTACTCACTCATACTAGGACCCTCTATAAAGCCACTATGTAATCAATTGCAATGATTGCATACCTAACCAGCCATCTAACAACACACATAACGTATACAATATAAATTGCAAAGTCCTATCTCTAACCCCCTACAGAATAGTGGCTGCAAGCAAGAAAAAGAGCACTCAGCACAGGTAGCAAGTAGAAGCGGCGTCCACCTGCACAGCATCTTGTTATTGGAGCATGCAGTTCTGCAGCCACTCTCCTATACAGAGCTCTTGTGTCACAGCCATTGACAGAGACAATACATTTACTACAGTGTCCCAGTTTTGTCCGTTTGTAATTATAATCCTATTTACACTCACAGTCCAGAGTCTCGGTAAGACACACAGCCTCCAACTGCACCAACCTGGATTCAATGTACAAGTGCTGGAAACTGTCAAGGATTACAATGTATATAGTAGGTCAAAGTATAAATGACACCTTGAGACAGAGTATATACCAAGCAGTAATTTTATGTTTATGAGTAATTAAAATGGGATGCAATGTATAGGTTTTGGGCACAATGTGTGAGCCTTCAATAGATACCATGTATAAATGACACCTGGATGGAACACATTAGGGATGGATATAATGTCTCTGTGACCCATCGATACATGCTAGATATGTTGTCCTACTTATACATTGCGAAATTGTTGAATACAATATATGTGATACCTGGATACAATGTATACATATGTACGTACATAGATGAAATGCATAATATACACCTGGACACAGCACATGACTATTCCATACGATGTATGCATCTTACCTAGCCAAGCATACAACATACACCTGGTTAGAATGCATAGGTTCAGGGGATCAATTCAACACCCCAGCTTAATATATTGCTTAATTGCTGGATGTATTGTGTAAATACCACCTGGATACAATGTATACATCCTATATATACAAGGTGTATACATACCCCTGGATACAATGTATATATTACACCTGGATACATGCTGAATAGAATGGATAAGTCCTCATTGGATACAATGCATAAGTCCTACCTTGACACAATGCATAAGTCCTGCCTGGATACAATGTATAAGTGACACCTGGGTACAATGTATCCCACTGGCTCCCTATAGCACTAACAATAGAAACAAAAGTCTCCATCCTCTATACAAAGAACTCATGAGCGGATAATCCCAGCACACAGCAGCCACTGAGCCGTCGCCCCTGGACAGATCCCACCATGTACATACACTGTGTGAGGCTCCATCCACTGTATCCAGAATCCAGCTGGTCACATCCCATCCGCCCTGGTCACAGGGAGCTGCTGATCTGGTCCCTGAGATGCTCTGAGCCTTGGCTGCTCTCTGAGCTTCTCTCCACCAAACAACCCCCCAGGACTCACATAATTAGCACAAAAACCCAGGAGAAGAAGAGCAGAGATCTACAGCTGTGACAGAGGAGGAGAGAGAGATGGAGAGAGGAAGGGAGGGAGGAAGGCGAAGGGAGAGAAAGGCTGAACAGAGGAGGAGAAGAAGAAGAAAGGGGGTGTAAGGAGGGGGGGCACAGAGGAGGAGACACAAATAAGAATTAGAATGAAAAGGATTGAGGCTGAACACACAGGAGCCCAGCACAGAGAATAAAACATGATACTGAGCTGCAGGTGACAGGTACACATCAGGCATGCTGCAGATCATGGAGAGATCAGGTGTGGAGAGGGCTACCAATTCCTACCAATATTAAGGAGCATTCACAGGAATAGTATACATTGCAGAGGAAGGCATCTAAATGGCAAATATTCACATTGAGGTGCTCAGCAAAGGGGTGTCTGATGTATAATGAGGAGGGGCTGTCAGCGGCTAGGGGAAGATCAGGGCTACCTGTCTAATAGAAGGGGAGTCAGCAATGAATCACTGCTGACAAGATATAGCATGCAGGGAGCAAAGGGCAACAATGAAGAGGAGGCATATATTAGTACAGAGTGATGGCCACAGATGCATAAACTTATCACATATCCAGATATATTTGCAGTGTCCTGAATAGTATGATGGTGTTATATACCGTAGAGGTAGGCCAGAATATGTGCCTTTCCCATATGGCTTCCATGATTCCCCTCTTCTGCCTTGGGCAGTGTAACACAACTTTGCTGTTGTCAGTGGGGGGAGATTGTGAATTTGCTGAGGTTGTTGGCTTCTCAGTTTATGCCTCTGCCGCTAGGTTAGTGCTAACAACTAGTAATGAAGACAGATTTTACAAATCTAATCTTAGAAGTACATTTCTGTCAGTTTAGATCAATTCTCAGTTCACCATATAGATCATATCTCTCCATTTATTGACAGGTCTATAGGCGTCCTTATATCTTTATTGATATTGGAAATAAGTGTAGTTATCAGGCAGCTATGAGGGATAATACCTAAATAACCCAGAAAAGTGACTTAAAGAGGACTTGTCACCACTTCTTACCTGCCTTTTTTTTTTTTTTTTTTAAGCAAAAACACGTAAAGCCCATGAAATAACAATTCTGCATCACTTATTTTTATAGCTCTGTGTTGTGCTGTTACTCTTTCCCTTGTTAAATGTATGACTGAACAACTGGGTGTTACCAATTGGGGGGTGTCCCTATATAGACTTATGGTACCTTTACACAGAGAGATTTATCTGACAGATTTTTGAAGCCAAAGCCAGGAATGGATTTGAAAAGAGGAGAAATCTCAGTCTTTCCTTTATGACCTGTTCTTTGTTTATAGTCTGTTCCTGGCTTTGGCTTAAAAAATCTGTCAGATAAATCTTTCTGTCTAAACACACCATTAGACTACCGAGTAAAATCAGAACAGTGTTAATACACGCCCACACTTGGTAGCAGCCAGTTGGTTATTCAGTACTCAACTAGACAGGTCAGGGGTGGTGACAGGTACCCTTAAAAGGGGTTATCCAGACATGAAGGCTTTCTCCCAGATACAGCACCACTCTTGTCCACAGTTTGGGTATGCTTTTGCAGCTCAATAAATAGAGCTGAATTGCAATACCACTTACAACCTGAGGACAGGGGTGGTGCTGTTTTTGCAAGAAAAAAAGCTGTTCTTTTTTTTTTTTTTTAATCTAGTGTAAGGCTAAGTTCACACGCTGTATGACACTGGCCATTCTCTGACAGTGAAGATCATTCTGCAGTACCGGCTGGATGAACTTAATTAGTGCTGAATTGGGATGCATCCCAATTCACCATAGCACACAATGGAAAGTGCGGTCAGAGCTGAACTTTCCATTGTGTGAGCCATCAGTGTTGTGTGGGCACTATTCAATGTCAAGTTAGAAGCATCTAACCTGATGATATGTCCCTATAGCACATACAGTAGGGTAAGTTTCTTACCATCATTCTCAGCAACCTTTTTGGGATAAGAGCAGTCTATTCCCTGTGCTAAGTAGGCATTTTGGTGCACTGGGCATGGGCCAACCTCCCACCGGGGCACTGATCCTCCCCAGCAGTTCCGTCCCCAGTGCACTAAATACCATATTAGTATAGGGGATACAAATGGTGCTGAGGGTGAAGGTCAGAAACTTACCTTCAACCCCAGTGCCCTGCGTGCTATACGGTCATATCGGCAGCTTAGATGCTTCTGATCAGATGATAAGTTTAAGAGAAACTATTAGTTAAAATGCATTGCAATCTGTCAGTCACATGTTACAGAGTGGGAGGAACTGATCAGATTTATATATATATATATATATATATATATATATATATATTAGGGTAGGACCACCCACTGGACTCCTAAGGCCAGAATAAGCAGAGATATCAGTGAATAAATGATTAGTTTTTTTGAGAAACATGTATATCAATCTGCTCAGCTCATTTTGCTGTAATACATGGTGCCTGCAGGCTGAACAGCATTTTCAACATGATAAACAGGTTATCTGTCAGCGGAACAAAAGTTCTCCTGACAGCTATTAAAGAGTGCCTTAAGGACTGGCCATCAATTTTTAAAACCTTTCATATGCAAAGGTTCTATATTTGGTGCACTTTATTAATGAGGAATCTGCCGTGTGAAAGATTCCCCAGCAATATGCATCAGAATTTATACAGCCATTTTTACCATCCATGCCAGTTTGTAAAAGTGACTAACAAGTGGGGGTTGCTTGCTGATTGGCCAGAATTTACACGTATTTATAAAATGAATCTAAAAAGTTCACAAAGGATAAAAAAAGTCCCAAATCTTCACTCCACACAGACCCTGGAGGAGTAGAAATGGTGTGGAGTTTTTCTTTCCTCCCATCTTTTATGTATGTTATGATGTATGTATGTTTTATTTCGTGTATTGTTGTATGTTGTGACAAATTAATCAGAGAAGCCACATAGCTATGAATTTGTTGGAACATGCATTGGTACCTGGTATTAATGTTTCTATGCAGTGGCAACAAACAGGTTACAAATGGATATTAAAAAGTTGCAGAACTCATCAAAATACAAGGATTATTCTTTGAAACCCTGAACACTATTTGAGCAGTAAAATGAAGATATATAAATTCTGTATACTAGATTTCATCATTTACCATATTTTACCCCATATTTTAGGGTGAGTATGGGCACCACACATGATATCTCTATTCTATAATATATACTAGAAAAAGTACAGGGGGAAAAAACAAGAAATGCCTTAAAGGGGTACTTCTATTTAAAAATGTCAAGCCTTTAAATACTTGCTTTATGTCCTGCAGGTAGGGGTGTATTCTTTCCAGTCTGGCAGGGGCTCTCTGCTGCCACCTCTGTTTCCAGAGCAGTAGCAAATTCTCATAGAAAACCTCTCCTGCATTGGATGGTTCCTGTCACAGACAGAGGTGGCAGCAGAGAGCACTGTGTCAGACTGAAAAGAATGCACTATTTCATGCAGCGCATACAGCAACTGATAAGTACTGGAAGGCTTCAGGTATTTTTAGAAGTAATTTACAAATGCCCAAGACATTGCAGAATGCAAAACATTCTGTTTCATATTTTATGTATTAACTGCAGAAATCAGCTCTGATCAATCTCAGTTCTGCTGTTTATTTCAGTCTCAGAGCTGTTCCCCCAGTTTATGGGGTTCTGGGGAGTTGTGATATAAAACAATGGTACGTTAACAGTTGTAGCTTATTGATACATAAAACTCCAGATCCGGTGAGAGTTATCAAACATCAGAACATTTATTGTCAATCAGTAAAAAAGAACTTAAGCTATTCAAACGTGTGTAACACTTGTCATCATGGGAAGAAATCACACAGAAGACAAAAGGAAACAGAGGGTTGTATCTGTCAAATATGTAAAGTGCATGCAAATAATCAACACTCCTGTATTCAAGAAGACACGAATACAATAACTATAGTACTGCTCCCTATGTACTAGCATTTAATTACTGCTCCCTACCCACCTATTTTAAAGCTATGTACCCACTACATACAAACAATGTCCGTTCTTTAATAAACGGCTGTGGTTTTACAACAACGGCTGTACATTAAAGAATTAATGATGATGAACATTATTTCCGACTTTGGTTTTACAACAATGGCCGTTGTTTGTGCTCATCTGAATGTAGTGGGAACATAGCCTAATACTGTGTTGGTATAACAATACAACTACCATAATAGGCCATAATATTGTTAGCAGGCTACCTAGTCCTCATAGTCAACCACAGTTGGCCACACAGTATATAAGGCAGGAAGGACCACCCACACACAGAGTTTTTTTCTTCTGCATTCAAACAGCCCCCAAATTTAGGAAACCTTCTCGTAAAAAGTGCTTTGACATCAACAACAGAGACTGGCACCTTTCCAGAGCCGTATTTGCCACTAGGCACCTGTGGTCCGGTGCCTAGGACGGCACCCTGCAGGGGGCGGCACCATAAGAGCAGTAAAAAATAAAAATAAAAAAAAAAAGAGAGAAAAGAAAAAAAGTCTGATTGCGGCTTAAAGTGGGCGGAGCCAATGACACAGGGGCGAGGCCAATGTCACACACGCTGGGGGGGTTTGCGATGGAGCGCTCACTTCAGTCAACTTCACACCTCAGGAGTGGGTTAGGCAGCACAGCTCAGCTTCAGTGCTCCTCCAATGAAGGAAGGAGCTGTGAGGGCCGCCCACTGCCTGGGGAAGAGGAGACCGCCCCCCGACCTGGTCCTTGAGGAGAGGAGGACTGCCCTGCATGTTAGGGTAAGGGAAAGGCCCCCATTCAGGTGCATGGAGGGGGCGTGGTTTAATTTGCGGGGGCGGAGCCGTGTGTGTGTTCAACTACCAGTACCTGAAAAGTATCAGAAGCTTCATCCTGCATTATACAGTACCCAGCTCCCCTTTATGTACTGTTCAGGCCCTTGTTAACAGTATACAGGGGGGTCCTCTATGATACAGTACCCCCACTCCATGTACTGTTCAGGGCCTGGTGCTTATATATGCAAAGGGGTTGGGGGTCTTTATGGGCACCAGGCTATGAACAGTACATGGAGTTGGGGGGGGGGGGGGGTTGTACTGTATCATACAGGATCCCCTCTCTATACTGTTCACTAAACCCTGAAGGTTTCATTGGGGAAGGGTGGCACTCAAAGTGCCTAGGGCAGCATAAACTACAAATACGGGCTTGCACCTTCCCCTGCAACAACACAAGATGCAGCACATGTCCCCACGTACTCCAAACACATTCCGCATCCCCAATACACAGTGGGATTATATATTCTCTGATGCTTTTTTCATGTACATCCTCCAATGTGGTCTACATGATAAAGTGTACAACATGCTCCACAGAAATCTACTGTACATAGGGGAAGCAAAACAGAAATTACAGACTAGAATGAATCTACATAGACATACAATAAAAAGAAGTCTCAACACCCCTGTAGGCCAACATTTTTCAGTACTGGACCATAGAATAACAGATTTAAAGGTTATGGTCCTCAAAGGTCACTTCCAGAGTGACAGAGAGAGGAACGTGTGGGAATTCAAATTGATAAAAACCTTCCAGTCATTAACTCATGGACTAAACCTGGCACCTGGATTTATGACCCACTACATGGACACACTCCACAGATGAGACTGAACTGACCAAGAATCTTGGACTTCTACATAAGCTTTAATTTACAACAAGTCCTTTTTATTGCCCTGGCTTATCTATGTGATGTGTATATACCCCCCCCCCCCCCCCCCAATTCACAGATGTCTCTCCCTTCTTGTTTGTAACATCCCTAAAATGTTGTGCTGTTTCTGTAAGTCAGTCATTTGTGAACTTGTCTGACGAAGGGATCTTGTGAATCCCGAAAGCTCACAATTCTAACAATTTTTTTGTCGGCCAATAAAGGTATCACTCCTAAAATACTTTGATCGCAAGTATCTACCACTATATGGATTTTCTGGCTCACACGGTACTATACTGTTTTTTTCTTCTGCATTGATACAAGAGACTGTGTTTTAACATTGTTTCTAAAACCTTTATTGTTTCTCTATCCCTTTCAGAATCTGCCCTACCAGTGTTGTGGGCACCACGGTCCACGGCAGGCTAGGAGTTAGAGTCACTGTGTGTGGCTCCCCTATGCCTCGATGTCTTCGATCCTCCTGTTCCCCATGGTTTCCTGGGAATCCTCTACCCGATGATCGTTGCAATAGGACTGTAATGCTGTTACTGCTAGATGCCCCTCCCTCCCATTCTTTGACCGGTGGTGCAACGGGTTCCCTGCGAGAATATAATGCCTTTGGTTCCTGATCGATGTACCTTCTAACATCTGGGGTGAGTGTTTTTTGCATTATATACTGCATTATATACTGCATTATATACTGTCTATGGCTATGTTCACACTACGTAAGTTCCGCAGAAATCATGGCCATATGCATGGTGTAGGCAGATAGTTGTAGTCACTTTAGCCACCATAACGACCAGGCTTGACTTGAAGCCCTACAGTTCCTGGAATGCAGTGAGGAACAGTGAGCCTTATCCTTGCTGACTAGACAGATGTGGTCCTCTCCAGGGCCGGTGTCAGCACCCGGCCAACTAGGGCAAGTGCTGGGGCCCACAGCGCCTCTAGGGGCCCAGTTCCGTCTGATGCTACACTTTTTTTCTGTCAGAAAAAAAAGTGTAGTAACAGAGGGTACTGGGCCCCTAGAGGCCCGCATTAGACAGCTAGGGGGCGTTAGTATATACTGGAGTCCTGAGCACATGTTTCTCTCCAGAAAATTTCCCTACAGCTGCTGAGTAGCTGCTGCAGCTATGGGGGATGAAGGACCTTTCATGATGTCACTGGTCACACCTATGGGGTATGAAGGACCTTTCATGATGTCACTGGTCATGTGATCAGACTCTTGATGGAGGGCAGGTAGGCCCTGGAAACTAATAGTGTTCTGTATGTACTGGGGCTTCTAGTTGTTTTCTGTGTACAGGTCCTGCAGTGATACAGTATATATAACAAACACATACTGATACCTCTAGACTAGAGGGCTCAGCATGTCCATGTGTTATATATATCACTGCAGGAGCTGTATACAGGAGAACTAGAAGCGCCAGCATGTCCATGTGTTATATATATCACTGCAGGAGCTGTATACAGGAGAACTAGAAGCACCAGCATATCCATGTGCTATATATATCACTGCAGGAGCTGTATACAGGAGAACTAGAAGCACCAGCATGTCCATGTGTTATATATATCACTGCAGGAGCTGTATACAGGAGAACTAGAAGCACCAACATATCCATGTGCTATATATATCACTGCAGGAGCTGTATACAGGAGAACTAGAAGCACCAGCATGTCCATGTGTTATATATATCACTGCAGGAGCTGTATATAGGAGAACTAGAAGCCCCAACATATCCATGTGTTATATATATCACTGCAGGAGCTGTATATAGGAGAACTAGAAGCACCAGCATGTCCATGTGTTATATATATCACTGCAGGAGCTTTTTATAGGAGAACTAGAAGCACCAGCATGTCCATGTGTTATATATATATCACTGCAGGAGCTGTATATAGGAGAACTAGAAGCACCAGCATGTCCATGTGTTATATATATCACTGCAGGAGCTGTATATAGGAGAACTAGAAGCACCAGCATGTCCATGTGTTATATATATATATATATCACTGCAAGAGCTGTATATAGGAGAACTAGAATCACCAGCATGTCCATGTGTTATATATATCACTGCAGGAGCTGTATATAGGAGAACTAGAAGCCCCAACATATCCATGTGTTGTATATATCACTGCAGGAGCTGTATATAGGAGAACTAGAAGCACCAGCATGTCCATGTGTTATATATATATCACTGCAGAAGCTGTATATAGGAGAACTAGAAGCACCAGCATGTCCATGTTACATACACATAGCAGGAGCTGTATACAGGAGAACTAGAGGCTGTAGTTCTCTTGTATACAGCTCCTACAGTGATATATATATATATATATACAACATGAGCATGCAGAGACCTCTAGTTCTCCTGTATACAGTTCCTGCTATGTGTATTTAACATGGACATGCTGGTGCTTCTAGTTCTCCTATATAGAGCTCCTGTCTGTGATATATATACAACATGGACATGCTGGTGCTTCTAGTTTTCTCCTGTATTTAGCTTCTGCAATGTGACACCCGCAGAGATCAGGAGAGATACAGGAGGAGAAAGATGCAGCAGCTGCAAATCTTTCCTCGCCTGTATCTCCATGATTTGTTCCTCAAAGGGGCCCACCGAGGCTCTGTCGCCCAAGGGCCCACAAAAACCTGGAGCCGGCCCTGGTCCTCTGAATTACTGAAACTCTTAGGCTATGTTCACACTATGTAAAACAGTGGCCATTGTTTGCAGTGTAAAACAAAAGCCGCTGTTTTACATGTTTCTGCGGCCGATAATGCCATATCGGCCACAGGAACTTTTTTTTTCTATTTGGATTGCTGTCACATTTGGTTCTGCCTGCAATCTAATTAGCCATAGCCCTCTGCGCAGTGTACGGCCGACAGCACGGCCATACATTGCGTGCACAGAGGGTTAACTACAGCCGCTGTTCACTGAACTGTGGCTGTAGGAAATTGGCAAGTTCATTTTTTTCTATGGCCACAGTGCACACTGTGTGAGAGCACTACGCCATTGTTGCATTGACAACTATGTTCACTGGGCACCGGAAAACTATGGCTGTTGTTTTAAATAAAAACTACTCTGTAGCGTTCTGTATTTTTTATACTGTGTGAACATAGCCTTAGGATGTGTTTACACAGACAGATTTATCTCACACATTTTTGAAGCCAAAGCCAGGAACAGACTATAAACAGAGAACAGGTCATAAAGGAAAGACAGATTTCTCCTCTTCTCAAATTCATTCCTGGCTTTGGCTTCAAAAATGTGTCAGATAAATCTGTCTGTGTAAACACACCATTAGTAAATAATATTTGAAGATAAACGTCAAAAACACCTTGAGGGTGCCTTCACACCTAGCGACTCGCAGCGTAAATTATGCTGCGAGTCTGTCAGGTCATTGCAGACCACTTTCACTACATACACGCAGCGGTCTGATGGGCAGCTTCACTTCTGGGGGGGATGGGCAGCTTCACTCTCTGGAGTCTGTACTTTCTCCTTATCAGTCACTTGTAATTATTGCTGAGAGTTTAACCCTTACATCAGTAACCTGTGCAGGCAATGTAAAGGTTAAACCTTAATCTCTTTGCTGCAATAAGTGTCTGATGAGGAGAAACTGAAGGAGCCAGAGAAGTGATATTCATAGTATAGGGCCCATATTGCTATAGCATATATATTAGTAAGGACCTTTTACATGCCCCATATGCAGTCATGTGCAACCAGGCTGCTGTATGGTTCGTACAGCCATATAAATACATTACTGTATACACAGGGAGATGTGCAACCGATAACAATTTATACAACTACCCAAAAGATCAGCAAACAACTGATACAACTCCCATCATTTACTGACAGGCCACAGCCCTCAGAATATGCTGCGAATGAAGAGGGACCTTAAGGTGTTGTCCAATCACAAACTACAACTCCCAGGATGCCCTGAGAGCTTTATTAGTGTAGGGCATTCTGAGAGTTGTAGTTATTCACAAGGGAGCTGTGGTCACAGATACATCACTCCAGGATGGGAGGGGGTGACCTGTCTCCTCTTACTGGTTCCGGCTATGTTCACACAACGTATGTTTTCGTAAAAGTACAGCCGTTGTTGCTATCGGCAACAATGGCTGTACTTTGTACGAAAACTTTGCTTTCCATGGGATCCCGGCCGGAGTGTATACACACAGGGGGAGATTTATCAAACATGGTGTAAAGTGAGGCTGGCTCAGTCGCCCCCGGCAACCAATCAGATTCCACCTTTCATTTTCCAAAGAGTCTGTGAGGAATGAAAGATGGAATCTGATTGGTTGCTAGGGGTGACTGAGCCAGTGTCACTATACACCATGTTTGATAAATCTCCCCCATAGTATATGCTCCGGCCAGGACCCCTCGCAGCGCCGCAAAGAACTGACATGTCAGTTTTCTGCAACCGCTATTCAGTGAATTGCGGCCGCAGAAACCCATGTCAGTGCACACTATGGAGCAAGCCGCTTGCCTCATAGTGAGCTATGGGGAGTTCTGATGTGGGCGCGCACTGATGCGCCCGCATCAGAACTTTGCGGCGGGAAAGATCATCTGGGATAATCTTTGCACAGACCGGCCACTCCATGACACCAGGCCGGGTCACGGAACGGCCGGTCTCTTACGCCATGTGAACATGGCCTCCTTCTGTAAGTGTCCCCCAGAATCAGCCATCCCAGGAATCCAGGACACGTGTTCCAGATAGGGGCGCTCTGCAGTCTAGGTCCCGCCCTGGACCTCACACCTCACTCAGCATGCCCCCATATTGACAAAAGCTGATTGAGGTCCAGGGGGGGCGCTTTTTTTTAGATTCGCCCTGTTGCCAAAATGGCCTAGAAACTGCCCTGGCCAGGACCTACCCAAATACGCTGCGAGTCGCTAGGTGTAAAGGCACCCTGAATGGGACTGATATTGCCTGGGTATCAGCAGTATTCACTGGGCTGCGGTCCCATATGGCCCAGGGTCTCTCACTACTCCAAACAACTGTTCACACTGACTACAGTCAAATAACTCTCTTCCCTCCACGGACTCCTCCCTTAAAGACAGGACATCATCATTTTCACTAGAGAGGGGATTGGTTGACTGAGACCTCCCAGCTTATGGCTTTTGTATCCCATATATTTGTCAAATGCATTGAAATCATTTGCTCTTACTAGAAAATAACTATTACACGTTAGCAGAATAAATAATATACATTAATGTATATATAGAAGAAACCTGTTGTAGATGGTTGGTGGATGGTAGAGCTCTCGGCTCTGCTCCCCTGTCTGCCTCCGGTCCTGTGTGCTGTGTGATGATGCCTCCTGCTCCCAGCTCTGCTCCCCTGTCCGCCTCCGGTCCTGTGTGCTGTGTGATGATGTCTCCTGCTCCCAGCTCTGCTCCCCTGTCCGCCTCCGGTCCTGTGTGCTGTGTGATGCTGCCTCCTGCTCCCAGCTCTGCTCCCCTGTCCGCCTCTGGTCCTGTGTGCTGTGTGATGATGCCTCCTGCTCCTCTGTCCGCCTCTGGTCCTGTGTGCTGTGTGATGCTGCCTCCTGCTCCCCTGTCCGCCTCTGGTCCTGTGTGCTGTGTGATGACGCCTCCTGCTCCCAGCTCTGCTCCCCTGTCCACCTCCGGTCCTGTGTGCTGTGTGATGATGC